>NC_133207.1:25869317-26009317 GCF_958299795.1 Porites lutea
CTGCCTCAACCGGCTCAAATGACCCATCCAGATCATATTCTGCCTCAACCGGCTCAAATGACCCATCCAGATCATATTCTGCCTCAACTGGCTCAAATAACCCATCCAGATCATATTCTGCCTCAACCGGCTGAAATGACCCATCCAAATCATATTCTGCCTCAACGGGCTCAAATGACCCATCCAGATCATATTCTGCCTCAACCGGCTCAAATGACCCATCCAGATCATATTCTGCCTCAACGGGCTCAAATGACCCATCCAGATCATATTCTGTCTCAACCGGCTGAAATGACCCATCCAAATCATATTCTGCCTCAACGGGCTCAAATGACCCATCCAGATCATATTCTGCCTCAACGGGCTCAAATGACCTATCCAGATCATATTCTGCCTCAACCGGCTCAAATGACCCATCCAGATCATATTCTGCCTCAACCGGCTCAAATGACCCATCCAGATCATATTCTGTCTCAACCGGCTGAAATGACCCATCCAAATCATATTCTGCCTCAACGGGCTCAAATGACCCATCCAGATCATATTCTGCCTCAACCGGCTCAAATGACCCATCCAGATCATATTCTGCCTCAACCGGCTCAAATGACCCATCCAGATCATATTCTGCCTCAACTGGCTCAAATAACCCATCCTAATTATATAAACACCAATGAAATACTAGGTGAGCTTTTGCGCGAAAGCTTGATATCTTCATGTCTGAAAATAACATGTTATCGTCACGTGTGAAAATATCACCGTTGCAATGGCTACATAATAGATTGCGCCTTTCACATCAAAAAACTAATAAAGTGAAATGGTTTGGTAGTTCATTGGTGTTTACATAATAAATAGAACATTATATGACCGCTTGGAGATACGAAATTTCTCTTCTCGTGTCGAAAAAATATTTCACTTGTTCGCTGCGCTCATTTGTGAAATATTTTTCAACACTCGAAGAGAAATTTTGTATCTCTGCATGGCCATATACTATCCTCTATATATCATATCCCTCAACCGGCTCAAATAACCCATCCAGATCGTATTTCTCAAACGGCTCAAATAATGTAACCCATCCAGATCATATTCTTTGCAACCGGCTCAAATGACCCATCCAGATCATATTCTGCCTCAACCGGCTTAAATAACCCATCCAGATCATATTTTGCCTCAACCGGCTCAAATGACCCATCCAGATCATATTCTACCTCAACCGGCTCGAATGACCCATCAAGATCATATTCTACCTCAACCGGCTCGAATGACCCATCCAGATCATATTCTACCTCAACCGGCTCAAATGACCCATCCAGATCATATTCTACCTCAACCGGCTCGAATGACCCATCCAGATCATATTCTACCTCAACCGGCTCAAATGACCCATCCAGATCATATTCTACCTCAACCGGCTCGAATGACCCATCCAGATCATATTCTACCTCAACCGGCTCGAATGACCCATCCAGATCATATTCTACCTCAACCGGCTCAAATGACCCATCCAGATCATATTCTACCTCAACCGGCTCGAATGACCCATCCAGATCATATTCTACCTCAACCGGCTCAAATGACCCATCCAGATCATATTCTGCCTCAACGGGCTCAAATGACCCATCCAGATCATATTCTACCTCAACCGGCTCGAATGACCCATCCAGATCATATTCTGTCTCAACCGGCTTAAATGACCCATCCAGATCATATTCTGCCTCAACGGGCTCAAATGACCCATCCAGATCATATTCTACCTCAACCGGCTCAAATGACCCATCCAGATCATATTCTACCTCAACCGGCTCAAATGACCCATCCAGATCATATTCTGCCTCAACGGGCTTAAATGACCCATCCAGATCATATTCTGCCTCAACCGGCTGAAATGACCCATCCAGATCATATTCTGCCTCAACGGGCTCAAATGACCTATCCAGATCATATTCTGCCTCAACCGGCTTAAATGACCCATCCAGATCATATTCTGCCTCAACGGGCTCAAATGACCCATCCAGATCATATTCTACCTCAACCGGCTCAAATGACCCATCCAGATCATATTCTGCCTCAACCGGCTCAAATGACCCATCCAGATCATATTCTGCCTCAACCGGCTCAAATGACCCATGCAAATCATATTCTGCATCAACCGGTTCCAATGACCCATCCATATCATATTCTGCCTCAACCGGCTTAAATGACCCATCCAGATCATATTCTGCCTCAACCGGCTCAAATGACCCATCCAGATCATATTCTGCCTCAACCGGCTCAAATGACCCATCCAGATCATATTCTGCCTCAACGGGCTCAAATGACCCATCCAGATCATATTCTGCCTCAACGGGCTCCAATGACCCATCCAGATCATATTCTGCCTCAACCAGCTTAAATGACCCATTTACAGCATATTCTGCCTCAACCGGCTTGAATGACCCATCCAGTTGAACCAGCTCTAATGACCCATCCAGATTATATTCTGCCTCAACCAGCTAAAATGATCCATCCAGATCATATTCCTTAGCCGGCTCAAACAACCTATCCAGATGATATTCCTCAACCAGCTCGAATGACCCATCCAGACCATATTCTGCATCAACCGGCTCAATTGACCGATGCAAATCATATTCTCCCTCAACCAGCTCAAATGACCCATCCATATCATATTCTGCCTCAACCAGCTTAAATGACCCATCCAGATCATATTCTGCCTCAACCGGCTCAAATGACCCATCCAAATCATATTCTGCCTCAACGGGCTCAAATGACCTATCCAGATCATATTCTGCCTCAACCAGCTTAAATGACCCATCCAAATCATATTCTGCCTCAACGGGCTCAAATGACCCATCCAGATCATATTCTGCCTCAACGGGCTCAAATGACCTATCCAGATCATATTCTGCCTCAACCAGCTTAAGGTGATTCCCTAGTAAAAGAACCTAACATAGAATTCCGATGAAAATTTCCACACTGTTGTATCAAGTCTAGGAGATGATAAAAATGTAATAAAAAAGGGGGGTCACCGTGCTCGTTTCGGCAGTACGATGCTGACGAATACGGCTAAAACTTCCCCTTTTGACCATCGCCGCACCCACCCAATTTTGGGCAAAAAGACTCAGTGTTTTAAATGCAACCAGTGAGATCAAGTAGAATCTGACTTTATTCTTTCCTTTATTCACCTACGTGTCAGAAAAATGTATTTCAATGCTTTCTTTATTACTTTATGCTCCAAAATAGATTCAATTTGGGTATGTTCTTCTAAACCCGTTATGGATTCCCCGCATGATTTAATTGAATTTATAAAAAATCTGAACATAGAAATTCTCTGATTCTTTTTGTACAAGTTGAAAATCGTGTTCTTATCAAAATTATGAAATAAAAAATGGGGGTCACCGTGCTCGTTTGTGCTCCAGAGTTGAAGATGTTCGCACCGTGCGCACCACCTTTTGTCCACTTTTCCATTTCTGAGTGAGGACTGGGGCGAGTTTCTATGAAATACCCGTCGAGACTCTCGACCGTCGATCGAACGTGCATGGAAGGAATCATCGAAAGAGCGACATTTGTGATATTTCATTGTAAATACGGCTGCAGTATGATCCAGATGTAGCTTACATGATGGTAAGTAATTTTCAATTAATGCCGAGTCAAGTTCAGTAAACGTTGTTGCTATGAATCCACAATTTTGAGATGAAAACTGGTAAGAATGTTGTACTCTGTTCTTTCGGGGTGTCCATTTTAGCTATTTATTTGCAGAAACAATTATTTCCTCCTCCAAAAGAATCATTTCAGGGCTAATAACTAAACATTTTACAGAAGCTTGGAGTATTTTTTTAGAGCGTACTGTTTGTCCTGAGATTTTATGCCGGGGTTACTTGTTTTAACTGCCATCCAGTGTTTTCCAACCACTTCGGAAACGTTTTGTTAATGACTTCTATTTTCTTTGTACTAAGAGTGTATAAAGACTGGACATGCTCGTTGCCGTTTTCAATGAACGTTTGCTTTTTGCCTTTCACATTAAACTTTACATATTGCGGGTTCCACTAGCACTGCCTCGTCCAAACTCATCACGAAACTTCGACTTTTTTTATGGCACTCTCGCAAATAGATAGCAAGCCAATCGAGTCTGTGTATTAACAAAAGCTAAATATTTGCAGTTATAAACTAGCTACCTTGCCCGGACAAAAATTTGCCCTGGCCTGTTATGTTGGTAGGAATAGTAAGCTTACGTTTCTGTTTACATAAGGTCAATTTATGCAATTTTTTTCCTTTTTTACATGTGAACAGAGAAGAACTAACTGAACTTGCTGCTGTGGCAGTTTCAAAGAATTTATCAGGACCAGAAAGTACAAAGTGGCCAAGCTATAAATCACTTAGCAAAAACTTGCTATTTCAGGAAATATATCCCAGCTACTTTCAGGGTCCTGAGGAATATTATTAAACATTGTCCTTTTGTAAATATTTTTAATACTTCAATTGGGTCATCTCCTTGTTACTGCTAGTCATTTGCTTTAATAAAAACCGCAATGGTGTGGCTTCATTCCTGTTTGCCCGTAGATAACATTTTAATCAATTCATATCCATAAATATGAACCAGACCCAAAGCAATTTGGGATGGACAACAAGAAAAGTTAAGGGGAAGAGTGGGAGGATTAGAGTTTCTCCTTTGTACGTTTATTTTTTATTTGGTTTGCTTTATATGCATGTTTATTTTCTTAGCTTGTATGTATTCTGCATTTTCCAGCTGTTTGCATTTTTTTTGTCACAGGCTTTTTTCATAAGGATCCTCCCCCCCTACTTAGGGAAATATTTATTATTGCTGTTCAAAATTTTGAACAATTTTCAATGAAAGAAAAAACTTAAAAGCTCTGTGATGAGATTAAGATGCCTTCCTTCACATAGTTTACAAACCAGAGCTAATCAAATAAGCCCTGGGAAACAAAATAATGGATGATATTACAGAAATTTCCTGGGTAGCAGTATAAACAAGAAATAGCCTTATTTGTATGTGATAATGACACCAAAATTCACTGACCATTATTATTGCTAATGATTACAGTTTTGAAGTATCACTCATGGTATACGTATTTGTAGTATTTTGTACCAAAGATCACTACAAGTTATGCTCAAGTTCTTAGTTACAGTCAGTGACAGAAATAGTTTACAATTTGAGACAGAATCCGCCTGTTTGCTGTCACTCGAGCTTTACCATCAAATTTCTCCTTCAGTATAAGTTCCAGCCCATCTCCTCCCCCTCTTTGGAATGCCAGCTGCAAATGCTGCATTCCCAGCCCAGAATCAGCAATTTTTGTAGCCATTCCAGTAGAAATAGCCTTGTCATTGATCAAAGGCTGAAGTGTTTGCTGAAGCAAACTTCTCTTTGCAAGGTGGATATTGTGCTCCTTGACCCATGCTACAGAAAAGCTATGTTTTCCAAGCAGCTTTGAATTTAAGAACTTGCTGACAAGTTTAAACAGTGACTGGACATCAGCTATGGCATTATGGGCTTCATAGCTGCAGAGTAGAAGGTCTTGCACCAGATTTTCTTGACTGTATGATTTACGTGCAGGAAGGAGTTCTCTAAAGGCTGTTAATGTGTCAGAAAACCCTGGAACAATTGCTGAAAATTCTTTGTATAATCCAGTGGACTCAAAGGCTTTCATCAGATGCTTTGCATCAAAACATTTACAGTTGTGGGCTATCAACAGGCAGGGAGACTTGGGCTTGAGCCACGCTATCATCCTAGATAATGCCTCCTCCAGTGGAACTGCCTGGACAGGACGGCCTTTGTGAAAAAGAATGCCTCGCTGAAAGGTAAGCATATTTACTGATGATGCACCCGGTGATATGGGTTTAGTTGGAAGTACATAAACCTCGAACTCATCTGCCCCATCAGTTGCTGCAATTTGCAGTATTTCAGTATCATTACCTGCAGAAGAGAAGAAACTGCAGCTGTTTGGTGGTTTTGGTACATTGTATACATTTTGGTATAGTTGATAGGTTTATCGGGAACATTTGCATGCAAACTAAATACTGGTTACAAGAACCTCAACCTGCTGAAAAAATGTTCTTTACTGTTGTTAGGACATTTATATAATAATAATAATAATAATAATAATAATAATATTGCTTATGTTGCACTCTGTGTATCCATAAAAATAATAAAATGCCCTATTGTACTAATTCACAGAGATAATAACCTACCCTAAAATAGAAAAATGCCTTACAAAATTAATAGACTAATGTTATTAAAAAGGCTAGGAAAACAAAATTTACAAGTACAACCAATGTTATTTAAAATTACGACTATAACCTAGAGCTAGAAAAGGCTAGAAAAGTAAAAATTTAATGGTTTAAAAATGATTAACAATGTGAATTCACATTCCAACAATAATATATTCTGTAAAGCTGGACGATTTCTTTAAATCATATTTGAAATAATTTACCGTATATTACCTCGAGATGATGTCTCTAGATCAAATACTATATTTGTAAGGTTTTGTTGACACAACTGCTTTGTACTTGATTCACAGGGTTTTGGAGGAGGAGGAATTTCTGCTGCATCATTCTCTGGTAAATATCCCATGCCACTCTTGTACTGGGAACCCTCCCTGGTTTCTGTTTGCTTTGTCTTTGAAAGCCTGTGTAAATTCATAGTTTGGTATAATTGCTGCATGTGCATGAAAATGATTCCAGTTTTATTGGCTAGGTTAATACATCTGCAGAACATAGGCAAAATTGTAGGCTAAATCATATTTTCAAACAATATAATTATTATATTATTAAAGTCTACAAACACACTGTACCTCTTCTCCTTCTGTCGTCTTCTTTGTTGCTTGAATTTTTTAGTTTGTTGCCTTGCCCTTTGGTGTGACATCTTAGCATCCATTCTTGTCAAGTGTTTTATCCCTTGTGTTCCAGGGGAAAGGTGAATTTTCTGAAGGGCCTGTGTGCAAAATTAGGAGTGGTTTTTTAGTGCACGTGTGTGTTTATGTAGACAGATTCTTATGTCTAGTTGTACACTGTACATGTATGTATTGAAAATTAAGTGCTTTATGTATTAATTGGAAGTAATGATATATTATTGTAGAATACTCAAGAGTACAAGGAGTAAAACTGCAAATTTTAGCTGTGGCATTCAAATAAATGACAAGGAAGCAGAACATATTTAATCGTGTACCACCTGGTGGTGAGAAAGCCTAGGTGATCCTATTTCTAATGCCACACAAAATGTGTATTGGTATGTAACAAGGAGTAAAACTGTACTTGTCCACATTACATACCTCACTCACATATGAATGGCCAATATTCTTTTGGCTCACTGCGCATGCCACACGATAGTCATTGCTCTCACTTGAGCCGTAATGCCTGATTTTGGGGGCTTTGCTGCCTATGGTATTATTTAGTGCTTCATTGGCTTGGCTAGATCCAAGTGGAGCCAACTTTTCTGCATTGTCACAGTAAATTTCGATGGTTTCTTGCAGGTCTTTTTTCAAGTCTTCCCCCTCTAGATCTTTGCCATGGGATAGAGTGCTGTGACGATAGCTGACGGGATCTTTAAGGTACTTGCACCAAGAGATGGAACAAGTGCCATGATCACCAAAGGCATGTGGAACTATCGCTTGGAGGCCATTTTTTACTCCAGTGGGGTCATTTTTGTTTTGTGTAACAGCATAGCTGAAGCACTTCTGCAAATAGTCAATCACTTTAGCAGTTAACTTTTTGTGTGATTTCTGTAAACCATAAAGAGAAGATGCAAAAGCTCTCTTTGCATGGACAATGTCAGACCATTTTTCAACGTCATGGTCAAGGGTGTCTCTCACTTTCTTTATAGTTGAAGAATCATCATCCCCCACAAGGATTGCCATCTGGGCTTCACCATTTTCCTCACATGATTTCACAAGCTGAGCACATACATCTGCTTCCATGCTCTTTGATGAGCCATCCCAGTTACATCTGCAGTCGTGCGTGCGAGCCCTCTTTCCAGCTCTACTCGCTGCTTCGCATGTTGCACACCTCTTAGTCTTTGTTCCAAATCCAATCACCTTGCCTGTTTTTACACCAATCAGAGAACCAACTCCTGACAATATAAAAAGTAAACCAAAGAAAAAAAAAACCTGAGTGGTGTAATCAAGGGGGTGGACCTCATGTAGATTTTGGATGGGTATGTGCTGCTCAGACCTAAAGTGTTGGACTTACTTTAGAAGGATTTTACGTGCAAAATGATGCCCTTTGAGGCAATTCACAAGTTATTTGAAATCCTGTTCTTTTCAGATTAATACATGTATTCCTAACACATTCAATTAGCCTAATGAGTAGCACATACCTGTTAAGGTATTTTGAGTGAGTTGCCCAAAACCCCCTGCAGTAAAACTAAAAGTATGCCACATGAAAGATTGGGTCATGGATGTAGTTCCCTGAGAATTTTAGACAGATGTCTTGGTAAGATTTAGTACTTCAACCGTGATAACAGCAGACAAATAAGCCATCTTACTGAAAAATCTTTAAAACTAGTTTGTGATAACTTCAGGGCACCCTTCAATAAATAAACTCTTTCTGCCACCCCATCCCCAAATTATTTACATGGGTTGTTAGGTTACTGTTTACAACATAGTTAGGTTGTGGGAAAGTTATTCAATATTCTTATTCTTAGCACCTTATTTCAAGTACCTGTTAAACTATTATGACCCTTCCCTCTTTTCTGCCACCCCATATCATAGGACGCTCCAATAGGCACTGTTTCATTTACACGTTCGGTACTTCCCCACTGTTTCTTTTCCTCCTCTAACATACGTTCACAGGATGTGTTAGCAATGTCCTCGATGGCCGGACCAATTTCTCGTTCTCTGGCTTTTAATGTGTCCCCATGAACAGGAGGGATGTTTAAAGAGGATAATAGAGCATTTACATGTGTTGCTCCCATTCCTGCATGTAGCATTCCTGTGAATGTAAATAAAGAGTAAATAATCGAGAAAAAAGTTGGTACAAATCTGTACAAATGTAAGTGTGATAAGTTACAAAGTCACGGAACAAACCTGCGGCGAGCTTTGTGTTTACGTCGAAGATTGGACGTCCACGCATCCTGCCAGGCACCCTGTGGGTTTTACTTGTTTGACAGATGTTTAGTTCTCCGCAATCTGGATTAGAGCACATTATGTACAGGAAAGAACCCAATCCAGAGACTGTTTCGTCTGTGATGCGGGATAATTGAAGTGGTTTAGCACAAGTGTTGCACCCACGATCCAACGCTTCAGCGAGTAAGTCAAGTTCGACGACACGCCTACCGCTTATTTTGGTCATATTCTCAAAACACACCTCTTCACGGTCTGGCGATTTATGTTCCCAAATTTTGCCTAAGTTTTTTCTTCGACCTGCTTCGTGCATGGATAGGCACCTGCGAAAGCGCCCTTTGTTGTCGCGAGACGGGCCGGCAATTTTCTGTTCCGCCATATTGGATGTCGCAATGTTATGCGCAGTAGGGAATGCGCAATGCAAAACCAGGGAATCACCTTAAATGACCCATCCAAATCATATTCTGCCTCAACGGGCTCAAATGACCCATCCAGATCATATTCTGCCTCAACGGGCTCAAATGACCTATCCAGATCATATTCTGCCTCAACCAGCTTAAATGACCCATCCAGATCATATTCTGCCTCAACCGGTTCAAATGACCCATCCAGATCATATTCTGCCTCAACCGGCTCAAATGACCCATCCAGATCATATTCTGCCTCAACGGGCTCAAATGACTTATCCAGATCATATTCTGCCTCAACCAGCTTAAATGACCCATCCAGATCATATTCTGCCTCAACCGGTTCAAATGACCCATCTAGATCATATTCTGCCTCAACCGGCTCAAATGACCCATCCAGATCATATTCTACCTCAACCGGCTCAAATGACCCATCCAGATCATATTCTGCCTCAACCGGCTCAAATGACCCATCCAAATCATATTCTGCCTCAACCGGCTCAAATGACCCATCCAGATCATATTCTGCCTCAACCGGCTCAAATGACCCATCCAGATCATATTCTGCCTCAACCGGCTCAAATGACCCATCCAGATCATATTCTCCCTCAACCGGCTCAAATGACCCATCCAGATCATATTCTGCCTCAACCGGCTCAAATGACCCATCCAGATCATATTCTGCCTCAACCGGCTCAAATGACCCATCCAGATCATATTCTGCCTCAACCGGCTGAAATGACCCATCCAGATCATATTCTGCCTCAACCGGTTCAAATGACCCATCCAGATCATATTCTGCCTCAACCGGCTCAAATGACCCATCCAGATCATATTCTGCCTCAACCGGCTCAAATGACCTATCCAGAACATATTCTGTCTCAACCGGCTTAAATGACCCATCCAGATCATATTCCTTAACGGGCTTGAATGACCCATCCAGATCATATTTTGCATCAACCGGCTCAATTGACCCATGCAAATCATATTCTGCCTCAACCGGCTCAAATGACCCATCCAGATCATATTCTGCCTCAACCGGCTTAAATGACCCATCCAAATCATATTCTGCCTCAACCGGCTCAAATGACCCATCCAGATCATATTCTGCCTCAACGGGCTCAAATGACCTATCCAGATCATATTCTGTCTCAACCAGCTTAAATGACCCATCCAGATCATATTCTGCCTCAACTGGCTTAAATGACCCATCCAGATCATATTCTGCCTCAACTGGCTCAAATGACCCATCCGGATCATATTCTGCCTCAACCGGCTCAAGTGACCCATCTAGATCATATTCTGCCTCAACCGGCTCAAATGACCCATCCAGATCATATTCTGCCTCAACCGGCTCAAATGACCCATCCAGATCATATTCTGCCTCAGCCGGCTCAAATGACCCTTCCAGATCATATTCTGCCTCAACCGGCTCAAATGACCCATCCAGATCATATTCTGCCTCAACCGGCTGAAATGACCCATCCAGATCATATTCTGCCTCAACCGGCTCAAATGACCCATCCAGGTCATATTCTGCCTCAACCGGCTCAAATGACCCATCCAGATCATATTCTGCCTCAACCGGCTCAAATGACCCATCCAGATCATATTCTGCCTCAACCGGTTCCAATGACCCATCCATATCATATTCTGCCTCAACGGGCTCAAATGACCCATCCAGATCATATTCTGCCTCAACGGGCTCCAATGACCCATCCAGATCATATTCTGCCTCAACCGGCTCAATTGACCGATGCAAATCATATTCTCCCTCAACCAGCTCAAATGACCCATCCAGATCATATTCTGCCTCAACCGGCTCAAATGACCTATCCAGATCATATTCTGTCTCAACCGGCTTAAATGACCCATCCAGATCATATTCTGCCTCAATGGGCTCGAATGACCCATCCAGATCATATTCTGCCTCAACGGGCTCAAATGACCTATCCAGATCATATTCTGTCTCAACCGGCTTAAATGACCCATCCAGATCATATTCTGTCTCAACCGGCTTAAATGACCCATTCAGATTATTTATATTCTCTCTGTCCCTTATTTTTCAATTTTTTTTCCTTAAAAAAAGAAACTTTTCTAGTGGTCCACCCTGCATCTTTTTAATATACGGTTGACACTCTAGTAATGCACACCGTTAGATCTTTATAGGAAATTTGATTTAATTTATTGTAGACTATTTTGCTTACAAAGCTCAATGTTTTATCCGATTCATTGTTTGCGTTGGCCGTTTATTATTTATCAGTAGCAACAGAAATACGTCAACGGAAACTTGACGGAAACAAGTGAGAACGGAAACTTATTTAACGGAAATGAAACGGATACGTGATTGTTCATTTCCGTTGCGGAAACATGACGGAAACGTGTCGCATTCAAGAGAAAGGAGATGACCATGTTTCCGCATCGCGGAATCGTAGCGGATTTATGTAACTCCTTGTTTCCGATGAGTTTACGAAATACGGAAACATGTTATTTCGTCCTGTGAGCTTGCTGGTGAGGAACGGGAGAGAGGCCGCCTAACGCTGGCTGTATACACTGTTAATGGTGAATTTGTTCGCAGAATTCAGCTGGATGAAGAAGTAGATTATGTAATTAAAATAACAGTGACCGTAGATGGTCCCATTGCTGTGGCTTTTGAACCCAAGCATGACAAAATAAAGGTAACTGTTATTTAAAACTAAACACTGAACTAAAAAATTCAATGAAAATTCGTAGACGCAAGTGTAATTAAAGTCAAAAGAAAATGGGTGTGATAGTGAATAACTGCACGAAAGTGATATGAATATGCAGCTAACCCATGCTGTCTTTAATAATAAGTGTAGTAATAATTACAAGTGGAGTGTGTCATTAGTTGTGTAGTGAAAATAACAAGTAGATGCTGCTAATTGATGAAAAATATTTATTGTTAAGTGAACTACAGCAATGAGAGTGTTGCACTTGTTGTAGTACATAAGCCAGAGATGCCAACCTCTGGACCAACTCAACCCCAAGACTCCTTCTTTCGCATAATCCCCCCCCCCTCTCAATAAGTACAATTCGATCAACTCTCTTATCGGCTTTGGACATTATATGAAGTCTTACATGAGGTACAGCACCATCACAATGTAATGGAGAAATAATCTTTGTCAGTTTTGAAAAAAGGGTGACAATGCCCCAGAAACCGAACTTTGAATCAAAGAAAATGGGATAAATTCCAAATTAAAGAAAACAGAAAAGCTTATAACTGGATTGTATCCGGGAGGTTTGATGACCCGTACGACGGGAGATTGTCGTCGTATCCGGGAAAGTTGGCACGTATGATAATCACATTTGACAACTAATTGTTTTTAACGGGCCAAGTGCAAAAAAAATCACTTACACTGAAATAGAAATTACATGTAGCAATACCATTAAGGATGCAGTTGAGGAGAATTGTGATTATGATGATTACTGAATGTGCGGTACCCTCATTACTTCGGCGGAGCGCCAAGTAAAGGATTCGGGACGCTCATAGCCTGCGTAGCAAGCGTTTCCGTTTGGTTTCGGAGCAAAGAAAGACCGAGGAACGGGATTCTCGGTTTTGACCGCGCGAGAAATGAAACAAGAGCCAAAACATGAAAGTGGGGGAGAGGGAGTGGAAGGAAGGAAACGCTTGCAGACAAACCCCTCGATTTTGAATAGCCTTTGAACAGGCCTTTGGTGGGGAGAGGGAAAAGCGAAAAGGCCTGTACACAAACATTTGAGACCGCCGTTCCACGTACGGCACCCGCTGTGCATCAGATCCTGATGCAAGTTCTTATTGGCGAGAACACTGACAGTTGATAGGTCTGATTGACATCGGCTTTTCGGTCGGCACGTAGCACGCGTTTTGATCGCAAAGTGGAAATAACAAAGCACGCCAAAGACTGTTAAGCTTGTTCAAAAGCTATTACCAAGGGAGGAACTACGCGCTCCAGTCAAAGGACTCACACTATCTTTAGAAAAACACTAGGCTGGAGTTTACCGAGTCACAATGCAATTCTCCATAGTTGATGTAGCTTCGGTTTAAGCTGCACTTGAATCTTATAACTTTGGATACTGTAAATTACTATCCGTGATAATTTTCGAACATTCTGCAAAGAAAACTAACGAGCTGGGCCCACTTCGCGGTCCATTTCACTTTGTTTTGAGATGGAGCAAAACACAGCTAATTTTAATTTTCCCAGGAGTTACTCACGCGCGAAATTGATCGACAGATAACGATCTTATTGACAGATGTTCGGCAAGATAATTACAAGAGGGCGGGATAGCGGCCTCAAATGTTTGTCTACAGGCGCTCTCCCCCGTTTCCCTTCCCTTTCCTTGCCATTTTTTTCCCCAAACAGAGAGCCTGTTCACAGGCTAATTTTGAAAACCTGCGTTCGCCAGCGAACGCAGTGCCTGATTGGCTCGGCTAGTCAAACAATGTTGACATGTGTCGATAAAAGGTTTGTTTCAAACTGAGAGGATGGTATGGTACGTGACACGTATATTAATTTTCAGTGGTTGTTGTTTATTCTGGTCGGCAAGATTTGCCCTCCAATGCAAGAGCATTTTCTTTGACCTCTTTTGAAACGTAAGGCTCTTCTTGCGACTAAATAAGGGTAATTTATTCTCCAAAGTGCCTCCTGGATCTGAATAACTAAAAGCGATTTTCTTTTGTCCGCAAATGCGATGGTTTCCTGCAATGTGTCATGGTGGTTTTTTGAGGAATGTTGAATTCTCTCAGATGGTGATTTACAGACTGTTCTGTTAGACGGATTAAAAAGACAAATGTCCAAAGCCCGTATTGATCGTTCGGATTCATTGATATTTCAACATAAACGCCGGCCATGTGTTACAAAATACAAAAAAATATACATTTTGGGTTCACACACGCGTCCTCTGAAGTCCATTTTCACTCCACTGAAAGCCAAACATTTTATTGGTCAATTATGACAGCTGATGACAGCATCAAATGTCGGTGCACGAACTCAGGCATGACAGGCCAAGTGGGCGGTTTTCAAAATCCCGGGGTTTGTCTGCGGGCGTTTCCTTCCTTTCTTCCCCGCCCCCCCCCCCCCCCCCCCGCTCTTTTACTTACGCCATTTTTCGCGCGTTGTTTGACTCTCGTTCCTCGTTCTTTGCTCCTAAACCGCACGGAAACGCTTGCTACGCAGGCTAGGACGCCCAAGAATGTATCAAAGTTGATATCAGGGGGGGGTAAGCTACTTTCCATACATTCTCTTAAATGAAATCCAAACGATGTTCTCACAACTTGCAAAGCGATCAGCAAAGGTCTTGCCAGCGGATTTGTGTACTGATCATGCGCATTACGTTAAAATCCATAGATCAACGGTCTTGAGAAGAAACAAAAACATGGCGATCGAAGGCGGGACTGTTTCTCACGATTATATTTTGGTAATTCGCTAATTTATTGATTTTATGTCGCTTTTCAGACATAGTGTGTGGTTTTCTTTTTCTGTTAAACAATTTCCCTCTGCAGAGTTTGGAATATGCAACATATAGCTCGATCCGTACAGCTGATAAGAACCGCCGAAGAGCTAGAGTTGAGCTATCAAGCAGTGTTTTGCTGCAAACCTTAGGAAAGTTAAAGTCGCTTCAAGGTACAGAGCTTTCAGTAGTAGTTGTGATTTGTTTATTAGGATCGTTTTGAATTTTAACTTTGGATTCAAGGTGTTGACTGATCGTAATAAACGAAGTGAAATGTTATGAAGTGTGAATGTTTATTCAGTTATGATTGTAGAGCTGTAAGCTCATATTTATAAAGCTCTCTGAATTACTTGCTTCCGATAAATTTGACACTTTCTCCAGTAATTTTTATTAGCATCAAGCTATCCTTACCCGGCAAAAACGATGTAACCTATAAATCGATCGAGCGCATTGTTGTTGGTTAAGATCTAACACGGTTCCCCCGCAATTTCAGTACCGAAAGACAAATACGATATGAAAGAAAAACAAAGATGCATGATATTATTTTTTTCAATTTTTATTTTTTCAGTAAGCATTTCTGATTTCCTCTGCCGGTCGCTTCTTGCTTCTAAAAAGTCTTATCTGCTGTGGGAAAAGTACTGCAATTTTCCGCTGACCACCACGCGGGGTGACCGCTTTGCAAGTTGTGAGAACATCGTTTCTCGGTCCCAGACCTCGTCTCTTCCCCCCCCCCCCGGCTGGTTGATATTTTTGGGACAAGATTGGCCACGCAAAGTCTGTAGGTTTTCGGTTTTATTGCTGGTTTTCACATGGCGTCACTAAAATTCAAAGTACCAAACTATCGATCCTACCGAGATTTTACTTTCACGATGTATTAGAGGAGCTGAAAACTAATTTTCATACAAATTTTCGCTTCCAAAGGGTTCTTGGTTTTGTGATAGAGTACGCTTGAATTTCTAAGCTATTGCGTGATCCGGCATTTAAATGACGGCCAAGAGAGCTGTCACGTTAAAAAATGACTTATTTTAGGGAATTTTCCTATCTAAACAGTTCATGTATTAGAAAAAGTATTACTTTAATGTTTATGATAAATTCACGCTTTTGTAGCAGAACTCGGTAACAGATGTTTCTGTTGGTTCCCGTCGGCCGACATTAGGGAACTTAATATGGAGACGTTTTCGGGCAGACGGCGACCGGACTGGCAGAGAAAGCCTGGAACTGAGGCAGCCGTCGCTTCCCGTCAAAAATTAGCCTGTTCCAGGCTCCGAGATGGTGGTGGAAAGTCGTTCAGTAATAAGAAATGCGAAAAACGCGCGGGGGCTGGGGAGAGACAGGGCGGCTTACTTAATATGGAGACGTTTTCCCGCCGCCACCGCCCCCTTTCCCAAGTCGTGCGCGTCTTATTTTCGCTTTGCTCGTTTTAATACGTTCCCACTATACTATCTGAGAGCCTGGCACAGGCTAGTCAAAAATCGAATATTAAGATCGCAGTGAACTCAGAAGGACGGCGCCTTTAATTAGAAGAAAACCGAAGAGGAAAATATGGCTTCACCTAAAGAATTACGAGAATAAATATTTGCTATGCAAACAACATGTATCGGATGAAGAGTTTCTCGTTTTGTGGGAAAATTATGAGTCCAAAAATCCCGATTTTCCTCGAGACAGTTACGATCCGTTCACGCTAAAAAACATGCGGGATGCAGCTGAGTGCAAGGCAGAATTTCGTGTTGAAAAAAAAAAAAGATCTCCACAGGCTTGCCGAAGCCTTGCAAATTCCAGGAACATAAAAGATGCTACCAAGGAACCGTATTCTTAGATTGGTACTAAAATAATTCACGGGAAATACTTGCGTGCAACAACAACAACAACAACGGGAACAACTTTATTTCAGTATTCCCACGTTAGTGCATGGTATTACCTACTATTCTATATAGTTTTCAATGCGTTTCATTTATACGATATTCTAACGAAAAGAGCGAACTTAAAACACAAAATTAAAGTATCGGAGTTCATATTTTTTGCCTGGATACTTTTATTTGGCTCAAGTTGGCTCTTGACCCTGTGACATGAAAACACAGAAACGTTCAAAGATGTAAGTTTAGATAACAGAGCTTGGAAATCGAGCTTGAAATGTGCCTCAAAGAAAACAAGGACAATTTAAGAACGATAATCTGCGAAATTTTGGTTGCTAAACGCAACAAATCTGATTGAAATGATACACGAACAAGCCAAGTATAAGCCAAATCTTAATGCCCTCGCGTGTTCACAACTAAAGTAATTGGTGCACCTGACCGTACAACAGTTACTGCAGGAAATGCCCAAATGGCCGCCGGTAATTAAACGCACATGCACGAACCGAACTATCTGGTTGTGGATCGCGGTCAGGGTTGGCAACAAATTATATATCGAAGCGAGCAAAGCAACTTGACCTTTCCGTTAACTCTTGCGTTAATCTGGGACCTTCCCATGTTCCGTTGGGCAAGTAGATAAGAGGCAGCACATTACCAACATGCATTTAAAATGCATGGAAATCTTAAACTTTGGGCCACGAAGGTGCAAACGATTCAGGCTGCCTTGATGTCTTTAACAATAGATGGCAGCTCCATAAAGTACTATCATTAAGACTCTCACATCAGCATATCGACCTGTAATCGAAATCGCCGCTACTCGTTTGTGCGGTATTTTCTTTTCTTTTTTTATGGGGCACTGCCATATTGGAGTCTGACAATTTGGCAAGCCAGTACCAAGAGAACTTTTTATGTTCTCTTGACAGTCAGTTAACAAATTAAACCGCATTCTAAGCCTTTTGGGGGGCCTTTGGCTCGTGTGCGCCTTTACATTTTTTATAGCTAATTTTGTAAGCCTCGCCATTACCGTTTAGTCAAAAGACTAACATCTTAACTTTGTTTGTTGTCCTCCTTACTATAAACAGGTCTGGAGTTCAGCCCATTTCTTTAGGGGGATTTCCACAGTCGCGTAATTTTACGTGCGTCCGCACGTCAATTTTACGCGGGTCAATAAAAAGGGGCAAAAATGTATCATGAACAGCCTTGCGTAAACGTTCAAGTCGAACCTCGACGCTCAATTACGAAAAAGTCGAACCTCGCTCACCTTTTAAGTTTACGCGCGACCTTTCATACATGCCTCTATTTTATTTCATTACGCAACGGTGGAAATCCACCTATACACTGCCTAAAGTAACAAATGCATTAAAAACCCGCATTTAAGAACCCAGTGGATTGAGAACTTCCTGGCTGAAATTTGCCACTTCTAAGAACCTGTTAAGCCAAGAAGATCAAGCAGGTCCTTATATGTGGCTCATAGATACATTATGATAAACAACTTAACAAAGGAGTTTAACTTTGAGATTGAAAATTGAAGTATAACAAGAACACGTATAAATTCTGTTATCAGTTTTGTTAAGGTTATAATAATAATGTTGTGAATAAATACTCTATTTTTAAGACCAAACCCAAGTTAAGTTATTTTTCTGGTAATCAGCAATCAATTATCTTGTTCATAGAAACCAAGAGCCTCATTAAGAACCTACTTATACTAAATTGCTAATTAGTACAGTACCCCAAAATACAAGAAACTATTTTGCCGGAGTTAAAAAAAGCAAGCTCTTATACGTGGGTTTTTACTGTATACGGAAAGTCAGTCAGTAATGACCTGTGTACATAGGTATCATTGGAGTTTATAAGATCCTGACATTTTACTTCAGCTTGCGTAATCCGCGGAGCTTGCAGCTTTCATATACTCGTGTCACGGCGTTTTCACCGGCCAGTTTAATTTTAGAACGATTTTGGGGTGAATTTAGAAAACCAGTCAACAAAACCTACCAACCTGAAAATGAACTTTTAAACCTTTTAATGACGTCTACTCAAGACTACTTTAATGACGTCCATACCTCAACATTGTATTTCGAATGCGCTCATAGCAGGAGCGTAGCTCCCATTTTAGCAGCGGGAAAAAGTGCTCTAAAATGTATCTAAAAATAAACTGGTCTGTGAAAACACCGTGACGTAGGCCTAGCATGGCAGTTACTTGCTCCGCGTAATGAGCCCATGGCATGCCCTGAAATTTAACGCCCCTTGCATACCATCATATACAGTACGTACACCCTTGTATGCTTTCATAGAGCTCTGTTTTCTTAGACTCCAAAAAAGTCGGGTTTTTCCTCAAAATCAGTAAATAAATCGATAAAACGTAGCGTATGAGCGTAACGCGCGAAGTGCGCGAGCCTCACACGCCTGCAAAAATACGGACTATTTCACTGCAGTCTTATATTTTATGTACTGACTGAGTACGGCCTGAGCAAGGGAGTTATGCCAATCATTTCAGCTATTCGGGCCTTGATTGGATAAGCCCAGGTTAGTGAACCGAAAAGATTCGCAGCCTCTAGGAGCGAGATTTAACCCTTTAAGCCCCAAGATCCAGATACAAATTCTCCAAGCTGATCTCCATACATTTCCTTACAGAATTAGTTGAGAGAATTTGTTCAAAGATCGAAGCATTTTCCCTTAGATGATCATTTTATTTATTCTCCCAAACTTTTCTTTTAATTCTGTATATTATTGTTAGGAGAAAATTGATGTTGGTCACTCTTGCGACTTAAGGGGTTAAACAAATTGTCAGCAACGTCGAAGCTCAATCCACGCAACGGAATAGAGTATAGTAAGCAGATACAACCATGATGATAATGATCAAGCTGGACGATCCAAGTACCACAAAGGTTGGAATCTCTTCCATCAAACCTCGCACAGCATTCACTTGAACAGATATCTCCACTGTCAGGTTACAGAAGCTGTTAGAGAAAATACAGTAATATGTCGTTGTTATTAGCGAAAACGTAAGATTAACAAATAGATTCCATGTTGCCCCCTCCCCTTCCCCCCCCCCCCCCCCCCGTGAGGTTACGCCCTTATATGGCCCGAATACGGGGATGTGCCGCCGGACAGGGTATGTAGTTTTGAACTCTCTTTCCTAAACAGGGTATACAATTTCGTGATTCTGTCAACAGGATGTTACTTGCACGATTGATTTGATCTGCCAGATGAATTTTGTTTGTAGTCCACACATACAAAAACAATGACTATAACGTGAATTTGCTTCATAGAAGGATTGCCAATCAATGGCTTAAAAACAAGACGGCTTGCCTTTTATCCTAAACAGGGTAATAAAATTGAGGGTGTTGTCCTAAACAGGGTATATATTTTAGACATTCATTTTTGGAAGCAAGGACCAAATTACAAAAAAGAAGGACCGGATCCTATTAAGGCATCTAACCAGCAATAATTGGAAATATAGAACAAAAGAAGCAAGGCTAATTTTACAGTCGGGAATGTTATTTCTTTCATGTATTTTAGGAATTTTTTGTCCCAAACAGGGTCAGGGTTTCAAATCCCCCGCGGCTCACCTATACCCAAATATTGGTCGAGTATCTCCCCCCGTAATAGTTTTGTTTTTTATCTATTTTTATAAAACGCTGTACATTAATGTTGTTATTTTGTCGTTAACAAAAAAAATATTAGAATGCTGAGAAGCAGGTAGAAACGTACGTAAAATTACTGCCAAAGTCACACGCAATCTTGACTCAATCAGACTCTAAAAGTGAAAGTTACTAAACACTGAACATGGTTCTTATTAATGCAGTGGTCAGCATAAGTAAGGACAGTTTGCTAAGACGAATCCTTGTCAGCTTGGAATCGCTTTTGAAAAAGACGGCTCCTCTCACCTGAATTCAGGATCGACAACCTTCAGCGTGAAGACAAAAATTCCCACATCATTCCATAGGATTTGCGAGGAAGATATTGAACTGTTCAAAATCTCATACGGTTGGTTGAGATCCACGTTTGGTGAAGAATTATTTGCAGGCTCCTCAAAACAGCTGCGGTAATTCTGTTGAATGTTTAAATACGAATAAAAATACATACTTTCAAAACCGGGATATATGTCAGTTCTAGTTAGTGCAAACCTCCAGGAAAACTGCACTCACTAGAGCATCAACTAAAATCTTGAGATGTTACGTTTCAAAGTTGCAGCGACTGAACAATAAAAACACTTAGTTTTGGAAGCAATACCAATTTAGACCAGGCAGAATCCTTCTCTTCTGCTTGCACAGATTTGATCATCTTCTCCCAACTTTGAGCCTCACTAATGCAACCAGCCTGTTTAAAAATAAAGAGGAAAATAAAAGTGATTTAGCAGCATTTCTTAATTCCCAACCTATCCGCCACAAGCTTCTAGCTGCATGCTTTATACGCCTTATTCCAAATGGTGTCAATTTTAGTCTTATTTTGTCTATATTTATGACGACTCGTTTTAAGTAAAAGCTTTTATGAATTCTGATCTGCTGATGCATTTGCCAGACTCAAAGAGCCGGCCTTATAAGAGTAGCTCTGTCGTTTTGTTTTGGATCATTATACGTTTTGCGGAAACTGCCCACCTACCTCTCCCCTAAGCGCACATTAACACTCACTCCTCTCCCTTAGGTCAAAATGTGGGATTAGGGGAGGGGTAGGTGGGCAGTTTCCCAGAAACGTATCCATTTAAAGTCACGGCTGTCTAGTCCGTTTTGTTTTGGATCATTATACGTTTTTGGGAAACTGCCCACCTACCTGTCCCCTACGCGCACATTAACACTTACTTCCCTCCCTTAGGTCAAAATGTTGGCTTAGGGGAGGGGTAGGTGGGCAGTTTTCCAGAAACGTATAATGATCCAAAACATCCAGTTACCCCGGGGTCATATCCACTAATTAACTTAACGTTGGCAAAGAAACTGCTTGTCTCCAAAGGATTAGACTACGAGTAGTCCCCCATTTTTCCTCAGGGTAGTAGAGCGAGAGCGAAACGCAAGCGCGCGTGAAAACCACCCCACGCGAGAAAAGGCGACACTCTCTCCGCCGTGTGTCGCCTTTTCTCGCTTGGGGTGATTTTCACTCGCGCTCGCGTTTCGCCCGCTCTGCTATCCCTGAGGAAAAATGGGGGACTACTCGTAGTCTACCCTAGGATTATTAAATTAAACAACCAACAAAAGTGAATTTTGAACCGACTGTTAGGCTAACAAATTTTTAAAGGCCACAATTTTAATCCGTTCTTCCGTGCAAGTTCGTCTATCCTTGCCTTATTTTGCATTTGCCTTGTTATTTATGCCTTATTTTAAACTGAATGTTTTGACCGGTTCTTTTTAAGTGTTTCACTCAATTCGCAACCACGCAGTGCTATCAGTAATATACATAATATAGCCCGCGAGGTTCGAAAGGGTGGGGGCGTGCCAGGAAATTTCGGGTGCGCGAGTACAAGAAAAACGTGCGAGTGAGTAGGGCGTTTCTCTTCCCTCAATTCACTCCTTCGACCTTTCCTTTCGAACGCCTCGCACGCTCGCTATGTCATACTGATGTACCTGCTTCATCGTCGTACTGTACGTGTAACCTGTTCTGCCATGTTTCTCCCACAAGATGTAGTTGGCACGAACTTCTTTGATAAACGTTTCTCCGTCATATCTTTAAAAAAACAATAGCCACTCATCACCGTTTCCGGGAGATTTATAGGAAAATGGAGATTTCGATCCTGATCACTCCTGGATCCGCCCCTGATTATAGTGATTCCTGATCATACTTTACAGTACAACTACGTTACATCTTCACACAGTGTTTTCTTTCTTTTCATCTAAACTGTAATAATTAAAGTGATTATTGGACGGGAAAATTCGGAACTGGTTCTTATGTTCCTTTTTTAACCTCGTTCCTAGAGGATTTTCCTTTAGAAATTGAGAGGAGCGGCCCCTCTTATTTTTTAAGGAAAATCCCGGGGAACGAGAGTGGTTTCTTTCCGACTCCTTTCCTAACGACTCTCTCTCACTCTGGTTTGTACATGAAATGAAGTTTTCTTTTTTTAATATTTTTTAATTAATACTAATTAATTAAAAAAATTAATTAACTATTAATTAATCTTATTAATTAATTATTATTTAATCCAACTTTATCATGAAATGAAGTTGGATTAAATAATTATTCCATTCGCGTGCGTTGGATATGAGATGGTTAAACTGCAAACGTTTTGTTATTACAACTGAATGTTGTGTAAATTTCATTTTAAATATTACAAAACGACCGGCCGGATGTTGATGTAACTAAGCGTAATCCTGTTCCATATAAGGTCAAATTAAGGTATATGAGCTGATAACCCGAGATTGAGTGAACCAATCACAATGCTAGAAATGCGTTAACCGAGGTTTAAAATTTAATAAGTTTAAATGTTTCCAAGTAAAATAAGTCAGTGTTGGAACTTCTGAACGCTCGACTTTTCGGACTTAAGGTTAACAACTTACAAATCAATGATCGGTTTGAAAGGTTCGTTCTTCAGTACCGTGAAAGGACATCCTAACCTTGCAAAGTCGTATCTAAAAACCTGAAATGGAAGTGAACGCTCTCCTTCAAATTCGACTAAGGGCTTTAAATCTGTGTTTATGTTTTCAAACAGGGCCAAGAAGCGTCATGATGGAGGGGAACAAAGTAGGTTACTCGAGTCACGATAGGGGCGAGGGGATCAAAACAAAAGAAACTCGACCCAGATTCGTTCTAATCCATGAAAGGAGTGTGCCACTACCAAAGGATTGTATGCTAGTTTCAGGATTACACCTTAACACTTTAAAAAAGCAACGGTTTTGGCAAAATTTATTCCTGTATTTATTCAGACGACATGGATGGTCCGGGTAAATAGCGATTGCTTTATTCCCGGGAAATATTCCTCTTTAAGAAGGTTGCTGTGTTGGCAGATAGATAAATTTTAACTGTTTTTGTTATTTCTGGTAAGATCGGTTTCATCGCTCTCAAGGCTTGACCGCTTCACCGCCAAAATGCACTTGCGCACTCAAATCTCGTCACGATTACGTGGGCTATCCATTCAAGGTTTTTTTTTCATGCGACACAGTTTGATATGCTATCTATTCCTTTTTGCATTACTGTCATGCTCAGAACACCTTGAACTCCTGAAAAATTTCAGGAATGTTGATTGTGTACTGGCCAATCACAGTAAAGTTCAGGACACGCGAGCAGACCTCAAAACCACAAACTAATTACCGTTGCTGTTTGCAGTTTAGTTATCTCGCACCTTATTTGCTTATTTCTCACAACACAATAACATTCCATAAAAATTTCTGGTGTTCACGATTTTATAAGTTTCACAGTAAAAGATAAAGAAAACCGAGGAATAAAAAAGAGATTTATTGATGCATTTTTTTTACCTTGTCTGTAACGTCTTGGTCTGAAAGAAAAACATCCCTCCTCTGATGTCTAAAACCAAAGTACATCTGAAGGTTAAATTTAAGGGTTTTACTTACAGGATTTCCAGATATGTGAATATTACTAACAAGAGAGAATGAGAGAGTCTATTTTTTTTTTCAGTAACAGAATAGTTTTTGCTAGTTTCCCTTTGCAATTTGTTTGATTTTGTCACTATAAACTCATACACACATTTACGCTGATTGTAATATATATGTGTTTTGTTATTGGGTCTTCTTACCTTGGAATAACAAAGGAGTAGTTTTCATAGCCATCACAGCGGACAGGTTTTCTGCAAGAAAATGCCCTGGTCACCGAGGAAATTTTTAATTTCCTTACAAGGGGTCTGTTAAGATACTAGGATTAACTGACTAACTGGTTTGTTGCTTCCATTTTGAATAATGACTGTCTGACCGGGTGAATTCAATTAATGACTGATTGACACATTGTTCAATCGGTAAGCTATTGTTCTGAAACAAGACCAAATGAGCAAGCTCACCCTGTAAAAGGTAACAGTTTAAAACAATAATAACATTTAAACCTTCCTGCTTTACTTAGTCTTGAGATCATTATTGTAATCAGGGGACTACAGCACACATTTTTCCTTTTACCAATTTAGATTAAAAGAGCATTTCTGCTCTGGCTTGATTAAAAGTGCTCTTTTACTGTAGTGAAAGCACAGCAACTGGGTTTTTTTTTACATGATGACATCTACTACAAGGATCTTAACAAAAAGAGAACTGTCACTAACTTGCTCTACTTTTTTTCTGCACTGTGTAGTTCTTTATTATTTTTATTATTATCATCATCATTATCATTATTATTATCATTATTATTATTATCATCACTATTATTATTATTACTATTATTATTATTATCATTATTATTATTATCATTACTATTATTATTATTATTATATTATTGTCATTGTTATAAGTGGTAGTAGTATTTTCTTTATTGGAAACTGACAAATTATAACTTAGGCGGGTCATTTCTACTCACCCCCGAGGAAGTATGTGTCGATTCACAGGACATCCAATGGTTATGTTTGTTACCTTTATTGAAATCAACCAAACACATTTTTTAAGGTACCGATGCAATGCAATGTAAAACTATATAATTATCAGCAGTGCAGAAAATAAAACCAAGAGGAAATTTCAACCATGAAAGGCAATTCTAAACCGTTAAGATGGTACGTTTTTAACCTTACTGGATAAAAAATAACTTTTCTACTACACAACCACGACACAAAAGTCAGAAAGGCAAGCATGAAAAAGGAAGCCACAGGGCTAAAATAGATAACTTATAAACAAAAAGAAAGCAGATTCTCAAGTAAAAGTAGTATAAACAACAAGTAGTAGAAACTACCATGGAATCTTAATAGTATTAAGACGCCAGGAAGATTCCAAAGAATTGACAATTTAGAAACAATGCATGCTCTTTCTTTCCATGACAACTGCCTATTAAACTAAGACAGCTTGCACATTCCTGTCAAATATTTTGTGTTGAAAAATACAGGCAGACAACAGGGGCTTTTTTTTAAAAAAAAAAAAAAATTAATTCGGGCTGGGAAAGTATACAGAACCGCAATCAACTATGTGACATGTACAGCATAAGAATTGATTACAGTTGTCTATTTTCCATTAAAAATCCCCTTTTCCTATGTAAATGTTTGGGTGTGAGTTTGATCAGAATTAACTCCTCTCCAACAGAAAAAAACATATTTAACTCACACTATTATCACTATAATAATCATGCTTGTCATCATAATTTTCACAATAGTGATTTATGTCACTGCATATATAATGAACTCAATTTTTTTCAGTCACTGATATCAATTTCCCAGCTGGGTTTCTATGAACTGTAGCTAGGTTACCTGACTTGTTACTTACAGCTTTTAAAGTGATGCAGCTTGGATCTTCAGAAAATGCTTTGATTGTAAACAAAACATTACCCGGTGTTTCATTTAAGCTGATGAGACAGTGGAAAATAATTCTGATGAATATTTATTAATTTTTATATCACTCAAAGGTTAGCACAATCAAGTTTATAAGTTTCATTGCCATAGGTAGGGAAAACTAAATTATCCATCCTAACTCTTAGGACTTAATACTTCCCGTCTAGGCCATCATAAGTAGTGCCCCGCCTTGGGAATAAAGGATACCCTTGCTTTTCACATTACTGTACAGTGGTTGCAACAGCTGATGAATGATCAATAAGCAGGGTAATGTATAGGTATCCTTTGTTGAGACAGTCATTCATGATCAACTTTAGATATACCCAGCTTTCAATAGTTATTTCTGATGCATAAAGGAGTTACTATTGCTCTGTACTAGATAGCCAAGTAAGTCCAGTTATAAACAGAATCCAACTGTCAATCAGCCAAATACGGTCAAGCCCCATTCCTGAACAGCATACAGGGCAGTGATGATTTTTAGCAAAAACTCTTGAGCACTCAAAAAGACTGGTTCAGTAGGCTAGTTCTTACTGTTAACACCCTTAGACAATGTTATGCCTAAATCAATCTTATATATTCCATAACGCCTATTATAACATGTTCATTAAATAATTTATTCATTTACTGTATTCCTATACCCTTCAGTTGCCTTGACTTTTTTGTTTCCTATTTGCTTTTGTTTTTCCTTGACAGCAGCTGTCTGAAAGAGCAAATTATTAAGGCATATCTTGTCAAAAACAGGACAATTAAGCCACACCCTTGAAAATATTGGCATGATCACCTTCCAAGCATTAAATGCCAAAAAAAAAATTGCAATCTCCTTAAACAAAGACCAGTTTGCAATCTTGAGGCAATGAACAATAATAAATCATTTTAAAATGGTAAATGTCTGACATATATTAACATTGGGGTGTTGAATTTGGTTTGACACTTGAGGAACCTACAAACTAATTATCACTTCCACTTATAATATTTTTGCCTCACTCCTGAACAGCTTTTTTTGCACAATACTTCCATTCCAGAAATACTTCTGGTGTTCTCTGTTTTCATAATACAACAGCAATATTTATAATAATATTATACTACCGTAAGAATCTTATTGACTTCAACTTACAACATTTCTAGAGATAACTCCTATTCCTTGTTTTTCTGAAGATGTTTCCCAGCTTCTCAAGTTGAATGTTAGATACTCAGTATTTGAAAGGCTGCCCTGAAATTAATTAACAAAGTATGTATATTCTAATGACAGCTTTATCATCTTTACTGATAGAGGATATAGGAGAAAACAATGTATTGGTTGATATCAGATGACAAACGTCTGTCATTCAGTTTAGTTGAACGATTTAGAATTCACAATTTAAACCCAATAGTTTATTGTTGCATAACAACTATATTGTTGAAATAATTAATAAACAACATCAGCCCTTGCGACTGACAATGCTTCTGGATACTTGGACATTCAACTCCAGACAACAGGTTATTTCTCCTCTTAAAAAATAGTTTTCTGCCTAAGCTCATTTTTTCTTTGGCATGTAACATTTTTTAATCAGGTATTATTTTTCCTTTCTTTTCCCTTAGACTGATGACAACAATCGATCTGAGTCAAAGTGTTTCAGTATAAGGTTCCGGTAAACATCTGCCTACCTTCCCTTCCTAAGTAAGAAGACAGTGTCAACATTGGGTTTAAGAGGGGGGGATTACACGGGCAGTTCCTCAGAACCTGATACATAGAATCAAAAATTGAAATGAATGCACAATGTTTGTTTTTGTCGTGAAAAAGGGTTACCACTCTCAAACTTTTTGGCCCTATCACAGCACCTTTCTTTCAATGTAAGTCAAAAAAATGTAATTTCTCACATAACTTAATATAGTTGATACATTTTGTGACAAATGTTAGGGCTATTTTGAAAATTATCAAAGCAAAGGAAACTTTGAACCACAACATCTACACAGATCTGATTCAGACTGTATTTGCTATATGGCTCGCTCTATCCTTAAAGTTTGTGTTGTTTTCCACGTAACTATTGTATCTGTAAGTTTTATACTCACAATTACACGATTATCCTCCCAAGGTTCAGGAATAAGTTGAGCCCAAACCTGAATGCCCACGAAAAAACGAGAAGGTATCATTAAGCCTTGAGTTTATAAAAACACTGAAAAACATTAACGACTGTTAAACTACGCTTCAAACACTTTATACAAAGAACCGTCAATTTGTTTGTAAAATCTTACCTCAATTATTTCCCCTTTGTCTAAAAAATAATTAGGCTTGAAGTTATCGAGTAGTACCTCGTGCTTGAGTGAAAATAATAAAAGAGAAGAAAGCTGAATAAACCAGACATTTTTACTGATAAAATTAACCTCACAAAGCTTGCGGATTTCACTTAGAAATTTCAGAGAGCAATAACATGAATGCAAAATTCATGTTTCATGTAAAATTTTCTCTCATTTCACTAACCTTGGGGCAATTTCCACCCACCAAAGGGTTACTACTAAAAGGAGATAAGTTTAACAGAGCAAACCTGAAGAAAATGATTGCTCGACGGAACACCATAATGGCTTCCCAAAACGAGAAGGACTCGCACTGGGCGAGTGGTAAACTGGGCACAAGTTTGTTGAAAATTTTTAACTCGGAGAAAACGCCGATCTAATAAATCCCAATCTGCAGTATGGTGTAGCTATCCTTTAAAAAATAATTATTCCATACTAATTGTGTTTGATCATGTCCTTAATTCTCGTCACCAATGTGTAAGACATTGGTATTCCAAGGAGAAATTTGTTGCTCATCAGTCTTAAAAATATTTAAGCAATAGAAAACGTTTTCCGTGTTTGCATAGCCTGATATAAACACGAGAGGAGTTGAGAGAATTCGAGATAGTTATGCAAACCCGAGACGAAGTCGAGGGTTTGCATAACCGTCGAGAATTCTCCCAACGCCTCGAGTGTTTATATCAGGCTATGCAAACACAGGAAAAAAGTTTTCTATTGCTTTTATACAATAACTTTCCCGAGAAAAAAACGCAAAACTCTTTGTATGGCACTGATTAAAAGAGAAATTCTTACCAGTCGCAAAATCTTGTCTACGAAGTCTTGAACGCGTAATCAGTTCTTGTTTTGCAAAAAGATGCTTTGCAAAATACGGATATTTCCCGCTTAAAAAGTCAACTTAAGCGAAGAAAAATTGACTCACCTTCTTTGCAACGATTTTACATGTTTTAGCCGACGAAGGAATGGGTAAATAAACTAAACTTGTCGAGTTTTGAACTCGAAAACTTTTTCAAATTCGTGCTTGCGTGATTAGGGACCTTAAGGATCGACGACGCCGACCGGAAGTGAAATTTTCCCGCGCGAACCTTCTGGGCATGCGTAAGGTTGTCAAAACGTCGTCCAGCTTTGTCGTCCAGCCGTCCAGCCTTCGTCGACGACGTAATTCAGGGACAGCCTCCTCCTCAGGCGCTTCTTCGTTTTTCGCATGGCAGAGGCGAGCGCGAAACGAGTGACTGGTGATGAACCGCAAGGGACCATGGGAAGGGTACAGACGGCAGGCGAAGCGACGTCTCGCCAATTGTCTCCTTCCCGCCTTCCTTTGCGGGCACATTTTCATCAAAAGAGAGGCGTCTGGGTACGAGGCAGATTCAGGGAGGTTTGCCGTCGTCGCTAAAACGTAAGTATAAAACTATACTTTTTACATGTAAATCACTCTTTTCCCGCCTTGTCATTCAGTACAAGTAGAAATATATTCTTTGTGGATTAGCAGAATCCAAATGTTAAACACTTTGTCGGTTTCTTCGCCTGCTAACTTGAATTTATTTTTCAGGTTCGGTTTGTTTGAAAACCTGAGTGATGGCGGAACAACAAGTCGGACAGACAAGTAAGCTTTCCTCTGCTATCTTCCGAACCTTTTAGATTAGCTGCTGTTCGTTCCCTTACGGTCCTATGTTTACTCATGCATTATAGGTTGTACTATAGGATAAATGTTCATTTTTTCGTACTAAGATTTAATAATTTCCCATGTTGTTTTTAGCCGCTATTAAAGGCAACTATTTTCCAGTAGACTCAGCTGGAACATGATGTGGTTATGAGAAGCCCTGAGAGAGGACAAATACGGGAGAACATTGTAGCAGCACTTAATTCTCTTCAGCAGCCGAAATTTAGCTTAACTGCAAGTCAAGAGCTGTTCGAGATCGGTATACAGGTTTAACTTCATTTCAAAACAAAAACAAAAGCTGCGCGACGAAGAGAAAGCCTCCACAATCAAATAATCCAGATCCTAAAGAACAATGAATTCGCCATCGTCGATTAAACCATCTTCATACCTTATAAAATGCAAATTACGGACGTCTTTGAATGCCCTAACAAGACTGTAACAAGACAAAGTTCTTCGCAAAGAAAAAGTCGTCGTCCATCTGGGAAGCTGCACTGCTTAAACTTCGTTTTCTCCGCCCAAAACGAAACCCTTGGCCCAGTCTGCCTCGGTTGCGAAGCGTCGTCGTCGTCCGTTTCGTTGTCGATGCTTAAGGTTCCTATTAGCGCGCGAAAAACCAAACAACTTGACGCCACAACCATGTTTACATACTCTCATGCAAACACTCCTCTCGGCCAATCAGAGCGCGCGTACTATCTTAGTTATTTTATAAAGTGATTTATAATATAACTACACGCGTTTGTAAAAGCAATAGACCTCACTTTCTATGGGTTTACCGGCGTGATAACCCACTTGGAATGTTGGGAGAACACTCGAAAAGCGTGTGAATAATTAACTGCCCTTCGGTTCGCGATTTACAAGCTTTTCTCGTGTTCTCGCGACATCCCGCGTGGGTTATCACGCCGGTAAACCCATAGAAAGTGTGGTCTATTGCTTAAATGATATCGCATTTGTTAGCTGTTCTTCCGTAGAAAAGCCATCGCAAGAGCTCGCCTGGAAACAACTTGATAATCTGTTTTTACAAAAATTCGCCGTCCCGTCCCAAGCCAAGTAAAGTGCGAGTAGTCTCTTATTTTTGTTTTGAATCACAGTAATTCTACTTTTTCACTCGCCGCGCGTGGCCCTGAGGAAAGAAGGACCACTGCTCGAGGTCTACCTACCAAACCTACCAGGTGCAATCAAATATACTGATCATGCGCGTAAACTGCGAGCGCAGTGTAAAGTTAATGTGAAGTGTACTCGACAAACCTGGGATCACAGTGAACAGGCAGCAAGCAGACACCTTGAAGGCTTTATGACTGACAGATTCCCCGAGAATCCGTGTCCCCTTGCCTCGCGCTTCGCGCTTTTATTTCGTCAACGCCAAATAACGCATGTCAGGCGAGCTAAAATTTGGTGAGAAAATTCTCTTCTCTTGTATGCTTTCTTACTTTCATTAGACTCAATAAACAGGGACTTGTTTAAAGTTTATATGGTCAGCCGAAGATTGGCGTCGCTACTTGCTGGCAGCCAAGGAGTTTGTACCGAAATCTTGGAATCACGGTTTGATAAACTCGAAGTAAAGAAACACTAATTTGTTATCAATGTTTTCACCTTATTTTAATTGCTATTCCTTACATCCTGTATTAATTTACAGCGAACTTATCTGGCGCCTTAGTGCTAGCAGACCAGATAACGCAGTATGGTTTAAGTCAAGTTAAAAGTATATACTGATTTAACCATTATTATTTGGTTTTCGTAGCTCATCAGTATGGTGGCCATGCCACTGTGAAAGGTATCTTCCCGTCACTTGGTGCACACAGCGCATGTCAACTCTCGACCGTTGACATAAGGAAGACATGGGAGTGAGCCACAAACACCTTCCACAGGGTACAGCAAAGCACCTTTCTTGTTTGCATGGCTACCAGGAACAAACTCTGGATCCCCGTCAACACAGATGAAATCGGTTGAATGCTGGTGGCCATGATATGCAGTCATCAGGTACCCATGATACTCCTCGGTCCATCCAGATGGACAGTCATTTCTGGCAGGCATCATCAGCATCGAGCCACGTGACTTGACGAAGCAGACAACGCATGGTGCTTCATGCTCGTGAAGATTTCTCTTAAAAGGGTTACCGCTGTACTGACTCACTTCATATTCAGTACCGTACACGTATCCGGCGTACTGATGGCCATTTGTGTACTTGTCATACTTTGGATTGTGTGGAAGGCAGAGGTAGTTCGCTCCACCACCATGGTGAGTGTAATACTCTCCACCCATTATACCTGATACAAGGCAAAAAAATTTATCAACAATTATTCTTTGAAATTCTGTCAACGCGCCAAGTTAATCAAAAGGTTTCCTGTTCCGCTCTTCACAAGTGCATGGAATAGCGGCTAGCGGTTGAGGGAGGCAAGGCGTCTTTTCTCTGTCCTGGTTATTTGAAATGAAGAATTTTCGCGAACATTTGCTTTCATTTTCTTTTAATTTGTCATAAATTAACTTTGATTTCTAGGCAACTGAATTCCTCTTGTAAGGAAATGCTGAGTTTCAAAATGGCCTCTTCTACTCGAGTGAGCTGTTATTGCAAGCGAAAAGCATTCTACCAAAGTAAATCGGATAACGCAGTTAAAATAATTTGAAATCCTTTCTTACCTTCAAAAAAATCAACCCTAGGATTCTGTTGATTAGTTCTTACTCAGAAAATTGGCAAAACACCTAGTTTACGTAATATCGCTAGGAGCTGAAAATTGCTGGGTTGTCAAAGATAAGAAACTAATCAGATTGCTTAGACACTAAGACCACAAACCACAAATGTCTGTAACATTTTTAGGCAAAAATTTAATACAATACTCTACTCATCGTCTGCCTATTTCTATTGATCACTAAAAAGAAAAGCGTTCTTGACTACAAATTTATGAAAATACATTTCAGCAAGCGGTAATCATTTATGCTTCATGGGAGATTATTCACTGTTCATGGATCCGATCGACGACATAGACTGTAAAAAAAACTTTATGCGGGATACAGTTTCATGTGACCTCGACGTAAACAATGCCGTGAGAGCGCGCATTGTTGGGAAAAACAAGAGGCGTTTTCTCTCTCTCTTTCTCTCTCATACCCAGATTTCACTCTGTCTTATGCATGAACCAGTTACACTGCTGGAAAGATGCAACAAAAAGATAACTTGAAGAGATGCCCGGGTCATTCACCAGTAAAAGTAACAAGCTTAGAGAAATTTCATAGTTTTCACTTTTAAATATGATTAATAAGTGGTATAAAAATCCTCAGCTTATCACTCTTTCTGTATTTAGAATCATGGCATAATAGTAACTATCATGTAAGCTTCTTTTCGCATACCTTTATAAACTATCTGCGCACCAGTAGGACATGTGGTCCTTCCCCAGCGAACGTACTTCACCCCTGATTTCCCAGCTCCATCCTGTCCCTTTTCTCCTTTTGCACCTTGTGGTCCCTGGGCTCCAGTCTTTCCAACTGCTCCCTGGTCTCCTTTAGGACCAGGAGGGCCTGAGGATGACTTGTTGGTTCCTTGTTTTCCCTGTTCTCCTACAAAGTATAAAAAGACCCCAAGCACTCAAACTCGACTTATTATATCATTTGGCTCAAAATTGGCGCTGTCATGAAACTTTTTTTTCCTACGGGATTCTGACGATCATAAATCACGCATATAACGGTTGAAAAATGGCCGGCTTGCAAAAGACCCAAAAACACCATAAAAAAGAAATAAGATGTTAGCTGAAATTCGATTGATGAAACTTATTGTTTACAGCTAGCCGGGTCAGTGGCTAACTTGTAAATGTTGGTATGTTGATAGAGGAGTTTCTTTTGCTCTTTTTCCTACATTCACAGTTGGTGTTATAAAAGCTTCAGTTTTTTCCTTGATCTCTATGTCGTTTGTCCTTGATACCTTTTGATCCTTTTGGTCCAATTAGTCCTGGTTTCCCAGGAGTACCAGCAGGCCCCTGTTTCCCAGGAGTACCAGCAGGCCCCTGTTTCCCAGGAGTACCAGCCGGTCCTTGTTTCCCAGCAGTACCAGCCGGTCCTGGTTTCCCAGGAGTACCAGCCAGTCCCTGTTTCCCAGAAACACCAGTCGGTCCTTGTTTCCCAGGAGCACCAGTCGGTCCTTGTTTCCCAGGAGCACCAGTCGGTCCTTGTTTCCCAGGAGGGCCAGGTGGTCCAACTCGTCCCTTTCCGGTGTTCTGCATATGTTGTCCTGAAAAAGAAACACGGTGATGTCACAACCTCGGTCCCAAGGTTTTTTCCCTCAAATTTTTTTAAGGGAAAAAGTTCTGGGAACGAGGTTGGGTGATGCCACTCACAAATAAAGCAAATTTACCAGCCAAATGAATTACGTACCGGTTCTTTGGCCACATTGTTGCTTACGAATTCTACAACACTAAATCGACAACATAAAATCGCTTATTTTAAGTTTTTAAAAGGACCGAAGTTTTAGGGCAAAACACCTGAATTGAATATTTCCGGCTGTTCATGTTGCCTACCGGATATTAATGAAACTCGCTAGTTGCTTATAGGTAGTTTCGTACTAGTTTGCAATAGGATTGAACAACATATTTTACCAAGAATGTAGGTCAAAAGTGACCCATAAGATTCCCCCGCTGGTCGGGAAGATAATCGCAGTAAGCCATCAAATCTGCAAAAAAGAGTCAAACATAGAAATTGTCAGGGATAGTGTAACGGCGACCTTCGTGTCTTTAGCCCTAGTTCAACTACCAGTTCCGCCTTAATGCGGCTTGAATTTAACTTCACAAGAGTCAAGCATTGTTATATTTTCGTGGTGTTTGCTACGCTTCTTCTGCTCTAGGAAATTAGTGCGTGGATGAAAGAAAAAAAACTGTCATCAAGTCAGTTTATAAATAACCAACAATTACTCTGGTGTTTACACTGAAGGATATTCTATTCTGGATCTGAAAACTGATCTTCCCACACAAACGGGCTGCAAGTCTTCAACATTCATCAGTGCCGGCCAACAAAAAGCGTTTTCCTGTTTAAAGGGGGTATCCAGGTACTTTTATAATAGGAGACCCAAGCCTATGCACAGTTTTGAAACTGTTTTAAAGGCTTATAATATCCCCCTTCGGCTTCCTGAACTCAGGAGTCGCCGTTACACATTTTAGGAAAGAGGGGATTTGCCATGTTGCCAAACTGAGCTCATGCTTCGTTAGACAAGAGATTGAACAGATTTCCCCTAGTATGCAATGGCAATTTCAGAATCGAAGTATGCTTAGTTTAAAAAAGCAATTATATCTATTTAACAATGGTGAATTTTTAATTTCATTTCTCAAACCTTTTCTCCAGTTCATGAAATCGTCTGATCATCATTCGAGACAAACGTATGCTGTTGTTGTGGCTTGGCAAAGAAGAGGAAATGAGGTTAGAAAATCCATCATTTTACAAACAGTGTGAACATCGTAACCGATGAACAGTGTCTAATAGAATGTTCCCCTGGCCTCGAATTAACTGAGTTCTTAAAAATGAGATAGCAAATCGCCGAGCTAACATAATACCTTTAGCTACCTTTCTTCGAGATCTTTCAGCCGGTTTGCAAAGTCCGCCAGATTGGGAGTTCGGTTATTTTTCACCGTTCTTCGATCACGGTACAGCAGCGATTGTTGTCCACCAACTTCAGTGCCTTCAGTAGATACGCGATCTTCTCCTCGCGGTTTTCCCGCCAGTTGATCATCAAGAGCGAGGATATGAACCAGACTAGCACAGAACATCACTGTCACAGCCAAGAAACGTACAGTCGAGCGAGGTGTAACCGCTGGAGACAATTTCATTTTAAAGGAAAGATCTTTTGAAACAGAAAACAACCTTTTGTATATCCTCCACAACTGAAAAGGTGTTACAAGAAGTCAATATCGAAGCTCGGAAGGTACAAAAATTCGGACGAGAAATTTTTCGCGCTTGTGACGTAACATCTAAGGCCATCGGAAGGCGGATGTGAGCTTGCAACAGACTTACATATGCAAGGACAATAAGTAAACAATCTACTATATTATCGGTATAGTCATATTAAGCATGGAGACGTCATTTACGGACCAACTGTTTCAGAGCATGATTAAGCACACAAGATGCCTGACCCAGTCTGAATCCGGTCGTTAGCGTTTAAAAGGTGGAGGCTAAAGGAAGTATTGGAATCTGTACCGAGTATATCTTTTCTTCTGCCGGCCACTATACAATGTAAAATCTGTTAAATTTGCATGTTAAGCTTATTTATTTAAGCCTCCGGAATTTTTGATAGTAAGGTTTCGAGCCCTCCATCCAGGCCCGAGCGAGAATACACGTGCGTTACTTTTTCATCATCCGAGGGAGAAAGTTTAAAATAACATTTTTTCGTTTATGGCTCTATACCCCGGCTGTACATCTGCCTTAAATTTCAAATTGTGTATCAAAACATTCAAAATACCTACCAGGCGACAGGCTGCCTCAGAAATAACGTACAAATTCTCTAAAATTTACTCTGCTTAGTAATATTGAGAAAATACACCCTTTGTGAAAGTCTAAACAGACAAAATTTGTCAAATTAAACTTTACAAAATTCGGTAAACCGACACAAATTTGGTGCGGCTATTGCAGGTAAAATCTTTTCTCAGGTTGAAGCAGGATTTCCTTTGTATTTGTTCAATTAAAGGAAGCTGAATAAAACTACAGAAAATTGATGGTTTTCACATGACGTCACTAAAATTCTAACCAAAGAACTATAGATCCTACTGAGATTTTACTTTTATCATTTATTAGAGCAGCCGAAAACTAATTTCCATACAAATGTTCGCTTCAAAAGGGTTCTTGGTTTTGTAATAGAGTACGCTTGAATTTCTTGCGTGACGCGGCATTTACATGACAGCCGAGAGAGCTGTCATGTAGGCAAAAAAGTGACTTATTTCATGGAATTTTCCTATCTAGACAGTTCATGTATCAGAAGCAGTATTACTTTCATGTTTATGAGTTCCTCAAGGAAGAAATTCGCGCTTTTGTAGCAAAACTCGGTAACAGATGTTTCTGTTGGTTTCCGTCCGCCATGTTGGTGCCCATCCGGATGGGCACCAGCATGGCTTCTCCATACAAATCTTTATAAATTTGGGCAATAAATTTCTTCTTATATCTCGAATACGAAATATTCTACTGATCTGAATCTTGGGGAGAGTATTTGTAAATTAACCTCCTTTCATTGCCCAGATTCTGGACTCTATCTATTGAACGGTTGAGATTTTTCTTTTTGTTCTATTTTGAATGGCGTGACACTGGAAACCGGCAATAGGCTGAATACGGTTTAAAACTGAGAGCGGAATTTACCTTTAAGGACATGGCCACTTGTCACACATACTCAAAGGCAGCAGGGAATTGATCGAGATCGGCTCTGTTCTTTCGTATAAATCATATTCCTCTTAAGTATATCCTGATTTTTGGTTTATCGTTCTCTGTCGCTCCCCGGAAGTAGGGATAGGAATCCTGGGAATGATACTCCTCTGTTACTATAATCCATTTTCTACAACTCGGCACCTGCGCCTACACACACACTGCTATACAGGTTGTACGGCCTCGGTGGATAACACCGTCCTTGATCTGCATAATTCTTACAATTATTCCATTCGCGCTTGTTGGATATGAGGTGGTAAATAGCCAACGGGGCGCGTAGCGCCAAGTTGGCTATAACTATCTCATATCCAACAAGCGCGAATGGAATAATTGTTTTATTAAATTTTTGTAAACTTCCAATGACTGGTTATTACAACTGAATTTTAGTAAATTTCATTTGAAATATTTCAAAAAGACCGGGTATTAAGTATCTTCCGGTAAACCAAGGGAAAATCACGTGACATGTGCGTTATTCTCGACAAGTACTGTTTTCCATCCTCGTACCCATGCCAGTTCGCACTATCCGAGTTACAAGAGGAGGCTTGGATTGACAGATGAAGTCACATCCGAAATCGCCGAGGACGACTGGGAGCGAAGCTGACTGTTTTCGCTTACCCTCGCTGTGACTGTGGAATTTGACGCTGGATAGGTCGACCTGACTGCTTTTCAATTTTGTTTTCTTCCTCCACTGAACCGGAGCTGTACCTTGTGACAAAGACCATGTCAATCAAATCAATTTGTTGTGTTGTTCAATGGAAAGTCGCTCGTTGTGGGATTCACTTGAGGCCTTTAATGCGGTCCGTTATGGACTTGGGAGAGTATTAAGAGGTGCAAAAGCTCTTCAAACACGCGAAAATCTGCTAATGGTTTTGAAAACTTACTCCTCCAAGTTCTTGCAAGCCATTCTTAAAGGTAAACTTTTTTGTTGTTGTTACATAATAGGCTTGACGTACGGAAGAATTGAAGCTTTAAGAATTTCTTTAACTATGTAAGAAAACTTCGGAGTAGCATCAAATGATTTCAAACCAAAGTTTGTGGTTTTTTGTCGGTGCCAGTATGGCACTTTCTGTTTTTTTCTGTTGTATCGTCTGTAGAATGCTCGCGAAATCTACTTTTTTCCCACCGCTTTAATGTCCGAGAGAAATTATATAAGGTCAAACTAAGGTATATGAGCTGATAACCGAGATAGAGTGAACCAATCAGAATGTTAGAAATGCATTATCCGAAGTTGAAAATTTAATAAATATGCTACTCAGACTCATTCAATCTTTGATTGCTAAACATCGGTGCTTGCGACTGACAATTCTTCACATTATGTTGAAACTCAATTCCAGACCATAGCTTATTACTCCACTTAAAAAAAATAATTTTCTGCCTAAGCTTAATTTTTTAATCAGGTGTTATTTTTCCTTTTTTTTCCCCTTAAACTGATGACCACCTGAGTCAAAGTGTCTCATTATAAGGTTCTGGTAAACGTCTGCCCACCTACTCTTCCTAAGGAAGAAGTCAGTGTTAACATTGGCTTTAAGGGGGAGGATTACATGGGCTGTTGCCCAGAACCTGGTCCGTACAATCAAAAACTGAAATGAATGCACAAATTATTTTTGTCGTTAAAAAGGGTCACTACTATCAAGCTTTTGGCCCTATCACAGCGCCTTTCTCTCACTGTAAGTCAAGTAATGCAATTTCTCACAAAACGTAATTAAGTTGATTCATTTTGTGATAAACTTTAAGCTGTTTTAAAAATTATCAAAGCAAAGGAAACTTTGAACCACAACATCTAAACAGTTCTGATATAGACTGCTTTTGCACTGTGGCTCGCTCAAGCTGTAAAGTCTGTGCTGTTTTCCACAAAAGTCCCTTACTATTGTAGCGGTAAGTTTTATACTCACAATTACGCGATGATCCTCCCATGGTTCAAGAATTAGATAAGCCCAAACCTGAATGCCCACGAGAAAACGACAAGATATCATTTAGTCTTGAGTCTTGAGTTTATAAAAACTTTAACGACTGTTAAACTAGGCTTTGAACAAACACCTTATACTAAGAACCGTCAATTTGTTTGTAAAATCTTACCTCAATTGTTTCCCCTTGTCTATAAAGTAATTCGGCTTGACGTTATCGAGTGGTGCCTCGTGCTTGAGTGAAAACAAGAACCCGCTTCTAGCGGATTCAGTCACGCTTGCTTGAAGATAAGATCGAGAAATGAGGAGGCGATTAATTCTACACGAAACGAAACACATTTACTCGCTAAATGTTTTTTACTTCCTATTTTATCGACGTCGATACTTTTTACTTGTTTCTGAATTGATTCAGAACGAGTGTTGGCGACGACCGGAAATACGTCTGCGGTAGCAAGCTATACGCGTGTATAAATATACGAAAATTCAAAGGCCTCGATTCCAGAGAACTGTAACATCATTGCCAGATACCGAAAAAGTGATTTACATGGCACGTCTTTTCAATCATCGCCGAAAATAAATCGCACATCCTCATCCCAAGACTCATTTGCATACAGTGAAAGTTTACAACACCTGACCATCGCAATTTTGCTAATTCAGATTCTTATTTTTTTCGACCGCTCAGTAGTGTTCACTTGCTCCAAAGTAATCAACGCTTTCAAGCGATAGAATTCTTGGATCGACACGTTTCCGAAAAGCTCTAAATTTAATCTTTCCGAAGCTTTCTTCGCAAAACATGCGTGCCTTCCATCACGCAACGATTCTTAGTCCCAGTTTCCACGGTGTCCGCAAAGAACGCCTGGCACAATGACCCCCCATTTCTGCCCCAAAATGACAAAAAATGCCCCGGGGGTACTTCCAGAAAAATTGGGTGGGGATGTGCGGCACGCTTTCTCAAACTCTTACCCTATTTCAGACCAAAATCTGTGATTTTGCCTACCCTGTTTCAGACCTGATCAAAAATTTGATACCCTATTTCTGACCTGAAGCCCTAGAGCCCGGCGCGTGACCGGAGCGCGTGACAAGCTGTTACGGCATGTACACGGTAGTTGGCGTAAACATTTAAAGGAAATGGTCTTATCGCCAAATGATGAAGAAGTAGCTAATTCTTCTAAAAAACATACCCAATTCAAGACTAGAGTGCACAAACCATACCCTATTTCAGACCAAAATGGCTGAAGAAACATACCCAGTGGCACCGCACATACCCATATAGCCTATATAAGGGACCTCCCCCCACCTCCGGGGCGATAAACGCGTTGCAAACTATGAGTCTCGCCGCTTAAGCAAGCGAGACTAATAATAAAAAAGAAGAAATGTGAATAAACCGGACATAATATTTTAAAACCTCACAAAGCTTGATGATTTCACTTAAGGTGATGATGCACGAGACGATTCGCAACGACGATTTTTAGCTCAACACAGCGTTGCAACATTGTTTCGAGTGGTTCCAGCATTGTTCCAGCATTGCAACGCTGTGTTGCGCTAAAGATCGTCGTTGCGAATCGTCTCGTGTAACATCACCTTAAGAAATTTCAGAGAGCAATAACTTGAATGAAAATTCATGTTTCCGGTAAAATTTTCTTTCATTTCACTAACCTTGGGAAAATTTCCACCGACCAAAGGGTTACTACTAAAAATAGATAAGTTTAATAGTGCAAAATTGAAGAAAGTGATTGCTCGATGGAACACCATGGCTTCCCAAAACGAGAAGGGGCTCGCACTGGGCGAGTAGTAAACTGGGCACGCCGATCCAATAAATCCCAATCTGCAAAGTAAAGTATGGTAGCTATCCTTCAAAAAATATTCCATACTTTATCCATTTGTTGTCCCTACACCTTTTCTACAGAATAAGCAGTCTTGCGCTACCAATCTGGGAGTGTGCCACCGGGCAATAAGAATGAATTTTAAATTATTTTGGAATCTATACATTGCAGAGCTGCTTGAGTCATATATAATCTGCCCTGCTACTTACCCTCTGCAGACGTTCGAAGATCAGTCAAGTGGAACTCGTATATGACATGTACAAGGCCAAGATCGTAACTTAAATTTATAAAATATTTAACTGCATAACTCCATCACGCTGAGAACGTCAGGGCTCCTGGAACGTCTAATCCAGACTGAGGCGAGAGAACAAGTACGACTTGTGTCATCATCATCGCGTGAGTATTCCGCGTTTCGAAACGTACTACACAGTGGCGGATCCAGACCCTCAGATAAGGGGGGGGGGGGGGGTGAGGACAGTCATCCAGGCCCTGAGACAACAAGGGGGAGGGGGCTGACCCCTCCCTTGGATCTGCCACTGCTACATGAAGAACTCTATCTCGTACAGAGGATCCCACGCTTGGAACTTGTTAGATTCCTCCGTGGCTGAGACAAGAGCCTACGCTAAAATGGCTATAAACTCTCAAGCCCTCAAAAATCTCAATTTCTCAGCTGAATCACCCCTAAGTGTGTCCAATGACAGTGATTTCGTCTTTTACTGACTAATTATCAATTCAATGCTTCTGATATAGTTATATTTGTTGTGTTTGGTCATGATCTTTATTCTCGTCACCAATGTGTAAAACATTGGCATTCCAAGGAGAAATTTGTTGCTTATCACTCTCAGTGCTTAATGAGTTAAAAATATAGTGATATAATCTCCCATTTGTTAGCTGTTCTTCCACTGAGTAGCCGTCGCAAGAGCTCGCCTGACAACAACTTGGTAATCTGTTTTTACAAAATTTGCCGTCCCGTCCCCTAGCAGGTAGACTTGTAAATTGTAAAAAAAAATTGAAAAATTGTAATTTGTTTACCCACGGATCACTAAGGAGTTCATAAGAACTCGTTGAAACGTGTCCGTGCGTTCAAGGTCGAATTGGAATTTGAAAGTGTTGGTTTTTAAGGAGAGGGGAAAACCGGAGTACCCGGAGAAAAACCTCTCGGAGCAAGGGAGAGAACCAACAACAAACTCAACCCACATATGGCGTCACAGACTGCGAGCTGTCTCTTATTTTTCTTTTGAATCAGAGTAATTTTACTTTTTCACTCGCCGCGCGTGGCCCTGAGATTGGCCCTGAGGAAAGAAGGACCACCGCTCGCGGTCTACCTGCCTGGTGCAATTAGATATATTGATCATGCGCGTAAACTGCGAGCGCAGTGTGAGGTACGTACTCGACAAACCTGGGATCACAGTTGACAGGCAGCGCGCAGACACCTTATAGGCTTTAAAGACAGATTCCCCGAGAATCCGTGTCCCCTTGCCTCGAGCTTGGCGCTTTTATCTTGTCAACGCCAAATAACCCCTGTCAGACGAGCTACAATCTCGTGAGGAATTCTCTTCTCTTGTATGCCTTCTTCCTTTCATGGGCACAAAAAAAACAGGGACTTGTTTAAAATTTTACATGGGTCGTCGAAGATTGGTTTTGCTACTTGCCGGCTGACAGGGCTTTTGTACTGATTTCTTGGAATCGGCTGGAAAAGGAAGTAAAGAAAGACATTTTTTTAAATCAATGTTTTCACCTTATTTTAATCGTTATTGCTTACATCCCGTATTAATTTACAGCCAACTTTTCTGGCGCCTTAGTGCTGGTAGACCAGATAATCGCGGTTTGTTTTAAGACTAGTTAAAAGTATCTAGTGATTTAACCACTAGTTTTTGGTTTCCGCAGCTCGTCGGAATGGCAGCCATGTCACAGTGGCAGGTATCTTCCCCTCACTTGGTGCACACAGCGCATGTCAACTCTCGACCGTTGACATAAGGAAGACATGGGAGTGAGCCACAAACACCTTCCACAGGGTACAGCAAAGCACCATTCTTGTTGGCATGGCTACCGGGAACAAACTCTGGATCCCCGTCAACACAGATGAAATCGGTTGAATGCTGGTGGCCATAATATGCAGTCATCAGGTACCCATGATACTCCTCGGTCCATCCAGATGGACAGTCATTCCTGGCAGGCATCATCAACATCGAGCCACGTGACTTGACGAAGCAGATAACACATGGTGCTTCATGATCTTGGAGATTTCTCTTAAAAGGGTTTCCGTTGCGATCACTTACTTCATATTCAGTGCCGTACACGTATCCGGAGTTCTGATGGCCATTTGCGTACTTGTCATACTTTGGATTGTGTGGAAGGCAAAGGTAGTTCGCTCCACCACCATGGTGAGTGTAATGCTCTCCACCCATTATACCTGATACAAGGCAAAAAAAAATATCAACAATTATTCTTTGAAATTCTGTCAACGCGCCAAGTTAATTAAAAGGTTTCCTGTTCCGCTCTTCACAAGTGCATGTAATGGCGGCTAGCGGTTGAGGGAGGCAAGGCGTCTTTTCTCTGTCTTTGTTAATTGAAATAAAGAATTTTCGCCAACATTTGCTTTCATTTTCTTTTGTCATAAATTAACTTTGATTTCTAGGCAACTGAATTCCCCTTGTAAGGAAATGCTGAGTTAACAAAATGGCATCTTCTACTTAAGTAAACTGTTGTTGCAAACGAAAAACATTCTGCTATAAAAGTAAGTCGGAAAACGCAGTTAAAATAGTTTGAAATCTTTTCTTACTTTCGAAAACATCAACCATAGGATTGTGTTGACTAGTTCTTACTCAAAAAATTGGCAAAACATCTAGCTCACGCAATATCGCCAAGAGGTGAATATTAAGATAACGAACTAATCAGATTGCTTTTAAAAAACACCAAGACCACGAACCACAAATGGCTGTAACATTTTGAGGCAAAAACTTAATACAACACTCTAGAATTACACTATCCTTTTTTTTGCCATTTCCTTGTCTATTTATATTGATCACTAAAACATAGAAAAGCCTACTTGTACAAATTTATGAAACTAAATTTCAGCAAGCGGCAATCATTTATGCTTCGTGGGTGATAATTCCCTGTTCAGGGGTCTGATCGATGCGGCTCGATACATTTTGATGTGACCTCGACGTAACCAATGCCGTGAGAGCGCGCATTGTTAGGAAACTGAAACAAGGGGCGTTATCTCATACTCAGATTTCCCTCTGTCTTATGCATGAACAGGCACGAACCAATTACACTCAACAGTTAATATGCAGGAAAGATGCAACAAAGAGATAACTTAAAGAGATGCCCGGGTTATTAACCAGTAAATGTAACAAGCTTGGAGAAATTTCATAGTTGTCACTTTTAAATAATGATTAGTAAGTGTATATGGCATAAAAATCTTCAGGTTATCACTCTTTCTGTCTTTAGGACCATAGGAGTAATAGTAACTATCATACTAAGCTCCTTTTCGCTTACCTTTATAAACTATCTGCGCACCACTAGGACATGTGGTCCTTCCCCAGCGAACGTACTGCACCCCTGAATTCCCAGCTCCATCCTGTCCTTTTTCTCCTTTGGCACCCTGTGGTCCCTGCGCTCCAGTCTTCCCAACTGCTCCCTGGTCTCCTTTTGGACCAGGGGGGCCTGGGAATGGCTTGTTGGTACCTGGTTTTCCTTGTTCCCCTGCAGAGTATAAAATGAGTCAAAGCGCACGATGCCAGCTTTTTTACTTATTTTAGGCTTAAAAGGTGGAATCCATAAAAGTGCTTTTTTCTCCTATGGACTTCTTACAATCCACATTTGCTTTTACGCGTGTAGCGGTTGAAAATTGGCTGGCTTGCAATTGATACACTCCATGGTCATAAACTGCAAGAACCGCAAAAGAAATTCTTTGTCAGAAAATAACTGAGATGTTAATTTAACATCGATAACCGCACTTCTTCTTTACTGCCGGCTAACTTCTTATTGCTGGAACATAAAAACTGAAATTACAAAACGAGTTTCATTTGCTCTCTCCACTGCGTTCACAGTTGGTGTTATACAATTTTCATTTTTACGTTGATATCCTTGATGTTTGTCGTTTTCCCTTTTTACCTTTTGATCCTTTTGGTCCAGCTGGCCCTTGTTTCCCTGGAGGGCCGGGTGGTCCAACTTGTCCCTTTCCAGGGTTTTGCATTTGCTGACCTGAAATAGAAACACATCGGTGATATCAGCCATAAATCACAGCACATTAACCAGCCAAATGGACCTGACATCATTTTGCCTATATTGATGAAATCCGCTTGTTGCCTTAGGTAACTTTGATTGGATTTAATATCGTATTTTACCAAGAAGGTAGCTCAAAAGTGACCCGTAGGATTCCCCTGCTGGTCGAGGCGATAATCGCAGTAAGCCATCAAGTCTGAAAAAAAGATCAACCATAAAAAATCTCAGAGACAGTGTTTTAAACAAGGACTTTCGCTGTCACTTAAGCCATGTTCACACATTTCATTTCCGCTCACTGTAACGGAGCAAGGCTGCGCTGCGCCGAACTTTAAAATGGAGCATAACGTATCAGATAGATCATGTGCCACTTCGTGCCACACTTTGTACAGTGAACCTTTGCGGGAGTAAAAATGTAGGAGCGAGGACTGGAATCTACTGAGACGGAAGTAAATATTTAGGGGGTGAGAAGTGAAGACTGGGATTTAGTCCACCTAACCCTCTCGGCCAAACGCTTCGATGCGTGTGTGAACGTTCCAGTTCTGTGCCGTTACTGTTGATACTTTATAAACCCAACAGCTTTTCGTGTCGACACGAAGAGCTTTCCAGTATAGATCAGTATAGTGTGAAAATAGCCTTAAATCCCAAGTAAAGTTCAACGACAACCAGTTGAGGCTTAATTAGGCTTGATTTTAACTGTAAGAAATTTATTAATTGGGGCACTCAACGACGGTTTCCTCCTAAATGCATTGAAAACACTTTTTTGGCTATCCAGAGAACTTTTAAATCTCTAGGAATGCGTTTTAAGCGGCGATAAAGTTTGTATCCGGTTCGGTCATCCTAGGACAACTTGAGAGTTTCCGAAATTACAAGGGCCTCAGTATTATTTTCCCGAAAATTGTTGGTAGATGCAGTTAAACGTATTACGAAAGTGATAGTTTTTCTGATTCCTCTCAGGTTTTCCATCATATTTTTGAATCCAAAAATTTTAGGTTTCTTTTTTCTACGAAAAATAGCCTAACCTTAGGAGTGAAATGTGAAAAGTTAAACCTTAGAAAATCGTAGGGAATTTATGAGATAAGCTTCGAAAATTGTACATGTGTGAAATGGTTATCTAGAAATTTTTAGCCCCCCTCGAGAAATAGAAAATTTGAGGCAATATTTACTTCACCGAACACTGAGGTATTGTACAGAAAACAGCCGTTGGGTGCCCCTGTGTTAAACGGTGTTTTCTTTTATTGATTGCTTTATACAGCTGTTTATTAAGCTTCTTTTGCTCTGGTAAATAATTGCGTCGATGATGTGAATTAAGTCTGTAATCAAGTCAGTTTATAGCTAAAAGATGAAAGATAATAAACAATAACTCTGGTCACTACACTGAACGATGTTAAGCGGATTTTGGATGAAACTCAGTTCCCACACAAGTCTTCCACTGTACATCTATCAGTGCCGTCTATAATACGTGTCCGGCCTGGATAACAGGGGCTTTCTCGGTATTTCAATCAGTGAAAGGTTCCGGCAATTCTACTTTTTTACAAAAAGGTCAACTCTGCTAGTTAAAAACACCAGAAAAACTAAGTTTCTGCATTCATTTTCCATAGAACAAAATGCAAAATTGTTACCTTTTTTGTCTATGCTTGTCGTTTAGATTAAAAGTTAAGAAAAGGTACCTTTTTTGAAAAAGAAGTCAGGTATTTTCAGCTTTCGAGTGAATGATATTTTGACGTCAATATTGTCCGCTCTTCATTCATTTCTCACTTTACCAAACGATGTTTTAATTCGCAAAAGAGGTACTTTTTTTCGGTTTCAAGCGATCTCATGAAAGGCACAAAAAGGTACCTTTTTTGCAGTTGGAAGCGATGTTCTCAAAAGCGCGAAAAAGGTACCTTTTTGGCAGTTGGAAGTGATGTTCTCAAAAGCGCGATAAAGGTACCTTCAAGAATAGTGTTTTCAAGCCATGGGAAGCCATTTAGAATCCTACTGATTGACAGATGTCATAGGTGTCATTTTTATGAATTTTTTGTCTGAATTTACTAATCCACTAGTCAAGAGACAAATATTCCCTGTTTATTCACCAAGTTTGAAACCAATTGCTGAGCTTGACACTGTAACATGTACAGTGTCAGGTCGCAGTTTTAAAATCTATCCCCCTTGCTTGATTTTGGCATGGGTGTGAGCCATCTTGATCAGTCTTGGAGTGAAGCTGGAAGCATTGTCGCTGGTTCAGTGGTTATCAATGTAACGACAGGTGTTAGTTATATTAGTAACCTGAAGAGAAGCCGAGCTAGTCTCTTGTGTATTTAAAATGCTTTTTTGTTTCTTCGCTAAAATGCTTTACCTTAATGCTCCATTTTTTCGAATAACATGCTCACCTCCAAAAAATTTAGTAAAATGCGCGATGATGCGATGATGATACGTATAAGTGTTAAAACGACAAAAATGTATGTTAATGGATTTAATACACCAAAAGACAATTGTCTAAACAGTGGCATTTGAATTTTTTTTTTATTTTGACTCTTCAGAGTTTATTTTCTATTTGAAAATTTCTAAATTTTCATTTCTCTGAAAAAAAAAATTCGGGAAATTCCACCAAAGTTCTCGGAAAAAATGCTGGCTCACTGTACAAAAGTCTAAGAAGAGGAAAGTTGTTCAGGCTTACTCTTTTTAGTTAGGGGGTGTCAGAGGTACATGTATGGTGGCATTTTTACTGTTAATGGCTTTACTTCGGCCTGTAGCTCAAAAAGCACCTGAAGGTAAATTATTTATATAATTTACATCATAGCAAACAAAAATAACCCCAAGACTAAAGTCTCTAATTTAATAACCTTTCCGGAGTGAAAAACATCACCCAGGAAACAAGACAGTTATATTAAAATGACCCGCTCGGAACCCGCTTAGTTTAGACTTAAAGGAAAATGAACACCTTTGCTTTTCATGTAGGACTTCTTTCAGGTTAAAGAATTTGCTCTACGCTTAAAATTGCGCTTGCTGAGCTTCTCTTCTAATTGCATCTAGTTTTAAAGTACCAGAAGTTGTTACTAACATTTTCAGGAGCCATTTTATCCATTTGGCTGGTGGCTAGTATTTTCGGATTTCTTCTAGTTTCTCGCTTTTGAAGTGAGCTAAAATTTCTTGCTCCGCTGATTCCCCTTGTAGATCATTTCAATATTAACAGGATCACCTAGAATCCCCTAAAAAAAGTCTGTGCATTGTTCAATGAAGCTCAAGAGGTGCCAAGGGATGACATATGTCAATCAGTAGGATTTTTAATGGCTTCCCAAAAGCTTGAAAACACTATTTTATATTTTTAAAAAGGTACCTTTTTTGCACTTTTAACAACATCACTTCCAACTGCAAAAAGATACCTTTTTCGCGCTTTTGAGAGCATCGCTTTCAACTGCAAAAAAGGTACCTTTTTGTGCCTTTGATGAGATTGCTTGAAGGCGACAAAAAGGTACCTTTTTCGCGCTTTAAATCATTGTTTGGTAAAGTGAGAAATGGATGAAAAGTGGACAATATTGACGTCAAAATATTTTCACTCGAAAGCTTCAAATACCCGCCTTTTTTTTTCTAAAACGGTACCTTTTTTTAACTTTTCACCCAATCGACTAGCATTAACAAAAAAGGTAACAATTTTGCATTTTGTTCTATGAAAAATGAATGCAGAAAGTTAATTTTTCTGCTCTTTTCAAGTAACAGAGTTGATCTTTTTGTAAAAAAGTAGAATTGCCGGAACCTTTCACTGATTTATTTCCCCTATTCTATCAAGTTGGAAATAGGTAAAATAACATACCGTAAAATTCCGAAAATAAGCCCCTCCATGTATAAGCCCCTCCAAATATAAGCCCCCCAAACTCGTAACGCAAAAAACCCTCCGTTTAATCGCCCCTCCGAATATAAGCCCCCCGGGGGCTTGTACTTGGAAATTGCCCTCAAATACAAACCAAAAAAAAGCAAAAACGGTCAATTTACTTCCAACTATAAGGCCACCCCAATCGATTTTGAAACGCAAATTTCCCTCCGTAGATAAGCCCCTCCGAATATAAGCCCCTCCAAAAATAATCCCCTCAAAAAGAGCCTTTGAAAAATATAAGACCCGGGACTTATTTTCGGAATTTTACGGTACTTCGCCAGACAAGAAATCGAACGGGTTTCCTATGCAATCCTTAGGAGTAACAATTTCGGAAGTACTTGTTACTTTTTAAAAAAAGCAATTAGTAATGATGCATTTAATCTTATTTCTCAAACCTTTTCTCCAACCCTTGAAATCGTCTGATCATCAAATGGACGCTCTTGTTGTGGCTTAAAAAGAGAAATGATATTAGTAAATTCACCATTTTCTTAGCAGTTTGAATTTAGAATAGTGACACGTAACCAACATTTAACATTGCCCATGTGATAGAAAAACGAGATTGATAGCGAATCGCCGAGTTAAGATTATACCTTTCTTCAAGATCTTTCAGCCGGTTTGCAAATTCCGACAGGTTGGGGGTCGCGTTATTTTTCACCGTTCTTCGATCACGGTACAACTGCGATTGTTTTCCACCAACTTCAGTGCCTTCAGATACGCGATCTTCTTCTCGCGGTTTTCGCGCCAGTTTTTCTTCAAGTGCAAAAATGTCAACCAGAATAGCACAGAACATCACAGACACAGCCACGAAACTTAGGCGAGTGCGAGGGGTAACCGCTGGTGATAATTTCATTTTAAGGGAACTTTCAGTCCTTGAAACAGAAAACAACCTTTTGTCTATCCTCCACAAAAAGGTGTTACGATGAAGTCAATATCGGAGCTCGGATGGTAGAAAAATGCGGACGAGAAATTTTTCGCGCTTGTGACGTAACATCCAAGGTCATCCAAGCTTGCAACCGACTTAAAATTTGCAAGGACAATAAGTAAACAATCTCCTATATTACCTGTACAGTCACATTAAGTTTGGAGACGTCGTATACGGACAAAATGTTTCAGAGCAAGATGAAGCATTTTGTTACACAAGAAGCCTGACCAAGTCTGAATCGGTAGCGTTTGAAAGTGGAGGTTAAGGTAAGTATTGGAATCCGTACCGAGTATATCTTTACTTCTGCCGGCTACTATACAATGTCAAATCTGTTTACTAAATTTGCATGTTAAGCTTCAGTATTTGAGCCTCCGGGAATTTTTTTTGATAGTGAGGTTTCAAGCTCTCCATTCGGGCTCGGGCGATGTATGTCCGTAACTTTTCATCTACCGCGGGAGAAAGTTTATAATAACATTTTTTCTTTTGTGGCTCTATATCCTGACTTTTGTTAATCCGCCGTAAATTTGAACTTGAGTATCACAAAAATTTATGCCAATCGACAGCGACTTTCTCGTCCTATGTAAAATGGACAGCGATATTTTTTCCTAACCTACAAGGCAGCAGGCACCCTCAGGAATGACAAACAAACAAATTTAAAAGCGATAGCATACCCCGCTTGGAAGGCCTCTTTCATGATCTACCCCAGAGAGAGAGAGAGAGAGAGAGAGGTTATAGCTTAACACAAACATTGACATGAATCATTTCGGCTAGGTGGCAAACAAAGAAAATCATTCAATTAACACGTCTTTGAAAGAGTGTTAATGAGAGGTCTTTCGTTTGTAAACGGATCTAAAATTTAATCTGCTTAGTCTTATTGAAAAAAAAGAACTTCGCTTTGTGGAAGTCTGAACATGCAAAATTTTCAAATTTAATTTTGCAAAAGTCGGTGGCATTTATAAGGTGAAACAACTTTGCTGCGGCTGTCGTGGGTAAAATCCTTTCTAGGGTTGAAGCAGGATTTCCTTAAGTTTGTACTTGTTGAATCAAAGGAAGCTGACTCAAACTACAGAAACTAGGCTGAATTTATCTTCAAGGACATTGCCACATGTCATGATCATTTGCACGAGGGAATAGATCAAGATCGGCTCTATTCTTTCGTATAAATGATATTCCCTTTAGGTAAGTTTTTTAATTTACCTTTCTCTGTCTCTCCGGGGGACTAGGGATGAGAATCCTGGAAATGATCATCGTCTGTTAGCATAATCTCGGCAACTACGCCCTATATACACACTGCGGCTTAGTTATCCAGGCGGTTTAGAGTGTCTGCGTCGCAGGCTCTAGCCCAGTTGGGACGGCGAGTTATTTTTTATAATCCAACAGCAATAACAATATTATTACTATTTTACCATATGAATATTTTTTACTTTAACTTACAACATTTCTAGAGATAACTCCTTATTAATGCCTTTTGTTTCTGAAGATGTTCCCCAGCTCCTCAAGTTGAATGTTAGATACTCAGTATTCGAAAGGCTGTCCTGAAATTAATTAACAAAGTATGTATATGCTAATGACAAATTCATCATCTTTACTGGTAGAGGCGATATAGGGAAAAACAATTGGTTTCATAACAGATGACAGAAGTCTGTTAGGCACAGTCATGTTTTTTTATTTAAAGGAATAAAACCTTGCTTACTTTAATGCCTACAAGAATTATTATCTCAAATTTCTGCTTGATTCAAGTTGGAAATTCTGCAGTTCCAACATCTAAATTCAAGTCTTGAAAGTCATGAATGCAATGTATAGAACTTCCATATTGTTGTTCTATATCGATTCTATATTAGGAAGAATGATTTAGAATTCACAACCCGAATAGTTCATGGCTACATACAAAAACATTTTTGCTGTTGGAATAATTAATAAACAACATCAGTGCTTGGGACTGACAATGCTTTCTCATTATTTTGACACTCAACCCCCGACCACACTTTATTTCTCCACTAGAAAAATAATTTTCTGCCTAAGCTCAATTTTTCCTTGGCCTTTAACATTTTTCAATCAGCTGTTATTTTTCCTTCCTTTCCTTTAAACTGATGACCACAATCGATCTAAGTTAACGTGTATCAGTATAAGGGTCTCGTAAACATCTACCCACCTACCCTTCCTTCAAGCTGTTTTGAAAATTATCAAAGCAAAGAAAACTTTGAACCACAACATCGACACAGTTCCGATTCAGACTGTTTTCGCTTTGGCTCGCTCAAGCTGAAAAGTTTATGTTGTTTTCCACTAGCTATAAAAGTCCCTTTCTATTGTATCTGAAAAGTTATACTCACAATTACAGGGTCCTCCCATGGTTCAGGAATAAGCTGAGCCCAAACCTGAATGCCCACGAAAAAACGAAAAGATATCTTTTAATCTTGAGTTTATAAAAACTTGAACGACTGTTAAACTAGGCTTCAAACACTTTATACTAAGAACCGTCAATTTGTTTGTAAAATCTCACCTCAATTGTTTCCCCTTTGTCTAAAAAATAATTAGGCTTGAAGTTATCGAGTAGTGCCTCGTGCTTGAGAGAAAATGATAAAAGAGAAGAAATCTGAATAAACCAGACATATTTACCGATAACATTGACGTCACAAAGCTTGCTGTTTTCACTTAAAAAATTTCAGAGAGCAATAACTTGAATGTGAAATTCATGTTTCATGTAAATTTTTTTTCATTTCACTAACCTTGGGACAATTTCCACCGACCAAAGGGCTAGTACTAAAAGGAGATTAGTTTAACAGTGCAAAACTGAAGAAAGTGATTGCTCGACGGAACATCATGGCTTCCCAAAACGAGAAGGGATTCGCACTGGGCGAGTAGTAAACTGGGGACAAGTTTGTGTAAAATTTTCACGGAGAAAACGCAGATCCCAACAAATCCCAAACTGCAAAGTAAAGTATGGTAGCTATCCTTAGAAAAAATATTCCATACTTTATCCATTTGTTTTCCCTACAAGTTTTCTATAGAATAAGTGGTCTTACGCTACAAATAAGCGGTATTGCCCTACCAATTTGGGGGTGTGCCACCAATAAAAAGAATGTTTTAAAAATGTTTTGGAATCTATAACATTACTGCAGAGCTGCTATAAAATAACTAAGATAGTACGCTCGTTCTGATTGGCCGAGAGGAGTGTTTGCATGAGAGTATGTAAACATGGTTGTGGCGTCAAGTTGTTTGGCTTTTCGCGCGCTAATTAGGCAAGCACAAATTTGAAAAAGTTTTCGAGTTCAAAACTCGACAAGTTTACTTTATTTACCCATTCCTTCGTCGGCTGAAACATGGAAAATCGTTACAAAGAAGGTGAGTCAAGTTTTCTTCACCTCGAGTCTCGTCTCGGGTTTGCATAACTGTCTCGAATTCTCCCAACCCCTCTCGTGTTTATATCAGGCTATGCAAACACGGAAAACGTTTTCTATTGCTTAAATATAAACTGCCCCGTTACTTACCCTCTGAAGACGTTCAAAAATCAGTCAAGTGGGACTCGTTATTTGACATGTACAAGCCCAAGATAGCCACTTTAATTTATAAAATATTTAATCGCATAACTCCATCCTGCTTTAGAACGTCTAATCCAGAGGCGACAGAACAAGTACGACTTGTGTCATCTTTTTCGCGTGAGTGTTCCGTGTTTCGAACCGTTCCACATGAAGAACTCCTTCTCGTGCAGAGGATCCATTACTTGGAACTTGTTAGATCCCTCTGGGGCTGACACAAGAGCCTACGCTAAAATTGCCATAATTTCTCAAGCCCTCAAAAATCTCAATTTTTCAGCTGAATCAATCCAAATAAGTATGTCAAATGACAGTGAGTTAGTCTTTTATTGACTAGCAATCAATTTAATACTACTGATATATTTATATTGTTTGAATAGCAAACGTATTTTACTATTTTTTCACTTTTTAGGTATAGATTTTTTAATTACAATTATGTATTTTCATTAGTATGTTTTTTAATTAATATGTACACGGCTCCATCAGTTGTATTAGCTTTAATTTCAACTGTGTTTAAATAAAAGTTGTTGTTATTAGTGGGAGAATTTGTTGAAGTTTTAATTAGTTTTATTGGGTTTGATCATGTCCTTAATTCTCGTCACCAATGTGTAAAACATTGGTATTCCCACGGGCGGATTGGAGGGGAGGGCCCAGGTGGTCGGTCCCCCTTTTGTCCGGTAATTTTTTTCTTTAGTAAACGTGTGTCGGATAGTACTTTGAGCTTTGTTACTAAATATATTTTCTTTAATAAGCATTGTAAATAAGAAAAGAATTTGTGTTCGAAGCCTACAGTTTTAGTCGCAAATGACCAATGACCGCCTCAAACAAACTGGATTTGACAATTTTTCAGGGAGACGGATGTTGCCGCCTTTGCCGGAAGGTTGTGCTCTCGCCGCAATCGCTTCGGCCCTTCCTAGCATCATACAAAGTGTTATAAGTAATTACTTGTTTGACCTCAACCACACCTGTGTTTATTAAATATTTCAGCATTACATGTTCAATATGGAATCCGGGCATTTGCTAAATTCAAGCGTCCAGAATGCACTAGATAGCATCTCAGAGAACTTGATCAATCTCAAAAATTTTCCCGGAAGAGCATGCACCCGAAACTCCGTAGAAAAGTGCGCGCTTCGCAGTCCTGATGGGCGCTATATCGCGCCCATTTTGCTACTGTATACTATATCTCTAAGCCCCCTCTATCACAACATCCTCCATCCGCCCCTGATTCCAAGGAGAAATTTGTTGCTTATCACTCTCAGGGCTTCATGGGTTAAACATATAGTGATATAATCTCTTATTTGTTAGCTCGTTCTCTTGTGAATCACAGTAATGTTACTTTTTCACTAGCCACGCGTAGACCTGAGGAAATAAGGTCCACCGCTCGAGGTCTACCCACCAGGTGCAATCAAATATATTGATCACGCGAGTAAATTACGAGCGCAGTGTGAGGCGGTACTCGACAAACCTGGGATCACAGTTCACAGGCAGCGCGCAGACGCCTTATAGGCTTTATGTAGACAAATCAAACTGACAAGTTCCCCGAGAATTCGCGTCCCCTTACCTCAGCTCTTCGCGCTTTTATCTCGTAAACGCCAAATAACGCCGCGCCTGTCAGACGAGCTGCAATCTGGGCTGGGTTGTTCAAAGCCGGGTTAACATAACCCAGGGTAAGTACGAAATTTGAATTCAGATATGAAAGCATAAAAAGCAAATTCAGTTTAATTCTTTTTGTCTATAATTTGATTACCTACTCTAAAAAGAATAGCGAAAATTTTCCGAGAAAATGCTTTTGATGAAAAGAAAAAGAGACCCGGGTTAAAATTTAACCCTGGGTTAGCGCTAAACGGCCTTCGTACAACTCGGCCCTGGTGAGGAAATTCTTTTCTCTTGTATGCCTTCTTCCTTTTATGGACTCAGAAAACGGGGACTTGTTTAAAATTTTACGTGAGCCGTCGAAGATTAGCTTTGCTACTTGCTGGCAGCCAGGGCTTTTGTACCGATTTCTTTGAATCAGTTGAAAAACGAAGTAAAGAAACACATTTTTTATCAATGTTTTCACCTTATTTTAATTGTTATTGAATCTACAGCGAACTTTTCTGGCGCCTTAGTGCTAGCAGACCAGATAACGCAGTGTGGTTTAAGTCTAGTTAAAAGTATATACTGATTTAACCATTATTATTTGGTTTTCGTAGCTCATTGGCATGTTGGCCATGCCACTGTGAGAGGTATCTTCCCGTCACTTGGTACACACAGCGCATGTCAACTCTCTACCGCTGACATAAGGAAGACATGGAAGTGAGCCACAAACACCTTCCACAGGGTACAGCAAAGCACCATTATTGTTGGCATGGCTACCAGGAACATACTCTGGATCCCCGTCAACACATATGAACTCACGTGTATGCCTGTGGTTATAATATTCAGTCATCAGGTACCCATTGTACTCCTTGGTCCATCCAGACGGACAGTCATTTCTAGCAGGCATCATCAGCATCGAGCCACGTGACTTGACGAAGCAGACAACGCATAGTGCTTCATGATTATGGATATTTCTCTTAAAAGGGTTTCCGTTGCGATCATTTACTTCATATTCAGTGCCGTACACGTATCCAGAGTTCTGATGGCCATTTGTGTACTTGTCATACTTTGGATTGTGTGGAAGGCAGAGGTAGTTCGCTCCACCACCTTGGTGAGTGTAATGCTCTCCACCCATTATACCTGATACGAGGCAAAAAATTTATCAACAATTATTCTTGTTACTTCGTGGGTAGTGTTTTGTTTTTTAATTTCTTCTGTCAACTCGCCAAGTTAATTAAAAGGCTCCTTGTTCTGTTCTTCGCAAGTGCATGAAATGGCGGCTAGCGGTTGAGGGAGGAAAGGTGTCTTTTCTCTGTCCTGGTTATTTGAAATGAAGAATTTTCGTTAACATTTGCTTTCATTTTCTTTTGCCATACTCGATTAACTTTAATTTCTAGGCAACTGAATTCTCTTTGTAAGGAAATGCTGAGTTAACAAAATGGCCTCATTTACTCCACTGAACTGTTGTTGCAAAACGAAAAACATTCTGCCAAAGTAAATCGGAAAACGCAGTTAAAAAAGTTTGAAATCCTTTCTTACCTTCAAAAAAATCAACCCTAGGATTCTGTTGATTTAGTTCTTACTCAGAAAATTGGCAAAACATCTAGCCCACGCAATATCGTTAGGAGGTGAAAATTGCTGGATTGTCAAAGAAAAAAAACCAATCAGAGTCCTTAAACACTAAGACCACAAACCACAAATGGCTGTAACATTTTTACACAAACATTTAATACAATAATCTAGAATTACAATATCCTCACTTTTTTAACATTTCATTGTCTGCCTATTTCTTTTAATCACTAAAAAGAAAAGGGTTCGTGACTACAAATTTATGAAACTACATTTCAGCAAGCGGTAATCATTTATGCTTCGTGGGTGATTATTCACTGTTCATGGATCCGATCGTCGACATGCGGGATACATTTTCATGTGACCTCGACGTAAACAATGCCGTGAGAGCGCGCATACTTGGGAAAAACAGGGGCGTTGTGTCATTGACCAGTACAAGTGACAAGCTTAGAGAAATTTCAAAGTTGCCACTTTTAAATATGATCAATAAGTGGCAGAAAAATCTTCAGCTTATCACTCTTTCTGTCTTTAGAATCATGGCATAATAGTAACTGTCATGTAAGCTCCTTTTCGCTTACCTTTATAAACTATCTGCGCACCACTAGGACATGTGGTCCTTCCCCAGCGAATGTACTTCACTCCTGAATTCCCAACTCCATCCTGTCCCTTTTCTCCTTTTGCACCCTGTGGTCCCTGAGCTCCAGTCTTCCCAACTGCTCCCTGGTCTCCTTTAGGACCAGGAGGGCCTGGGAATGACTTGTTGGTTCCTTGTTTTCCCTGTTCTCCTACAAAGTATAAAAAGACCCCTAGCACTCAATCTCGACTTATTACATCATTTGGCTCAAAATTAGAGCTGTTATGAGACTATTTTTTCCTATGGGATTCTGACGATTATAAATCAAGCATATAACGGTTGAAAAATGGCCGGCTTGCAAAAGACCCAAAAACACCATAAAGAAGAAACAAGATGTTATCTGAAATTCGATTAATGGAACTTATTGTTTACAGCTAACCAGGTGGCTAACTTGTAAATGTTGGTATGTTAAAAGAGGAGTTTCTTTTCCTCTTTTTCCTACATTCACAATTGGTGTTATAAAAGCTTCAGTTTTTCTCTTGATCTCCATGTCGTTTGTCCTTGATACCTTTTGATCCTTTTGGTCCAATTGGTCCTGGTTTCCCAGGAGCACCCGCAGACCCCTGTTTCCCTGGAATACCAGCCGGTCCCTGTTTCCCAGGAGTACCAGCAGGCCCCTGTTTCCCAGGAGCACCCGCAGACCCCTGTTTCCCAGGAGCACCAGTCGGTCCTTGTTTCCCAGGAGGGCCAGGTGGTCCAATTCGTCCCTTTCCGGAGTTCTGCATATGTTGTCCTGAAAAAGAAACACGCTGATGTCAAAACCCCACTGCCGATGCTTTTTCGCTTAGAAAGTGCCCCCCTCCCAAACTCCACCAATATTTTATTTTTTTATTATTTTCTTTTTCAGGAAAAATCCCCGGGAAAGAGGGTGGGTGTTGCCACTCACAAAATAAAGCAAATTTATCAGCCAAATGAATTACATACCGGTTCTTGGGGGTACATTGTTGCTTACGAATTCTTAAACACTAAACTCCCACCGACAATATAAAATAGCTTATTTCAATTTTTTAAAAGAACTTTAGGGAAAAACACCTGAATTGAATATTTCCGGCTGTTCATGTTGCCTACTGATATTAATGAAACTCGCTAGTTGCTTATAGGTAGTTTCGTACTAGTTTGCAATAGGATTGAACAACATATTTTACCAAGAATGTAGGTCAAAAGTGACCCGTAAGATTCCCCCGCTGGTCGAGGAGATAATCGCAGTAAGCCATCAAATCTGCAAAAAGAGTCAAACATAAGAAACTGTCAGGGATAGTGTAACGGCGACCTTCGTGTCTTTAGCCCTAGTTCAACTACCAGTTCCGCCTTAATGCGGCTTGAATTTAACTTTACAAGAGTCAAGCATTGTTATATTTTCGTGGTATTTGCTACGCTTCTTCTGCTCTAGGAAATTAGTGCGTGGATGAAAGGAAAAAAACTGTCGTCAAGTCAGTTAATAGATAACCAACAATAACTCTGGTCTCTACACTGAAGGATACTCTAATCTGGATCTGAAAACTGATCTTCCCACACAAGCCGCGGGCTGCAAGTCTTCAACATTCATCAGTGCCGGCCAACAAAAAGCGTTTTCTTGTTTAAAGGGGGCATCCAGGTACTTTTATAATAGGAGACCCAAGCGTATGCACAGTTTTGAAACTGTTTGAAAGGCTTATAATATCCCCCTTCGGCTTCCTGACCTAAGGAGTCGCCGTTACACATTTTAGGAAAGAGGGGATTTGCCATGTTGCCAAACTGAGCTCATGCTTCGTTAGACAAGAGATTGAACAGATTTCCCCTAGTATGTAATGGCAATTTCAGAATCGAAGTATACTTAGTTTAAAAAAGCAATTATATTTATTTAACAATGGTGAATTTTTAATTTCATTTCTCAAACCTTTTCTCCAGTTCATGAAATCGTCTGATCATCATTCGAGACAAACGTATGCTGTTGTTGTGGCTTGGCAAGGAAGAGGAAATGAGGTTAGTAAATCCATGATTTTACAAACAGTGTGAGCATCGTAACCGATGAACAGTGTCTAATAGAATGTTCCCCTGGCCTCGAATTAACTGAGTTCTCAAAATGAGATAGCAAATCGCCGAGCTAACATAATACCTTTAGCTACCTTTCTTCGAGATCTTTCAGCCGGTTTGCAAAGTCCGCCAGATTGGGAGTTCGGTTATTTTTCACCGTTCTTCGATCACGGTACAGCAGCGATTGTTGTCCACCAACTTCAGTGCCTTCAGTAGATACGCGATCTTCTCCTCGCGGTTTTCGCGCCAGTTGATCATCAAGAGCGAGGATATGAACCAGACCAGCACAGAACATCACTGTCACAGCCAAGAAACGTACGGTCGAGCAAGGTGTAACAGCTGGAGACAATTTCATTTTAAAGGAAAGATCTTTTGAAGCAGAAAACAACCTTTTGTCTATCCTCCACAAAAAAGTGTTACGTGAAGTCAATATCGAAGCTTGGAAGGTACAAAAATTCGGACGAGAAATTTTTCGCGCTTGTGACGTAACATCTAAGGCCATCGGAAGGCGGATGTGAGCTTGCAACAGACTTAAATATGCAAGGACAATAAGTAAACAGTCTACTATAGTATCGTTATAGTCATATTAAGTTTGTAGACGGCACTTACGGACAAACTCAGTGTTTCATAGCAAGATTAAGTATTTTTGTTACACAGGAAGCTTGACGCAATCTGAATCCGGTCGGTAGCGTTAAAAGTGGAGGTTAAGTTAAGTATTAGAATCCGTACCAAGTATATCTTGACTTCTGACGGCCACTATATAATGTAAAATCTGTTACTAAATTTGCATGTTAAGCTTATTTATTTGAGCCTCCGGAAATTTTTTTGATAGTGAGTTTTCAAGCTCTCCATTCGGGCCCGCGCGAGAATGTTAATGTCCGCAACTTACATTCGCCGCGGGAGAAAGTTTATAATAAAATTTGTTCTTTTGTGGCTCTTTATCCTAACTTTTGCATATCTGCCGTAAATCTGAAATTGAGTATCACAGAAATTTATGCCAATCGACAGCGACTTTCCGCGACAGCGATATTTTTTCCTAACCTACAAGGCGACAGCAGGCAGCCTCAGGAAACAAACAAAGCCAGAGCATACCCCCCTTTGAGGGGCTCTTTCATGATTTACCCCAGAGAGAGAGAGAGAGAGGTTATTGCTTAAACACAGTCATTGACATGATTCATCTCGCTTACAAAGAAAATCACTCAATTAACACAGCTTTGAACGAGCATTAATGAGTCGGAGTTCCTTTGTTTATAAACGGATCTAAAATTTACTCTGATCTGACTCTGAGTTGACACAACTTTGGTGCGGCTGTCGTAGGTAAAATCCTCTCTTGGGTTGAAGCAGGATTCCCTGTATTTACTGAATTAAAGGAAGCTGAATCAAACTACAGAAACTAGGTTGAACTGAGAGCGGAATTTACCTTTGAAGGACATGACCACGTGTCATGCTCAAAGGCAGGAGGGAATTGATCAAGATCGGCTCTGTTCTTTCGTATAAATCATATTCCTCTCAAGTATATTTTTGATTTTTCGTTCTCTGTCTGTCCGGGGAACTAGAATTAGAATCATGGAAACGATCTTCCTATGTTACTATAATCCATTTAGTACAACTCGGCAACTACGCCCTATATACACACTGTTAGTTATCCAGGCGGTTTAGAGTGTCCTGCGACTCAGTCTATCCCAGTTGGGACGGCGAGTTATTTTTGTAATCCAACAACAATAACAATATTATTATGAACTGCCATATAAATATTTTGTACTATAAGTTACAACATTTCTAGAGATAACTCCTGTTCCTTGTTTTTTGAAGATGTTTCCCAGCTCGTCAAGTTGAATGTTAGATACTCAGTATTGGAAAGGTTGCTCTGAAACTAATTAACAAAATATGCATATGCTAATGACAAATTTATCATCTTTACTGGTAGAGGATATAGGGAAAAACAATTGGCTTCATAACAGATGACAAAAGTCTGTGAGGGACAGTCAAGTTTTTGATCTAGAGGAATAAAACCTTGCTTACTTTAATGCCTGCCAGAATTATTATAGGCCTACTCTGGGACCTTAACTCGCCTTAACTCGCCCTAACTCGCAACTTGAGATTATGTTCAAATTTCCTTATCTCGCCTTAACTCGCCTAAACTCGCATTATCTCGCACAAACTCGCCCAATCTCGCCACTGCCAAGTGGATACCAATTTCAATATCTCATACTACTCTCAGTGTAATTTCGCAATTACTCCATAAAGGGAAGACGCCAAAGAACACAAATTTCAAAAGTTTAACAGATAGTGATTTTTAAGGAAAACAGGGTTTTTACCTTTAAAAAATTATGTAGTTGACCAATCCCATCCTTCTGGAATTTCCAATAGCCTCTGTGGTAAGGGTATTTCACCACTAAAGATTCGATGAGGTTTTTTCTTACTTAACATTGTCATGCCTTGGAGTCACAACTGGACTGTCAATGGAACTACCAGGAACAGCCTGAACATGCACTAACTCGTTGCCTAATGAAAAGGCTTCAATGCTAAGCATGGCAGAAATTCCAGAGGCATGGGGTCACGGGGTCTAACAAATCCCACATTCACTGTTTGTGTTTTGGTCCACAAAGTAAGTGACATTAACTAAAAGCACTAACAGTGAATCCACGAAAAAGTTTTCATAAAATAGTTTAAGTTTTAGTCTTACACTTCTACGCAAGACAAAGAAACACTCTAAATTCAAGATTTCTTTGAATCCCTCAATTGAAGAAAAAAATATTCTCCTATGATTTGTTTCTAATTTTTAGCTTAAAATAAGAAATCTCGAATTTAGAGTGAAATACAAAAACATAATACCAGAATATCAAATTTTTAGTTTTAAGCTGGCTAATGATTTACAAAAAAAGTTTACTTGTAATGGAAAGTTTAATTACTTTGCAAATATAATGCATGCAAGCTGTTTATGACATATGAAGAGTAGTAGCATACGTATCATCTTATAATCTGATGAAGCTTAATGAGGATTCCAGCTGACAATCATCAATGAAAGGCTAGGATGTAGCCAGAATCGAGAATCCTTTAAATAGTCCACATACTGATTGCAGTCCACATTTCTTATAAATAATTCTTATAAATATTTACCTCGTAATAGAAGATCTGTACATTGGTTCAACGTGACATCCTGTATGGCCTACATTGTATTCAGACTGGCAACCATAACCCAGGCATGATTCAGAAGACTTGTTACATTTAGCCCTTTACTGAATAAAGGATTGCTAAAGGTACAATATTTTGCATTGATAGCCAACTTCGTTCGCCATCTTTGAAATTACCCAGAAGATACTGGTAACTCGTGTCTTCCCAGGGCCCTCTCGCTCAGCCTATTGTCCTCGATATGCTTTCTGGGTAATTTTCAAGATGGACGGGAAAACTTCTGAAGAAAAGGAGGAGAACTCGTGCAAAACTTTTGATGTTAAATCGAGAAGTTTCAAAATGTATCACATGCAGGTAAGCTAAGCTAAAGCCTTTTACGCTTGCAACGTTAACTCTATAAAAGCCTTGTTGATCCCAGTCCACTGGCAAGTTTTAGGTTGGAAGCTTCAATGTGGCGTACGTGACATAAAAACACGCACAAAACGCCTGAGCCGGTGATCATTTTGTAAAAATGCGAAGCAGGAAAGTCAGAAAAGATTCATCAGTGACAACTTTTAAGAGTTTGGAAGACATTAAGCCGATAGTAGAGAGTGTTTTCTTTTTAATCAAGTTAAATAAGGTATAGTCCTCTGCACAACTATGAACACTTTCTGACATTTTGTAAAAAATAAGTAAGCCTAAACAGAAAATATGGTCATTTATTTTTGCTGTTTTGCTAGGATAAGAATGATCAAGAGTTTACTATCAAGTTAACTTGATCCTCCTTTCTTTTGTAGAAATCAAGGTGTCTCTCACAGGATTGTCCAAGTTTAAGGAGGGAATTTCTAAAATATGGGAACTGCTGTCTTTGCGAAAAGGCATCAGCCTTCATTTGCAAGAAATTAGAATAGATTATCCGAGGAAACGAAAAGGCAATCATTTCTGGCAGTGAAAACAAACAATTGAGCTGGACTCCAAGGGAAACCATCAGTGACGTGGAGAGAATGGATCAAGTGGGAGACTTAAAGATAAGTCGTAATTTTCAAGGAGAAAGAAATTTCATTTCATTTCAGTAAAATTGATTGTGGCATAAAAATTTCCTCAGCTGAGTTGTAATTCGTCAGCTTCCCCGGATTTTTATACTAGTTCTTTGAAGAACATTGACACAGACTGCAAAAACTTTTTTTTTTTTTTTTCAATTCTGGAGTTAGTGATAACAATTGATGACATGTCATGTGATACCTATTATGCTCACCTGCCTATTAAAACATAGTGTTATTGATTTAAAAAAAATAAATTAAATTAAATTAAATATCCTACCTGTGCTTATACTACAGCTACATTTTTTTTTTATCAATTCATGATTGTTTTATTTTCATTTTTTTTCCTCACTACTGGTAATTTATTACTCTGCCAAATAATTATATAGCTTTAATGAATAATATATGACGATGATGACAATGATTATTATTATGATACAGCCACCAAATGGTTTAGTTTGGAGTCTAAATGCTATATAATTGATAAAGAACAGGACTCCATATCACTAGCATATCCATACTTAAGCTTGTCCAATTAGGAAAATATTTCAGTTAATAAATTTAAACAAGATTTGGCTTCATTCAACTTTGGAGCTCATCTGAAATTTTTGGTTTAATTTTTTCGTAATTGGACAACATGGAGCCTACTATGTATAATTATATAAGACATACAAAGATTCCAAGGCATCTTTATATGTATGGTACTAAAGCATTTTATAAGTTTTAAGCCTTATAACCTCAACATAAGATGGATCATTTTCCCTTAACTCGCCTTAACTCGCCTTAACTCGCACAAACTCACAACTAATGGGCGAGCTCAATTTTTCCTTATCTCGCCTTAACTCGCCTAAACTCGCATTAGCTCGCACAATCTCGCGGCGAGTTAAGGTCCCAGAGTAGGCCTTATTATCTCAAACTTCTGCCTGATTCAAGTTGGAATCTGCAGCTCTAACATGTAAATTCATGTCTTGAAAGTCATGAATGCAATGTTTAGAACTTAAGGGTGTTCTATATTATTAAGAATGATTTAGAATTCACAACCCGAATAGTTAACTGTTAACATCTTTGCTGTTGAAATAATTAATAAACAACATCAGTACTTGGGACTGACAATGCCTCACATTATTTTCATACTGGCCCCCGACCACAGTTTATTTCTCCACTTGAAAAATCATTTTCGGCCTATAGCTCAATTTTACCTTGGCATGTAACATTTTTCAATCAGCTGTTATTTTTCCTCCCTTTCCTTTAAATTGATGACCACAATAGATCTAAGTAAAAGTGTATCAGTATAAGGTTCTGGTAAACATCTGCCCACCTACCCTTCCTAAGGATAAAGTTGCTAGCTGATTCATATTGTGACAAACTTTAAGCTGTTTTGAAAATTATCAAAGCAAAGAAAACTTTGAACTACAACATCGACACAGTTGTGATTCAGACTGTATTCGCTCAAGTTGGCTCGCTCAAGCTGAAACGTTTATGCTGTTTTCCACTAGCTATAAATGTCTCTTTCTATTGTATCTGTTCAGGAATAAGTTGAGCCCAAACCTGAATGCCCACGAAAAAACGAAAAGATATCTTTTAATCTTGAGTTTATAAAAACTTTAACGACTGTTAAAATAGGCTGTTTGTAAAATATTACCTCAATTGTTTCCCCTTTGTCTAAAAAAAAAACAAAATAGACTTGAAGTTATCGAGTAGTGCCTCGAGTTGAGTGAAAATAGTAAAAGAGGAGGAATCTGAATAAACCAGACACTTTTACCGATAACATTGACCTCACAAAGCTTGCTACTTTCAATTAGAAATTTCAGAGAGCAATTTATAACTTGAATGTAAAACTCATGTAAAATTTCCTTTCCTTTCACTGACCTTGGGGCAATTTCCACAGACCGAAGGGTTAATTCTAAAACGAGATAACTTTAACAGTGCAAAACAGAAGAATTTGATGCTCGATGGAACATCATGGCTTCGCAAAACGAGAAGGGAGTGGCACGGGGTGAGTAGTAAACTGGGCACAAGTTTGCGCGTTTTTAAATTTTCATGCGATATCCTGGACTTGAGAAAACGCCGATCCCAATCTCCAAAGTAAAGTATGGTAGCTATCCTTCAAAAAATATTCCATACTTTATCCATTTGTTTTCCCTACTCGTTTTCTATAGAATAAGTGGTCGTACGCTACTAATAAGCGATATTGCGCTGCCAATTTGGGGGTGTGCCACCAATAAGAATGTTTTAAAAAATGTTTTGGAATCTATAACATTATTGCAGAGCTGCTAACCTGCCCAGAGACTTACCCTCTGTAGACGTTCGAAAATCAGTCAAGTGGGACTCGTTATTTGACATGAACAAAGGCCACTTTAATTTATAAAATATTTCATCACATAACTCCATCATGCTTAGAACGTCTAATCCAGAGGCGAAAGAACAAGTACGACTTGTGTCATATCACCATCGCGTAAGTGTTCCGTGTTTCGAAACGTACAGCATGAAGAACTCCACCTCGTACAGAGGATCCCATACTTGGAACTTGTTAAATCCCTCCGTGGCTCGCTCAAGCGCCTACGCTAAAATTGCCATAAACTCTCAAGCCCTCAAAAATCTCAATTTCTCAGCTGAATCACCCCTTGCAATAAATATGTTCAATGACAGTGATCTCGTCTTTTATTGACTAATAATCAATGTAATAATACCGATACATGTATATTTTTTGGATAACACAAGAATTGAGTCCTTTTTTACTTTTTAGGTATAGATTTTTTAATTACAATTATGTATTTTCATTAGCATGTTTTTAATTAATATGTGCACGGCCCCATAAACAGTATTTGCTTCAATTTTATCTGCATGTGTTTAAATAAAAGTTGTTGTTATTAGTGGGAGAATTTATGGAAGTTTTAATTAGGTTTGTTGTTTTTGATCATGTTCTTTATTCTCGTCACCAATGTGTAAAACATGGAGAAATTTGTTGCTCATCACTCTCAGGGCTTAATGGGCTAAAAATATAGTGATATAATCTCCCATTTGTTTGCTGGTCTTCCATTGAGCAGCCATCGCTAGAGCTCGCCTGACAACAACTTGATAATGTGTTTTTACAAAATTCGCCGTCTCGTCTTCTACCAGGTAGACTGCGAGCAGTCTCTTATTTTTCTTTTGAATCGCAGTAACTTTACTTTTTCACTCGCCTCTCGAGGCCCCGAGGAAAAAAGGACGACCGCTAGCGGTCTACCCATCAGGTGCAATCAAATAAATTGATCAAGCGCGTAAATTGCGAGCGCAGTGTGAGGTGTACTAGACAAACCTGGGATCACGGTTCACGGGCAGTGCGCTGACACTTTAAAGGCTTTATAAAGACAGATTCCTCGAGAATCTGTGTCCCGTTGCCTCGCCCTTGTCGCTTTTATCTCGTCAACACCAAATAACGCCTGTCAGACGAGCTACAATCTGGTGAGGAAATTCTCTTCTCTTGTATGCTTTCTTCCTTTCATGGACTCAACAAACAGGGACTTGATTAAATTTTACATGGCCGTCGAAGATTAGCTTTGCTACTTGCTGGCTGACAGGCTCCTGTTTGTACTGATTTCTTGGAATCGGTAGGAAACTGAAGTAACGAAACACATTTTTTAACAATGTTTTCACCTTCTTTTAATTGTTATTGCATACATCCCGTATTAATCTACAGCGAACTTTTCTGGCGCCCTAGTGCTAGCAGACCAGATAACGCAGTGTGTTTAAAGTCTTGTTAAAAGTATATACTGATTTAACCATTATTTTTTAGTTTTCGTTTTTAACTCATCGGTATGGCAGCCATGTCACAGTGGCAGGTATCTTCCCGTTACTTGGTGCACACAGCACATGTCAACTCTCGACCGTTGACATAAGGAAGACATGGGAGTGAGCCACAAACACCTTCCACAGGGTACAGCAAAGCACCATTCTTGTCTGCATTGCTACCAGGAACAAACTCTGGATCCTTGTCAACACAGATGAAATCGGTTGAATGCCCGTGGCCATGATATGCAGTCATCAGGTACCCATGATACTCCTCGGTCCATCCAGATGGACAGTCATTCCTGGCAGGCATCATCAGCATCGAGCCACGTGACTTCACGAAGCAGATAACACATGGTGCTTCATGATCATGAAGATTTCTCTTAAAAGGGTTTCCGTTGCGATCATTTACTTCATATTCAGTGCCGTACACGTATCCAGAGTTCTGATGGCCATTTGTGTACTTGTCATACTTTGGATTGTGTGGAAGGCAGAGGTAGTTCGCTCCACCACCATGGTGAGTGTAATGCTCTCCCCCCATTATACCTGATACAAGGCAAAAAAATTTATCAACAATTATCCTTTAAAATTCTGTCAACTCGCCAAGTTAATCAAAAGATTTCCTGTTCCGCTCTTCGCAAGTGGATGAAATAGCGGCTAGCGGTTGAGGGAGGCAAGACGTCTTTTCTCTGTCCTGGTTATTTGAAATGAAGAATTTTCGCGAACATTTGCTTTCATTTTCTTTTGTCATAAAATAACTTTGATTTCTAGGCAACTGAATTCCTCTTGTAAGGAAATGCTGAGTTAACAAAATGGCCTCTTCTACTCGAGTGAGCTGTTATTGCAAGCGAAAAACATTCTACCAAAGTAAATCGGATAACGCAGTTAAAATAATTTGAAATCCTTTCTTACCTTCAAAAACATCAACCCTAGGATTCTGTTGATTAGTTCTTACTCAGAAAATTGGCAAAACACCTAGTTTACGTAATATCGCTAGGAGGTGAAAATTGCTGGGTTGTCAAAGATAAGAAACTAATCAGATTGCTTAAACACTAAGACCACAAACCACAAATGTCTGTAACATTTTTAGGCAAAAATTTAATACAATACTCTACTCATCGTCTGCCTATTTCTATTGATCACTAAAAAGAAAAGCGTTCTTGACTACAAATTTATGAAAATACATTTCAGCAAGCGGTAATCATTTATGTTTCATGGGAGATTATTCACTGTTCATGGATCCGATCGACGACATAGACTGTAAAAAAAAACTTTATCCGGGATACAGTTTCATGTGACCTCGACGTAAACAATGCCGTGAGAGCGCGCATTGTTGGGAAAAACAAGAGGCGTTTTCTCTCTCTTTTTCTCTCTCATACCTAGATTTCACTCTGTCTTATGCATGAACCAGTTACACTGCTGGAAAGATGCAACAAAAAGATAACTTGAAGAGATGCCCGGGTCTTTCACTTTTAAATATGATTAATAAGTGGTATAAAAATCCTCAGCTTATCACTCTTTCTGTATTTAGAATCATGGCATAATAGTAACTATCATGTAAGCTTCTTTTCGCATACCTTTATAAACTATCTGCGCACCAGTAGGACATGTGGTCCTTCCCCAGCGAACGTACTTCACCCCTGATGTCCCAGCTCCATCCTGTCCCTTTTCTCCTTTTGCACCTCGTGGTCCCTGGGCTCCAGTCTTTCCAACTGCTCCCTGGTCTCCTTTAGGACCAGGAGGGCCTGAGGATGACTTGTTGGTTCCTTGTTTTCCCTGTTCTCCTACAAAGTATAAAAAGACCCCAAGCACTCAAACTCGACTTATTATATCATTTGGCTCAAAATTGGAGCTGTCATGAAACTTTTTTTTCCTACGGGATTCTGACGATCATAAATCACGCATTTAACGGTTGAAAAATGGCCGGCTTGCAAAAGACCCAAAAACACCATAAAAAAGAAATAAGATGTTAGCTGAAATTCGATTGATGAAACTTATTGTTTACAGCTAGCCGGGTCAGAGGCTAACTTGTAAATGTTGGTATGTTGATAGAGGAGTTTCTTTTGCTCTTTTTCCTACATTCACAGTTGGTGTTATAAAAGCTTCAGTTTTTTCCTTGATCTCTATGTCGTTTGTCCTTGATACCTTTTGATCCTTTTGGTCCAATTAGTCCTGGTTTCCCAGGAGCACCCGCAGACCCCTGTTTCCCAGGAGTACCAGCAGGCCCCTGTTTCCCAGGAGTACCAGCCGGTCCTTGTTTCCCAGGAGCACCAGTCGGTCCTTGTTTCCCAGGAGGGCCAGGTGGTCCAACTCGTCCCTTTCCGGTGTTCTGCATATGTTGTCCTGAAAAAGAAACACGGTGATGTCACAACCTCGGTCCCAAGGTTTTTTCCCTCAAATTTTTTTAAGGGAAAAAGTCCTGGGAACGAGGTTGGGTGATGCCACTCACAAATAAAGCAAATTTACCAGCCAAATGAATTACATACCGGTTCTTTGGCCACATTGTTGCTTACGAATTCTTAAACACTAAATTGACAACATAAAATCGCTTATTTTAAGTTTTTAAAAGGACTGAAGTTTTAGGGCAAAACACCTGAATTGAATATTTCCGGCTGTTCATGTTGCCTACCGGATATTAATGAAACTCGCTAGTTGCTTATAGGTAGTTTCGTACTAATTTGCAGTAGGATTGAACAACATATTTTACCAAGAATGTAGGTCAAAAGTGACCCGTAAGATTCCCCCGCTGGTCGGGAAGATAATCGCAGTAAGCCATCAAATCTGCAAAAAAGAGTCAAACATAGAAATTGTCAGAGATAGTGTAACGGCGACCTTCGTGTCTTTAGCCCTAGTTCAACTACCAGTTCCGTCTTAATGCGGCTTGAATTTAACTTTACAAGAGTCAAGCATTGTTATATTTTCGTGGTGTTTGCTACGCTTCTTCTGCTCTAGGAAATTAGTGCGTGGATGAAAGAAAAAAAACTGTCATCAAGTCAGTTTATAAATAACCAACAATTACTCTGGTCTTTACACTGAAGGATATTCTATTCTGGATCTGAAAACTGATCTTCCCACACAAACGGGCTGCAAGTCTTCAACATTCATCAGTGCCGGCCAACAAAAAGCGTTTTCCTGTTTAAAGGGGGTATCCAGGTACTTTTATAATAGGAGACCCAAGCGTATGCACAGTTTTGAAACTGTTTGAAAGGCTTATAATATCCCCCTTCGGCTTCCTGAACTCAGGAGTCGCCGTTACACATTTTAGGAAAGAGGGGATTTGCCATGTTGCCAAACTGAGCTCATGCTTCGTTAGACAAGAGATTGAACAGATTTCCCCTAGTATGCAATGGCAATTTCAGAATCGAAGTATGCTTAGTTTAAAAAAGCAATTATATCTATTTAACAATGGTGAATTTTTAATTTCATTTCTCAAACCTTTTCTCCAGTTCATGAAATCGTCTGATCATCATTCGAGACAAACGTATGCTGTTGTTGTGGCTTGGCAAAGAAGAGGAAATGAGGTTAGTAAATCCATCATTTTACAAACAGTGTGAACATCGTAACCGATGAACAGTGTCTAATAGAATGTTCCCCTGGCCTCGAATTAACTGAGTTCTCAAAATGAGATAGCAAATCGCCGAGCTAACATAATACCTTTAGCTACCTTTCTTCGAGATCTTTCAGCCGGTTTGCAAAGTCCGCCAGATTGGGAGTTCGGTTATTTTTCACCGTTCTTCGATCACGGTACAGCAGCGATTGTTGTCCACCAACTTCAGTGCCTTCAGTAGATACGCGATCTTCTCCTCGCGGTTTTCGCGCCAGTTGATCATCAAGAGCGAGGATATGAACCAGACCAGCACAGAACATCACTGTCACAGCCAAGAAACGTACGGTCGAGCGAGGTGTAACCGCTGGAGACAATTTCATTTTAAAGGAAAGATCTTTTGAAACAGAAAACAACCTTTTGTCTATCCTCCACAAAAAGGTGTTACGTGAAGTCAATATCGAAGCTCGGAAGGTACAAAAATTCGGACGAGAAATTTTTCGCGCTTGTGACGTAACATCTAAGGCCATCGGAAGGCGGATGTGAGCTTGCAACAGACTTAAATATGCAAGGACAATAAGTAAACAATCTACTATATTATCGGTATAGTCATATTAAGTATGGAGACGTCATTTACGGACCAACTGTTTCAGAGCATGATTAAGCATTTTTGACGCACACAAGAAGCCTGACCCAGTCTGAATCCAGTCGTTAACGTTTAAATGGTGGAGGCTAAAGAAAGTATTGGAATCTGTACCGAGTATATCTTTTCTTCTGCCGGCCACTATATAATGTAAAATCTGTTAAATTTGCATGTTAAGCTTATTTATTTAAGCCTCCGGAAATTTTTGATAGTAAGGTTTCGAGCCCTCCATTCAGGCCCGAGCGAGAATACATGTGCGTTACTTTTTCATCATCCGAGGGAGAAAGTTTAAAATAACATTTTTTCGTTTATGGCTCTATATCCCGGCTGTACATCTACCTTAAATTTCAAATTGTGAATCAAAACCGTCAAAATACCTACCAGGCGACAGGCTGCCTCAGAAATAACGTACAAATTCTCTAAAATTTACTCTGCTTAGTAATATTGAGAAAATACACCCTTTGTGAAAGTCTAAACAGACAAAATTTGTCAAATTAAACTTTACAAAATTCGGTAAACCGACACAAATTTGGTGCGGCTATTGTAGGTAAAATCTTTTCTCAGGTTTAAGCAGGATTTCCTTTGTATTTGTTGAATTAAAGGAAGCTGAATAAAACTACAGAAAATTGATGGTTTTCACATGACGTCACTAAAATTCTAACCAAAGAACTATAGATCCTACTGAGATTTTACTTTTATCATTTATTAGAGCAGCCGAAAACTAATTTCCATACAAATTTTCGCTTCAAAAGGGTTCTTGGTTTTGTGATAGAGTACGCTTGAATTTCTTGCGTGACACGGCATTTACATGACAGCTCTCTCGGCTGTCATGTAGGCAAAAAAGTGACTTATTTCATGGAATTTTCCTATCTAGACAGTTCATGTATCAGAAGCAGTATTACTTGAATGTTTATGAGTTCCTCGAGGAAGAAATTCGCGCTTTTGTGGCAAAACTCGGTAACAGATGTTTCTGTTGGTTTCGGTCCGCCACGTTGGTGCCCATCCAGATGGGCACCAGCATGGCTTCTCCTTACAAATCTTTATAAATCTGGGCAATAAATTTCTTCTTATATCTCGAATACGAAATATTCCTCTCATCTGAATCTTGGGGAGAGTATTTGTAAATTAACCTCCTTTCATTGCCCAGATTCTGGACTTTATCTATTGAACGGTTGAGATTTTTCTTTTTGTTCTATTTTGAATGGCGTGACACTGGAAACCGGCAATAGGCTGAATACGGTTTAAAACTGAGAGCGGAATTTACCTTTAAGGACATGGCCACTTGTCACACATACTCAAAGGCAGCAGGGAATTGATCGAGATCGGCTCTGTTCTTTCGTATAAATCATATTCCTCTGAAGTATATCCTGATTTTTGATTTATCGTTCTCTGTCGCTCCCCGGAAGTAGGGATAGGAATCCTGGGAATGATACTCCTCTGTTACTATAATCCATTTTCTACAACTCGGTAACTGCGCCTACACACACACACTGCTATACAGGTTGTACGGCCTCGGTGGATAACACCGTCCTTGATCTGCATAATTCTTACAATTATTCCATTCGCGCTTGTTGGATATGAGGTGGTAAATAGCCAACGGGGCGCGTAGCGCCAAGTTGGCTATAACTATCTCATATCCAACAAGCGCGAATGGAATAATTGTTTTATTAAATTTTTGTAAACTTCCAATGACTGGTTATTACATTATTACATTACATTATTAAATATTACAAAAAGACCGGATATTAAGTATCTTCCGGTAAACCAAGGGAAAATCACGTGACATGTGCGTTATTCTCGACAAGTACTGTTTTCCAGCCTCGTACCCATGCCAGTTCGCACTATCCGAGTTACAAGAGGAGGCTTGGATTGACAGGTGAAGTCACATCCGAAATCGCCGAGGACGACTGGGAGCGAAGCTGACTGTTTTCGCTTGTCGGTGCCAGTACGGCACTTTCTGTTTTTTTCTGTTGTATCGTCTGTAGAAAGCTCGCGAAATCTACTTTTTTCCCACCGCTTTAATGTCCGAGAGAAATTTTGTTGTTTTCCATATAAGGTCAAACTAGGTATATGAGCTGATAACCGAGATTGAGTGAACCAATCAGAATGTTAGAAATGCATTATCCGAAGTTGAAAATTTAATAAATATCCTACTCAGACTCATTCAATCTTTGATTGCTAAACATCGGTGCTTGCGACTGACAATTCTTCACATTATGTTGAAACTCAATTCCAGACCACAGCTTATTACTCCACTTAAAAAAAATAATTTTCTGCCTAAGCTTAATTTTTCAATCAGGTGTTATTTTTCCTTTTTTTTTTTCCCTTAAACTGATGACCACCTGAGTCAAAGTGTCTCATTATAAGGTTCTGGTAAACGTCTGCCCACCTACTCTGAGGGTCTCAATGGGGTAGTGGCTTTTACGGTTATCGGCTAAAATTTTGGTTTTTTTACGGCTATCGGTTAATTTTTTTCAGTTACGGTTAACAAAAAAGTTAAAAATTAACTTCTTTTGTTTCAAAAAGTTACATATTAATTAATCTGTATTTTTGGTATCTTTAAAGCGAAGTAAAGGTCTTAGGATCATCTCGGGATGAGATAAGCTATTCTTTAGAAAAATTTTAACATTTGATAGATCATACTTTTTATAAAGTATTCCACTTCTAATACTATTTTACACATAGAAATGTGAATTGTCAATTTAAAAATAATCTTTGTGAAAAAGCAAAGCACACACGCGAACGCCCAACTCAAGGCCGGGACGCGACATTTATTACAACAGAAATGGCCGTTTTCACACTAGAGACGGATTATTCGTGTGAGATGGGTTATCCGTTTGATGATTCGCGTCAGATAGGTAATACGTCTTAATTTGAAAATGGAATAGTTTTAATTTTGAATGAACAATCCGCCTGACTTTATCTGTCAATTTCGACGGAAAGTTTGAAGATGGGATTATCCGTTCCAGATAGCTTGTGTACAGCCGCCCTCTTCCCTCAGAAAAAATCGGAGAAGGGGTGTCTGTCGGGAAGGGGGCGACTGTACACAGGCTAGTCTCAGACGGATAACCCATTTCTAGCTCTAGTGTGAAAACGGCCAATAACAAAATTGCCGTGTCCAGTGTTTTTAATGATAGCAAAGGACTGTACGAAACGACTGTCAGCCGTTGCCTTGTCCGGAGGCCTCATTATTTCGCGCGGCTAATACGTTTCGGGTCACGTGGTCCCAGCGAGTTCGCCACCGAAATGCCTTGACCGTAGCGTCAGAGAAAAAGAGGGACATGTTGTTTATCGGCAACGTGTTTTACAAATAGTGACATCTCTGTGTGTTGTTTCACTAGTAGGGAGTTTACGCAACGACGACGACGAAGGCAACGAGAACGGCAAAAACTTGAAGCAATAGGTTTAGACAAGCAAAACAACAACTTTGCACGTGCATCACGCTTTTTTGTACATATCTCTGCCGTCGTTGCACGACTACAACGTGAACTGACTGCCTAATTTCATGTTTTGTTGAGGACGGGAACAAAAGACAACAACTTTCTTCTTCTTTTCCTGAACTTTGATAAGTCCTTTAGAATTCAACTCCAAAACAATTTGCCAACACTTGACGAATTAAACGAGATGGAATAAGCGCGATAAAGTTTGAGGCAGCGCAAATTCACTTTTTAAGCGACGATTTCGTAGCCGTCGCCGTCCTCGTCGTTGCGTAACTCCTTAGTTCGAGGGCACGACCTCCTGAAAATCGCAAATATTAATCCCCAGCAAGAAGCCACACTTTCGCTCTGGAAACTAGCCGGGAAATAAAAAACGCAACCATAAGTGAGTTTAGTACCTTCCTTAAAGGTAGCAAATTTAGGGAACAATTTCTTTTACGGTTAACTATTTTTTTACCCTATTTACGGCTAACGGTAAAATTTTTTCAATTTTTACGGTTATCGACTAAATTTTTGGCCGTTTTACGCCTATCGGTTAACCTCATTGAGACGCTCTACTCTTGCTAAGGAAGAAGTCAGTGTTAACATTGGCTTTAAGGGGGGAGGATTACATGGGCAGTTGCCCAGAACCTGGTCCATACAATCAAAAATTGAAATGAATGCACAAATTGTTTTTGTCGTTAAAAAGGGTCACTACTATCAAGCTTTTGGCCCTATTACAGCGCCTTTCTCTCTCTGTAAGTCAAGTAATGCAATTTCTCACAAAACGTAATTAAGTTGATTCATTTTGTGATAAACTTTAAGCTGTTTTAAAAATTATCAAAGCAAAGGAAACTTTGAACCACAACATCTAAACAGTTCTGATATAGACTGCTTTTGCACTGTGGCTCGCTCTAGCTGTAAAGTCTGCGTTGTTTTCTACAAAAGTCCCTTACTATTGTAGCGGTAAGTTTTATACTCACAATTACGCGATGATCCTCCCATGGTTCAAGAATTAGATAAGCCCAAACCTGAATGCCCACGAGAAAACGACAAGATATCATTTAGTCTTGAGTCTTGAGTTTATAAAAACTTTAACAACTGTTAAACTAGGCTTTGAACAAACACCTTATACTAAGAACCGTCAATTTGTTTGTAAAATCTTACCTCAATTGTTTCCCCTTGTCTATAAAGTAATTCGGCTTGACGTTATCGAGTGGTGCCTCGTGCTTGAGTCAAAACAAGAACCCGCTTCTAGCGGATTCAGTCACGCTTGCTTGAAGATAAGATCGAGAAATGAGGAGGCGATTAATTCTACACGAAACGAAACACATTTACTCGCTAAATGTTTTTTACTTCCTTTTTTATCGACGTCGATCCTTTTTACTTGTTTCTGAATTGATTTAGTACGCGTGTTGGCGACGACCGGAAATACGTCTGCGGTCGCAAGCTATACGCGTGTATAAATATACGAAAATTCAAAGGCCTCGATTCCAGAGAACTGTAACATCATTGCCAGATACCGAAAAAGTGATTTACATGGCACGTCTTTTCAATCATCGCCGAAAATAAATCGCACATCCTCATCCCAAGACTCATTTGCATACAGTGAAAGTTTACAACACCTGACCATCGCAATTTTGCTAATTCAGATTCTTATTTTTTTCGACCGCTCAGTAGTGTTCACTTGCTCCAAAGTAATCAACGCTTTCAAGCGATAGAATTCTTGGATCGACACGTTTCCGAAAAGCTCTAAATTTAATCTTTCCGAAGCTTTCTTCGCAAAACATGCGTGCCTTCCATCACGCAACGATTCTTAGTCCCAGTTTCCACGGTGTCCGCAAAGAACGCCTGGCACAATGACCCCCCATTTCTGACCCAAAAACGACAAAAATGCCCGGGGGTACTTCCAGACAAATTGGGTGGGGATGTGCGACACGCTTTCTCAAACTCTTACCCTATTTCAGACCAAAATCTGTGATTTTGCCTACCCTGTTTCAGACCTGATCAAAAAATTTGATAACCTATTTCAGACCTGAAGCCCTAGAGCCCGGCGCGTGACCGGAGCGCGTGACAAGCTGTTACGGCATGTACTAGAGTGCACAAACCTACCCTATTTCAGACCAAAATGGTCGAAATTGATACCCTATTTCAGACCAAAATGGCTGAAGAAACATACCCAGTGGCACCGCACATACCCATATAACCTATATAAGGGACCTCCCCCCCCCCCCCCCTCCGGGGCGATAAACGCGTTGCAAACTATGAGTCTCGCCGCTTAAGAAAGCGAGACTAATAATAAAAAAGAAGAAATGTGAATAAACCGGACAGAATATTTTAAAACCTCACAAAGCTTGATGATTTCACTTAAGGTGATGATGCACGAGACGATTCGCAACGACGATTTTTAGCTCAACACAGCGTTGCAACATTGTTTCGAGTGGTTCCAGCATTGTTCCAGCATTGCAACGCTGTGTTGCGCTAAAGATCGTCGTTGCGAATCGTCTCGTGTAACATCACCTTAAGAAATTTCAGAGAGCAATAACTTGAACGTAAAATTCATGTTTCCGGTAAAATTTTCTTTCATTTCACTAACCTTGGGAAAATTTCCACCGACCAAAGGGTTACTACTAAAAATAGATAAGTTTAATAGTGCAAAATTGAAGAAAGTGATTGCTCGATGGAACACCATGGCTTCCCAAAACGAGAAGGGGCTCGTACTGGGAGAGTAGTAAACCGGGCACGCCGTTCCAATAAATCCCAATCTGCAAAGTAAAGTATGGTAGCTATCCTTCAAAAAATATTCCATACTTTATCCATTTGTTGTCCTTACACCTTTTCTACAGAATAAGTAGTCTTGCGCTACCAATCTGGGAGTGTGCCACCGGGCAATAAGAATGAATTTTAAATTATTTTGGAATCTATACATTGCAGAGCTGCTTGAGTCATATATAATCTGCCCTGCTACTTACCCTCTGCAGACGTTCGAAAATCAGTCAAGTGGAACTCGTATATGACATGTACAAGGCCAAGATCGTAACTTAAATTTATAAAATATTTAACTGCATAACTCCATCACGCTGAGAACGTCAGGGCTCCTGGAACGTCTAATCCAGACTGAGGCGAGAGAACAAGTACGACTTGTGTCATCATCATCGCGTGAGTATTCCGCGTTTCGAAACGTACTACACAGTGGCGGATCTAGACCGGGGGGGAGGACAGTCATCCAGGCCCTGAGACAACAAGGGGGAGGGGGCTGACCCCTCCCTTGGATCTGCCACTGCTACATGAAGAACTCCATCTCGTACAGAGGATCCCATGCTTGGAACTTGTTAGATTCCTCCGTGGCTGACACAAGAGCCTACGCTAAAATGGCTATAAACTCTCAAGCCCTCAAAAATCTCAATTTCTCAGCTGAATCACCCCTAAGTGTGTCCAATGACAGTGATTTCGTCTTTTACTGACTAATTATCAATTCAATACTTCTGATATAGTTATATTTTTTGTGTTTGGTCATGACCTTTATTCTCGTCACCAATGTGTAAAACATTGGCATTCCAAGGAGAAATTTGTTGCTTATCACGCTCAGGGCTTAATGGGTTAAAAATATAGTGATATAATCTCTCATTTGTTAGCTGTTCTTCCACTGAGTAGCCTTCGCAAGAGCTCGCCGGACAACAACTTGATAATCTGTTTTTACAAAATTTGCCGTCCCGTCCCCTAGCAGGTAGACTGCGAGCAGTCTCTTATTTTTCTTTTGAATCAGAGTAATTTTACTTTTTCACTCGCCGCGCGTGGCCCTGAGATTGGCCCTGAGGAAAGAAGGACCACCGCTCGCGGTCTACCTGCCTGGTGCAATTAGATATATTGATCGTGCGCGTAAACTGCGAGCGCAGTGTGAGGTACGTACTCGACAAACCTGGGATCACAGTTGACAGGCAGCGCGCAGACACCTTATAGGCTTTAAAGACAGATTCCCCGAGAATCCGTGTCCCCTTGCCTCGCGCTTGGCACTTTTATCTTGTCAACGCCAAATAACGCCTGTCAGACGAGCTACAATCTGGTGAGGAATTCTCTTCTCTTGTATGCCTTCTTCCTTTCATGGACACAAAAAAACAGGGACTTGTTTAAAATTTTACATGGGTCGTCGAAGATTGGTTTTGCTACTTGCCGGCTGACAGGGCATTTGTACTGATTTCTTGGAATCGGTTGGAAAAGGAAGTAAAGAAAGACATTTTTTTAAATCAATGTTTTCACCTTATTTTAATCGTTATTGCTTACATCCCGTATTAATTTACAGCCAACTTTTCTGGCGCCTTAGTGCTGGCAGACCAGATAATCGCGGTTTGTTTTAAGACTAGTTAAAAGTATCTAGTGATTTAACCATTAGTTTTTGGTTTCCGCAGCTCATCGGAATGGCAGCCATGCCACAGTGACATGTATCTTCCCGTTACTTGGTGCACACAGCGCATGTCAACTCTCGACCGCTGACATAAGGAAGACATGGGAGTGAGCCACAAACACCTTCCACAGGGTACAGCAAAGCACCATCCTTGTTGGCATGGCTACCACGAACAAACTCTGAATCCCCGTCAACGCAGATGAAATCGGTTGAATGCTTGTGGTTATAAAATGAAGTCATCAGGTACCCATGATACTCCTCGGTCCATCCAGACGGACAGTCATTCCTGGAAGGCATCATCAGCATCGAGCCACGTGACTTGACGAAGCAGACAACGCATGGTGCTTCATGATCTTGGAGATTTCTCTCTAAAGGGTTTCCGTTGCGATCATTTACTTCATATTCAGTACCGTACACGTGTCCAGAGTTCTGATAGCCATTTGTGTACTTGTCATACTTTGGATTGTGTGGAAGGCAAAGGTAGTTCGCTCCACCACCAGGGTGATTGTAATGCTCTCCACCCATTATACCTGATACAAGGCAAAAAAAATTTATCAACAATTACTCTTTGAAATTCTGTCAACTCGCCAAGTTAATTAAAATCTTTCCCCTTCTGCTCTTCGCAAGTGCATGAAAGGGCGGCTACCGGTTGAGGGAGGAAAGGCGTCTTTTCTCTGTCCTGGTTATTAGAAATGAAGAATTTTCGTAAACATTTGCTTTATTTTGTTTTATCATAAATTAACTTTGATTTCTAGGCAACTGAATTCCTCTTGTAAGGAAATGCTGAGTTCACAAAATGGCATCTTCTACTTGAGTAAACTGTTGTTGCAAACGAAAAACATTTTGCTATAAAAGTAAGTCGGAAAACGCAGTTAAAATATTTCGAAATCTTTTCCTATCTTCAAAAACATCAACCATAGAATTCTGTTGACTAGTTCTTACTCAAAAAATTGGCAAAACATCTAGCTCACGCAATATCGCTAAGAGGTGAATATTAAGATAGCGAACTAATCAGATTGCTTTTAAAAAACACCAAGACCACGAACCACAAATGGCTGTAACATTTTGAGGCAAAAATTTAATACAATACTCTAGAATTACACTATCCTTTTTTTTTAGCCATTTCCTTGTCTATTTATATTGATCACTAAAACAAAGAAAAGCCTACTTGTACAGATTTATGAAACCAAATTTCAGCAAGCGGCAATCATTTATGCTTCGTGGGTGATAATTCACTGTTCAAGGGTCTGATCGATGCGGCTCGATACATCTTGATGTGACCTCGACGTAACCAATGCCGTGAGAGCGCGCATTGTTAGGAAACTGAAACAAGAGGCGTTAAAGCATACCCAGATTTTACTCTGTCTTATGCATGAACAGGCACGAACCAGTTACTCAACAGTTAATATGCAGGAAAGATGCAACAAAGAGATAACTTAAAGACGTGCCCGGGTTATTAACCAGTAAATGTAACAAGCTTGGAGAAATTTCATAGTTGTCACTTTTAAATAATGATTAGTAAGTGTATGAGGCATAAAAATCTTCAGGTTATCACTCTTTCTGTCTTTAGGACCATAGGAGTAATAGTAACTATCATACTAAGCTCCTTTTCGCTTACCTTTATAAACTATCTGTGCACCACTAGGACATGTGGTCCTTCCTCAGCGAACGTACTTCACTCCTGATGTCCCAACTCCATCCTGTCCTTTTTCTCCTTTGGCACCCTGTGGTCCCTGCGCTCCAGTCTTCCCAACTGCTCCCTGGTCTCCTTTAGGACCAGGAGCGCCTGGGAATGGCTTGTTGGTACCTGGTTTTCCTTGTTCCCCTGCAGAGTATAAAATGAGTCAAAGCGCTCGATGCCAGCTTTTTTACTTATTTTAGTGCTCAAAAGTGGGATCAATAAAAGTGCTTTTTTTTTTCCTATGGACAATACACATTTGCTTTCATGCGTGTAGCGGTTGAAAATTGGCCGGCTTGCAGTTGATACACTCCATGACCATAAACTGCAAGAACCGCAAAAGAAATTCTTTGTCAGAAAATAACTGAGATGTTAATTTAACATCGATAACCGCACTTCTTCTTTACTGCCGGCTAACTTCTAATTGCTGGAACATAAAAACTGAAATTACAAAACGAGTTTCATTTGCTTTCTCCACTGCGTTCACAGTTGGCGTTATACAATTTTCATTTTCCCCCGATATCCTCCATCTTTGTCGTTTACCCTTTTTACCTTTTGATCCTTTTGGTCCAGCTGGCCCTTGTTTCCCTGGAGGTCCGGGTGGTCCAACTCGTCCCTTTCCAGGGTTTTGCATATGCTGACCTGAAATAGAAACACATCGGTGATATCACCCATAAATCACAGCACATTAACCAGCCAAATGGACCTGACATCATTTTGCCTATATTGATGAAATCCGCTAGTTGCCTTAGGTAACTTTGATTGGATTTAATATCGTATTTTACCAAGAAGGTAGCTCAAAAGTGACCCGTAGGATTCCCCTGCTGGTCGAGGCGATAATCGCAGTAAGCCATCAAGTCTGAAAAAAAGATCAACCATAAAAAATCTCAGAGACAGTGTTTTAAACAAGGACTTTCGCTGTCACTTAAGCCATGTTCACACATTTCATTTCCGCTCACTGTAACGGAGCAAGGCTGCGCTGCGCCGAACTTTAAAATGGAGCATAACATATCAGATAGATCATGTGCCACTTCGTGCCACACTTTGTACAGTGAACCTTTGCGGGAGTATAAATGTAGGAGCGAGGACTGGAATCTACTGAGACGGAAGTAAATATTTAGGGGGTGAGAAGTGAAGACTGGGATTTAGTCCACCTGACCCTCTCGGCCAACCCCTTCGATGCGTGTGTGAACGTTCCAGTTCTGCGCCGTTTCTGTTGATACTTTATAAACCCAACAGCTTTTCGTGTAGACACGAAAAGCTTTCCAGTATAGATCAGTATAGTGTGAAAATAGCCTTAAATCCCAAGTAAAGTTCAACTACCAGTTGAGGCTTAATTAGGCTTGATTTCAACTGTAAGAAATCTATTAATTGGGGCACTCAACGACGGTTTCCTCCTAAATGCATTGAAAACACTTTTTAGGCTATCCAGAGAACTTTTAAATCTCTAGGAATGCGATTTAAGCGGCGATAAAGTTTGTATCTGTTCGGTCATTCTAGGGCAACTTGAGAGTTTCCGAAATTACATGGGCTCAGTTATGTATTACTTTCCCGAAAATTGTAGATGCAGTTAAACGTATTACGAAAGTGATAATTTTTCTGATTCCTCTCAGGCTCTCCATCACATTTTTGAATCCCAAAATTTTAAGTTTCTTTTTTTTCTACGAAAAATAGCCTAACCTGAGGAGTGAAATGTGAAAACTTAAACCTTAGAAAATCGTAGGTAATTCATAAGATAAGCTTCGAAAATTGTACGTGAGTGGAATGGTTATCTAGAAATTTTTAGCCCTCCTCGAGAAATAGAAAATTTGAGGCAATATATGCTTCTCCGAACAGATATTTTACAGAAAACAGCCGTTGGGTGCCCCTGTGTTAAACGGTGCATGTTTTCTTTTATTGATTGCCTTTTACAGCTGTTTATTAAGCTTCTTTTGCTCTAGGAAATAATTGCGTCGATGATGTGAATTAAGTCTGTAACCAAGTCAGTTTATAGCTAAAAGATAAAAGATAATCAACAATAACCCTGGTCACTACACACTGAACGATGTTAAGCGGATTTTGGATGAAACTCAGTTCCCACACAAGTCTTCCACTGCACATCCACCAGTGCCGTCTATAATACGTGTCCGGCCTGGATAACAGAGGCTTTCTCGGTATTTCCCCTTTTCTACATCAAGTTGGAAATGGGTGAAATAACATTCTTCGCTAAGAAATCGAACGGGTTTCCTATGCAATCCTTAGGGGTAACAATTTCGGAAGTACTTGTTAGCTTTTAAAAAGCAGTTACACGGTAATGATGCATTTAATTTTATTTCTCAAACCTTTTCTCCAACTCTTGAAATCGTCTGATCATCAAATGTACGCTCTTGTTGTGGCTTAAAAAGAGAAATGATATTAGTAAATTCACCATTTTCTTAGCAGTTTGAATTTAGAATAGTGACACGTAACCAACATTTAACATTGCCTACGTGATAGAAAAGCGAGATTCATAGCGAGTCGCCGAGTTAAGATTATACCTTTCTTCAAGATCTTTCAGCCGGTTTGCAAATTCCGACAGGTTGGGGGTCGCGTTATTTTTCACCGTTCTTCGATCACGGTGCAACTGCGATTGTTTTCCACCAACTTCAGTGCCTTCAGATACGCGATCTTCTTCTCGCGGTTTTCGCGCCAGTTTTTCTTCAAGTGCAAAAATGTCAACCAGAATAGCACAGAACATCACTGACACAGCCACGAAACGTAGGCTGGTACGAGGAGTAACCGCTGGTGATAAATTCATTTTAAAGGAACTTTCAGTCTTTGAAACAGAAAACAACCTTTTGTCTATCCTCCACAAAATGTTGTTACGTGAAAACACTTTCGAGGCTTGGATGGTACAAAAATGAGGACGAGAAATTTTTCGCGCTTATGACGTAACATCCAAGGTCATCCGAAGGCGGATGTGAGCTTGCAACAGACTTAAATATGCAAGGACAATAAGTAAACAATCTTCTATATTACCCGTATAGTCATATTAAGTATGGAGACGTCATATAAGGACAAATTGTTTCAGAACAAGATTAAGCGTTTTTGCTACACAAGAAGCCCAGCCCAGTTTGACGCGTATAAAAGCGGAAGTTAAGGAAAGTATTGGAATCCGTACTGAGTATATCTTTATTCCTGTCTGCCACTGTGTAATGTAAAATCTCTTAAATTTGCATGTTAAGCTTATTTTTATAACATAGCGCGCGTGCTTGCCCTATATAAGTCCTATTGAGCCGCTATGAACAAAATCTTTATTTACGCACGCCCGTGCGTAAATAAGATGACGTAAGCATTTTTTTTTACCTGGCTGCAGACTGGGCTGCAGAGTTGTCGTCTTTTAAGCTGCAGTGCAGTTTTCCTTCTCTTTAAAATATGGAAGAAACCAGCGAAAAACTGCCCAATTTTTCTATCGGCATTGACCTTTTAGGTCCTAGTCCAACAAGCAGCAAAAATAGAGCCGAATTAAAAAAACTCGCATGTTGCGCGTTTCGCAAATTTGTCGGAAGACCAGCTGCAGCAAATTTTGGCCGAAAGACATTCACTGGGAACAGAATAGAGACCAACTGGTCATCAACAACATTAAGAGGTTAAATGTCCGTTTTTATTGTTGTTTTTAAATTTGTTATGCACTGTTGTTATCTCCGGACAATCCGACTGAAGCAGGAAGATTTCTCTCGCAATAACAACACAGATTACACAAGAAGACATAAATTTATTACTTACAAGAACAACTGCTGCCAGGTCTTCTCAAGAAGCCGTAATGACCAGCCAATGTTTGTAAATGAATATGAGTTTAAAGAAGGATGACAGTCGTCTTCGCTAAAAACATGTTTTCTGGATTTCGCCGAGCAAAACGTAAACATCTTTTCAGCAAATCCAAACGGCAATCCAAACCATACTAGCTCCACGACTTCTTACGAACATGTTAGTATTTTAACTTTAGGTGAACTTTAAGACTCTTTTACCTTTGTTTCTGCTTAGTTTCCAGTGATCGTTAACGAATAAAGAAGCAAATTTTCTTTCTCAGTTTTACAGAAAAGCTGCAGAAAGAATATTTTCATTCAAACTAGATGATTGTGGTGTGTTCGTAATCAGCCAATAGAAGCGTTTGTTATTGTGTAGCGCGTTACGAGAATTTTGTAGTTAATCAAAAAGCAAGCATTTTTGTCAGCTATGTTATAAAAGAATTTGCTCATGCTTTTAGCTGTGCGTATATCGAGTTATGGATGCACTTGGGAAGTTTGGAGAGCACTCAAGAAGCTAGAGTTGCACTCGGCTATCGCCTCGTGCAACGCTTACGCATCTTTCGTGCTCTCCAAACTTCCCGCGTGCATCCATAACTCGATATACGCACGCTAAGCATGAACAAATTCTTAAATTTAAGTGTACACAAAATTTTTGATAGTGAGGTTTCAAGTAATCTCGTACCCAGATCTCACTCTGTTTTACACTGAAAAGTGAGATCTGGTAAAGGTGGATACAAGGCCATTTTTCATTGGCTCCTGCTAAAAGTTGTGCCGTGATAAAACAAACGGTATGATTGGCTCTTTTAACGGTTCCAAGGTTTCGCGGTTTTTTGGGTGGCCGCTCCAGCTGTCGTGAGACATGGAAGGATCCCAAACTTTGACGGACGATATTTTAAAAAGTTAGTGCCGGTTGTGTGGTGAGACGACCACGAGAAAAATTTTTTCAGCGATAGTGGAAAGGCGTTACAGTTAAAAAGGATTATTCTTAGAGTATGTGAAATTGAAGTCTCAGAGATGGACGAACTTCCTAAGTTTTGTTGCAGAAGTTGCCATGATAAAGTTCTACGTCTAAACAAGAACTTAGAAATATTTACCTCTACCTGCCAGAGTACACAGAAGGAACTTGAACTCGAACTGATAACAAGTAGACAAGAAAACATCAAGAAACGGTCTCGGACGGGAAATACTTCCCAAAGCACCGAAAAGCCAAGAAAAATACCGCACTCAATGGTGACTTCAGCACGAAAACGTTTTCCTTTCGGTAACCAGCAAACGAGTGATCAGGAGGTGAGCATATTAAAGCAATACAAGATGTTCTGCTTCTGCCATACATGTACTGGTAAGTCAACCTCGGCCTGAGAGTATTTACTACCGGTTTTAACTTATACTAGTGGTGCCTAACTTTAACACGGTCTCAATTCCTTACAAATTGAATGTCTTATGATTTCAGAGTATGAATGTGGCCTCAGATTCGCATGTGAAAATTTCCAGAATTCCAACGCCGGTTAAAAGGCCTGTGTGTCATAAAGAACCGGGTAATAACCCGAAGGTAAGAATCGTATTGGAATATCACGTTTAATATAGATAAGCTACATAGGCATAAGATGGGCTGCTCAGGATTTCTAGCTACTCATCAACTAAATTGCGTTTACCGGTATGTACTTTGCAGTCTGTTCCATCCAACCAGGCAACCAAAATCCAACTAGTTTCAACTGTTAATTCTTTCACAGATGCCAGGCATTAAGAACCCAAAGGTACAGAAATAAATCAGTTTGAAAAGAGTGACAAAAATATGCAGCTAATTTATTGTTTTTTGATTTTCATTTGTACAGACCATCCAGCCCACCAAAATCCCCCAACTGGTGCAAGCTTTTTCTTTAGAGAAAGCAGGACCTCAATAACCCAAAGGTAAGATTCTTTGTGTATTGTGTTTGCATTATAATGTGGCATTCACATTTAAGTGATACGTAAATTCCGGAAACAAAACGTTTTATTCCCAAAGGGTTTGAATTGGGTACAACATTGAGTTAGCCGAATAGGTCTATTTACAGCAGCCCTGGCTACCTCTAAATAATGATCGGTCCCTTACTGCAAGCTGTTTTTATAATTATTTTTCTTTCCTTTCTTTCTTGCGATAAAAAGAAAAAAGGATGCATACTGGCAATTACATACATCTTCGCAAAAATTGTACCATTTTCACAGCTTCTCCCTGCTCATTGCATGTGAATTCTATAATATGATATGCTATAGACGTGTATGGCAGTTAGAGATGCACCTTCTTAATTTTTGCACCAGGCACTGTGATCTTTTGGGTCTGTGTCATAATAAACTCATTGAAAAAACACAGACCACAATGTTACACATACATTAGTGCTCTTTGTACAGATAAGCAGAAAATGACGTGTGACCCCATTCTAGTAAATCTAATGAAAATGCGAGCCCATTATAGTCAATCCAGTCGTGAAAATGCGACCCCATCCAGTAGCACATCTCCATTAGCCTCGTATATGGAAGTACCTCCCCAGGGGTTCTTTTAGGATTTTCTTTAATTTGATGATGACTATCATTTTAAATTGTTTTTTTATATTATTTCACACATATGGACGCCTAGAAAAGCGAGGGGTGTGCTTGTCACACACCTCTATGATCAATCTACTGGATCTCATGGGAGGACACTTTCATGACAAAATTGTTCAACTGGTCAAAGCTGGAAAGAAATTCTACACTCTTAATGACAATTTTAACTGCAAAACAACAGTGAAGAACATGAGGGTAGATCAAAGGAACAAGCGGTCCAACTGGTTTGCAATCATTGTTGTTTTTGAGAGGATTGATTTCAGCCACTTGGACAATGTAAGGCCACTTGGTGACATTCAGAGTTTTTCTAATGAGAATTACCTCCTTACCTCAGAGGAAATCAAGAATAGAATCTTTTTAGAATTCTTCAAACAACCTCAATTTGCAGCAGTTATAAAGAAGCTGGTACCACAGCACATTCTGCATAGGTACACCAACGAAATGAGCTCGAAGTCAGAAGTGTTTCCACTGCCAATGCAATTCAAAGATGAAAAAAAAAAAATATGCAGATGTGGTAGACATCTGCCACATTTGAAACAGTATTTAAAGCAGCTACAGATAATGAAGGTCCTGAACAAGAACCCTACATCGCAGCTATAGACTTTAACTGTCCATCTGGTGGCGATCAGTTGACAAGAGTGCGTTTTACGTATGAGTGTAAACTAAGGGCTGGAGCTCACACTTCTAAGGACCGACTGGAACATTCTCAGCCTGATGTTATAGAGCTCTTTCATACAAAGCAAGCATTCTTAACCTTAAGTACAGCTATGCAACATATGTAATATATATGGTGACTGCAAGAGTTACGTACTATTATTTGGATTTTTATACTTAATCTAGTCCTTTTCTGTTCAACAACTGTTGAGTATAAAAGTACAAACTGGATTTATTAAATCTGGCTGCCTATGACACACTTGATCATAAAAGATAGTTGAATTCTTTAAGTTTCCTAATACTATATCTATATTGTAATGATCGTAATAATCATTTCTTCTTCATATAAATATATAAAACAAAGCAGAGTTTAATCAAAAGCTCTTTTATACAAAACAATTCTTAACACATGAATAAAAAGGCTGAGGGACATTTCATAGCCCACTTTTCAATTGTCGAGTTTGGATTCTACTTAGTAAAATAAAATACATAATTTAAATAACAATAATTATTATTGTTTTGTATTTATTTTCAGCTCATTAATGATGTCCTGATGAACCAGAATTCAACACGTGAAATTGGTACACTGAAGTATTTTAGAGAGCGTATTACACACTACAATGTTCCAACAACTGTCAAAAACAACCCTGATGCATATGAGGAGTTCTTTGTGTCAGTTGGAAGGGCTTACTTAGTGGAAGCTTTCCTAGAATTCTTTGGTATGGAAAACACTGAAAGTGAGCCTACAAAAAATTTGCCTGAACAAAATGCAAGCCTGGAGGCAAAGAAGGAACACTTTGATAAGGTGCTTGGAAAGTTTGTTGACTACCATGTTTTCCACTAAGGTGTGACAGTCGATGACAAAGTCCAGAAATATGGTCTCTCTTTGATTGAACTGTTCATAGTTCTTAATATGCAACTGAATGACACAATTTATGAAGGTGATGGAGATAGAAATGTTATTAATTGGAAATACCTTTTGTGGGTTTTCAAAGCCAATAACAAATAATTTGTCAAAGTATGCACGATTGAAGGAATGTACCTCCTAACTTCAGTAAAGTGCATGCTGACCCACCAGGTGTCCGAACGTGTTATTTGGGGAAGAGAGACCAATAAGAAAGGGAAAATTGGAGTCAATATGCCAAATGATTTAGAAATGGAGCATACCATCAAGAGCACAAAAAATCTGATAAATTCAATGGGGGCAAATAAAACTGAGAAGGCTGTGCTTCATAGCTCAATGGCAGTCACTGGAGTCAGTGAATCCCTGCATGCCTATGATGAGAGTCCAAATGTCAAGCCACCGTCAACTGTTCACACTAAAAAAAGTGCTGATAGAGATGAAGGCATTATGCTGGGGGATCTGAGGTTGCTAAGGCCATTCAAATGCGACCCAATACATGAGCCTCATCCTTCATTCCCTGTTATGCTGAAGAGTGTAAGAGAGAAGATTGACTTGAGTGAATTCTTGCGTTGGCTTGAAAATCACAAGAGACAGCTTGCAAGAGGTCAATCTGTAGTTCCTGAAAATGTAGAATCTGAATCGTCTGATGCAGATGACTAAGTAAAGTACACGTTATAACAAAAGTAGAATTTTTTCCTCATCTACTGCGTTAAAAAGGGGGAACTTTAAAATGGAATTCAGTTCAGTTCAATTTATAGTTTTAGGATGTACAAAAAACAAGAAAATTTAAGTATTTAAAGCTAATGGTGAGAAAGCCCAAGAGAAGCCACTTGGCTTATAAGGGATGGGCTCCCTCAGTTAAATTGTCACAACAAAATATTATCAGAATTATTTATGGTACCTAGAATGTTTTGCAGATTTTCTTACGGAGGATTTTAAGCCTATTTGGATGTGACATTACTCATAATCTGTACAATCTTTTCTGCATGTTCTTTTCTCCAAACTGGTAGTTTTTTCCATAACTCTGTCAAGAGAACAGAGTTCTTGAAGTGTTGAACAAACATCATCAATTACTGTCATTGTTAATCCTGAACACATACTTAAATTCAAATAGTTATCGCCGGCCTCAATTTCTTCTTTGTATTTTATAAGCTCTGATTTTATATCTTTCACCTGTCTTCCAGAAAGAAGAAGTTCATTATCAGAGATGTGAATGTTTTCAAGGGCCAAAACATCTTGATGTAGCTCAACACATTCAGAGCACTCACAGTCAGTTCGACAAATGTTATAGCAGCTGTGTTTGTCTCGAGGACTTGGAATGCCAAAACCAAAGTGGCTAAGCACAATTTTTCTTCTGCAGACATTTTGAGGGTTTTTACAGTAATCTCTCATAACAGGTTGCATTCCTTCAACATTTGCACCAATATCATTGTTGTTGAAGTAAAGAGTTGATTTGGCAGGCCTCCCATCTCTTCCAGCTCCCCCACTTTCTTGAAAAAAACTCTCCATAGTTCAAGGCACACCAAAATGAATTATCCTTTCAATACAAGGAGAGTCGACCCCCATGCCAAATGCCACTGTAGCAAATATTACTCTCTGTTTGCATGACTGTGAAATAATGCTGCTAATAAGTTCATGTTTCATTTTGTCTGTCTGTGGCGAGTGAAATTGAGCAAAAAGCCTGTTTTGGGGAATTTGGGGAACCCCAATCGGGTAGAACTGGTGATCCCCAAGCTCTCTCCAAAAAGGCATACCCAACTCCACACATTTCTAATGATGAGTAAATAATAGTGACAGGCATTTTAATATTGCAAATAATGAGTTCATCTGCTATGGGTGAAAGAATTTCTTCAAACTGGTTAATGTTACTTTGTTTAAGATAGGATGGCCTTTGCTGTACTTCATAAAAAATGTTAGGCCTGTAAGGATTTGTAATTACAAGTTTGGGATCTTTCATGTTCAGACTTTTCATAATGCTTGTTTGATATTCCTTTGTTGCTGTTGCTGTCATGGCAACAATCTTAGCCGTGGGGAATACCGAGGAAAGTGTTCCTAGTTTTCTGTAGTCTTTTCTGAAGTTGTGCCCCCTAAACAATGAAACACAAAGTAAAAATGCTATTGTGATACACTGAAATGCTGTTATACTTGCCACTAAAATAAGAGAATTTGGCCACAAGAATTACGGATAATGACTACATGTAAGGGGACTTTCAAGTAACTAAGCCGTTCTAGTAGGGTCGAATTAAGAAGAAAAAGGCTGCAATAACTTTGTTATTAGTAACAATATGGCCATGTAGTTATATTAGCTTTTCACCCTTTAAGCCCCACTGATGAAATTTCCCTTAACTGCTCTTAGGTGTACATTTTCCCTAGTAGCACTATACAGAGGTTGCTGAAATATCAAGAAGCTTAGCCACTGGTAATCTCTTGGCCTCTGCTTAATGAGAGGTCATTACTGGGGCTTAAAGGTTCAAGGTTCACTTTTCTGTTATTATTACGTGATGTAACTGAAAATATTTTGTTTAACCAGCTTAAGGTGATTCCATAGTAAAAGAACCTAACATAGATTTTAGCTAAAACTTGGTACGCTGATGTAACAAGTCAAGAAGATGATAAAAAAGTAATAAAAAGTGGGGGTCACCGTGCTCGTTTTGACGTCACAATGCTGACAAATATGGCTATTTTGGACCCTTTTACAAAAACCGCGGGCAGCGCAAAACTAGACAAAAAGAAGAGATTTTTTCGATGATGCATGTGACATCACACAGAATTTGGCTTTAATGTATTGTTTATCCACTTACGTACCAGAAAAATGCCTTTTAATGCCCTTGTTTTTACTTTACGCTCCAAAGTAGAATTAAATTGGACGCGCGCTTTTCGACCCGTGATGGCTCAATCCGTACAATTTAGTAAAATTGCCAAAAAACTGAACATAGATTTGTGCCAATTTTTTTCTTATCGAAAGGAAGCACTGTCCTTATTAAAATCATGAAATAAAAAATGGGGGTCACCGTACTCGTTTTTGCGGTAGAGCTGCAGAAAGTGCGCACCAAACGCATTTTCTCCGATTTTTGAGAGAGGACTGGGGCAAATTTCAAAATAGAATGTATGTGAGAGGGGGAAGAAAGTATTAAAAAATCAGTTTTTACAGAATTTACATCGAGATATCACATTTAGGACACAATGTGATAAAGAAAGTGTTTAAATGAAAATCAAAGTGAGTAAGCACAAGTTAAACATCCACTATCGAGGTTCTCCGAGAGGAGATCGAACTCAGCAACACGCGTACTGCTTACGTTATGCACATTCCCAACACATTGAGTCTCACCTCGGCAAAAAACAACAGCAAGCAAAAATTCCAATAGCGTTTCTCTTCAGTCAACTTCATTTTAATAATATTACTTCACATGCTCTTTTTTACGGCGGCCATCTTGTTATGCGCAGTAAGAGATGCGCAGTGCAAAACTAGGGAATCACCTTAACATTAATAAAATAATATTTATCACATAACATTCATTCATTCAAAATGGCACCATCCAGGAATTTAGCATCTCTAAGAGTGACATTTTTTAAAGTTTTGGATAACAAATTATTTTAGAATTCCCAGTCGTATTGTTTTGAACATAATTTTTATTTTAATTTCCCACCAGCTTTCTGTGATGGACTTAGGTCATTAATTTACGGTTAGATTATACTGTGTTTCAAACATTCACTGTCGCTGTTAAACAACGTGGTGATGGAATATTTAGGGAAGTTAGAGATTCATACTAGTGTGAAAGGAGGACACACAGTTGCACTAAAAATGAATGACATTTAATTTGAACTGGCCACAGGTATGCACTGGAAAACAAATGGTGAAGATAAGTATCGAGTTGCTACTTAAATGAACCCAAACAGTCATTTGTACTTTGTAAAGACTTCTTTTGCTTGTGTGCATTGTTGCCTTAATATAAGTCATTTGATCATACTTGGAGAACAGAACTGTTTCTTTCAAATTTTAAAGATGTGCATTAAATTTGAGAAAACATATCACATGATACCTCTTGAGAGCATCAAAATTTTACACATTGAGAAAACAAAGTCTACAAGCATAACAGGTCTATGAATATTAGTTTTTTGGTGATCTGATCAAGGCATCCATCAGAAGCAATTGAAATACCAAGATAGCTGCTTTTGCACATAATAAAACCTTTTCATTTAGTTGATCTAGCATGTACATTGCATAAGGCAATAAATATCATTACTGCAATGATAAGAATAGAAACAGCTCATTGTGTCCTTGCAAAGTAAACACACATAGTAAACACGCATAGTAAACTTTGAGTTTCATTGTATAGTTCAAATTTTGGAGTCTGGATCCCGGTGTGAGAACATTGAATTTATAACCTTTGTGAAATCTTCATAAAGTAGCAACTAAGGATGACTGACTACGCAACTAACTTTATGTTAAATCCTTTCAGGTGTGAGGTGACAAAAGTGATCATGTAACCCAAAAATTTGAGTCTAGGAAACAGGAACTTAACAATACGTGTAGGGGCCATTTTTAGCCCTAACATAAAGTAAGCTTATAACCTTAAAAGTAATAACAAAATGATCAAACAGAGAAAAACAACAAAAAGTAATGATAATCATAATTTACCACTCAATGATGCAATGTGCTTCATCAACCACCACAGCCCTAACATTTTTCTGGTAGTAAGCCGACAAAAATAGGTCTCTACATTGCCTGTTGCTTACTGCTACCTCGGGGTGTGTAAAAATTAATTCAAACTTTCCAGCTTGAAGGTCTTCAAGAATTTTCTCTTCAAATGCGCCATCAACCTCGTCACCACAAACACGCAAACTTGTACAATTGACACCAGCTGATTTAAGTTTATTTATTTGGTCATCAATTAAGGCATTCAAAGGAGAAACAACAATGACAATTGACTTGTCCTTCGATGAAAGGTTCCTCGCACTAATTTTATGAAACAGTGATGGTAGTATTTGGTAGATCAACGACTTTCCGTAGCCAGTTGGAAGAACAATTAAACAATCCTGACCTTTAAAAACAATGGACTGTAGAGCTTCTTTTTGTCTAGGCTTCAGTATAAGATTTCCTTGACCGCTACTTCGAAGAACATCTTCAAGAACACTGTCCAAATCCATGTTTTCCTTTCTTTCCCGAACAGTAAGCACGAACATGCGCAGTTATAGCAAGGCCCGTATATCGGGCCTCGCTTCTACTGAGCATGATCGAAATCGAACTTTACCAGATCTCCCTTTCCCTTGGCCGTGGGAGATCTGGGTACGAGATTAGGTTTCAACCTCTCCATTCGGGCGAGCCAAGCGATCTGCGCTAGAACGCATGTGCGTATAACTTTTCAGCAAGAGGGAGAAAGTTTAATAACATTTTTTCTTTTGTGGCTCTATATCCTGTATATCTGCCGTAAATTTCAAATTGAGTATCACAAAAATTTATGCCAAACGACAGCAACTTTCTCGACCTTGCTAAAATGCGACAGCGATATTTTTTTCCTAAACTACCAGGTTACAGGCAGCCTGAGGAATGACAAACAAAGCGACAGCATACCCCTTGGAAGGCCTCTTTCATGATTTGCCCTAAATAGAGAGCTTATTGCTCGCGGGCTAAATTTAAAATTAACACAGTCATTAACATCATTTCGGCTAGGTGGCAAACAAAGAAATTCATTCAGTTAACACAGCTTTGAAAGAGTATAAATGAAAGTTCTTTTATTTGTAAAGATCTAAAATTTACTCCTTTTTGTCGTATTGAGATAAACGAACACGCTTTGTGAAAGTCTAAACATACAAAATTTGTCAAACTAAATTTTAAAAAATTCGGTGGCATTTGTAGATGACACATTTTTCGTGCGGCTGTCGTAGGTAAAATCCTCTCTTGGGTTGAAGCAGGATTTCCTTTGTATTTGCTGAATTAAAGGAAGCTGAATCAAACTACAGAAACTAGGTTGAACTGAGAGCGGAATTTACCTTCAAGAAAATGGCTACGTGTCATGCTCAAAGGCAGGAGGGAATTGATCAACATCGGCTCTGTTCTTTCGTATAAATCCCCGGGGGGGGGGGGTACTCGCAGAAAAATTGGGTAGGGGTGTGCGGCCCGCTTCCCAAAACCCTTACCCTATTTATGACCAAAATCTGCGATTTTCCCTACCCTATTTATGAAGGAGGGGGACATGATAAGGAAGTAGCTTCTTCTAAAAAAAGTGCATTCAAGACTACAGTGCAAAAATCGTTACCCTATTTATGACCAAAATGGCGGCAAAATAGCCAAAATCGATACCCAATTTATGACCAAAACGGCTGAAAAACCCTACCCTTTGGGGCCGCACATACCTATATAGCCCATATTGGGGAGTACCCCCCCCCCCCCCCGGGTATAAATCATATTCGTCTAAGTATATTTTTGATTTATCGTTTTCTGTCGCTCCGGGGGACAATCCAATTTTAGTTTGCAGCAACATTTTTAATTTACATGTGTGACCCTTCTGGGCCACCGTAGAATCCTACACCGTAATTTTTAGGGAGTTATTATAACTCCAAAAATCGAGTAAAAATTTTAGGTACAGGATAAACACTTTTTGGGGGTTATTTTAACTCCGAATTTAACTCCGAATTTGGGGTCATTTTTACTCCTGAAAAAGAGTTCTTTTTACTCCCAGTCTGGAGTTAAAATAATTCCGAAACGGGGTTACTTTTACTCCTTACATGGGTTATTTTTACGCTTTTTGGAGTTAATTTAACTCTGAAAGTGGAATAAAAATTTCGGGTACAGGATAACTCCTTTTTTGGGGTTATTTTAACTCCTCAATATCTGGGGTCACTTTTACCCCTGAAAAAGAGTTCTTTAAACTCCTTTTTGGAGTTAAAATAACTCCCAAAAAAATAACTCCACCCTAAGGATTTAAATTAGCCCCACTAGAGGAGTTATTATAACTCCTTGAAAATTACTGTGTAGGAATGATCTGCTTCTGTTACTGTAATCCATTTGCTACAACTCGGTAAGTACGTCTATATGCACACTACTTAGCTATCCAGGCGGTTTAGAGTGTCTGCGACGCAGGCTAGCCCAATTGGGACGGCGAGTTAGTCTGCGTAATAGGGGAGGCGAGATTGTTAGAGAGGTTTGTCTTTTCGTTGATGAACACAGCCCTCTGCATATTGAATAGACTGTGGAAACACACATTGTCTCATTGGTGAAATTAACGTTTAAAGATAGTCGTATAAACATAACAACTTTCTTTAATTTTCCAGACATGTTTCGACGGTACATCCGTCATCTTCAGTGTTACATATTTTGAAATCGCCGTTGAATTTAAAGCGCGCGCGATCTTACAAAGTTCGTTACATTGCGTTGTCAATATTGCGTACTAAGACAAAATTAAATGAGTGACGCTTAGTTCTTTACAGGGAGAGAGTCAGGTTAATGTTCTTCTTTAAAATCCCTTACGTTGGCGATTCTCACTCACGGCACAGAGGAGTATACGCAAACTTGCTAACCGATTACGTAAACCTATTGATTTAATGTTAGTCTTTACTACTTTCAAAGTCAGGAATCTTTTCAATGTGAAAGATGCTGTGCCTGAGGGGCTACGCACGCGTGTGGTCTATAAATTTTCGTGTGCAAGTTGTAATGCTTGTTATGTTGGTGCAAGGGGGGGCCCCACGACTCCAATAGCGCCTAGTACTTGTTTCGTGTACCTATGATCCACCGATTTATGACATCACATCCGGTTACAAAGTTGCTGCTCTGTTTTGGCGCGAAGCACCAAGATGGACGCCCGATGCTATTTGGTTTCTTCGTTATTTTAACCAACAGGCTAACGGAATTATGTATCTTGAATGCCGAGAATGTTGAGAAGGTATCTAGCCGGCCTTTCAAGCAAATGTCATGACCAAACAAAGAAGATTCAGTATTATTTTAATGATAATTATCATGCAGCTGCGTGGAATGTCATGGCGAGTCTTGCGATGTTTCAAAACGAGTGTCGTTAACGTTTTTCGGCTGTTGCGGCCTATGATTTAGAGAAGTCATCAATCAAAATATAATTTCCTGAAGGGAATAGAATGGGGAAAACGCCGATGGCCACAGTTTAAAGTGTTCACCACTGGAAGGCTGGATCATGCCCCGTAAAGTTGCAGAAATTTGCACTCAACTGCATGGTTTTGAGGAATGTTATGTCGAGTCTTTCGCTGTTTGTAATCGAGCGTCACTCAAGAGTTTGGCTTTCGCGGCTTCTGATTCATCGAAGTCACCAATCAAAATTGCCTATCCTGAGCGAAATACCGTGGAGAAAAAGCTTATAGTAACAGTTTAAAGTGTTAACAGCAGGAAGGCTTGGTACTCGACGTAAAGTTGCTGAAAGCGCTTCTCGACTGTACGGTTTGAGCAATGTAATGGTGAGTCTTTCTCTGTCTAATCGACCGTCACTCAAGACTTTGGCTTTTGCATCTTCTGATTCACCGAAGTCATCAATCAAAATACCCTATCCTGAGCGAAATACCGTCGAGAAAAAGCCTATGGTCACAGTTTAAGGTTTTAACAGCTGGAAGGCTTTGCCACTCGACGTAAAGTTGCTGAAAGCTCTACTCAACTAATTTCGAAATAGTCACATGTCTTTTATTGCGGTCGACGAGAGTAGACAGAAGCCTAATTTTTCATTCTGTAGCCTGTGAATCAGAAGATGCAAAAGCTAAAATCTTGAGTGACGCTCGATTAGACACAGAGAAAGACTCACCATTACATTGCTCAAACCGTACAGTCGAGAAGAGCTATGAGCAACTTTACGACGAGTGATAAAGCCTTCCAGCAATCAACACTTTAAACTGTGACTATCAGCTTTTTCTCCATTCTATTCCACTCAGGATAGGCTATTTTGTTTGACAATCTCGGTAAATCGGAAGCTACAACAGCCAACCCTTTGAGCGGACACTCGTTTTGAAACAGCGAAAGACTCGCCATGACAGGACAGTTGGGTAGAGCTTTCAGCAACTTTACGTCCAGTGATAACGCCTTCAAGCAGTTGACACTTTAAACTATGACCACCGGCGTTTTGCCCATTCCATTCCGCTCAGACTCAAAATAAATAGAAAACGTTCAACTTGTTAAAGTACGGTATTTTAATAGTGAAAGAAACAAAGGGACAGAAAAGGATGCTGTCCCTTAACTCATTTATGACAGACTCGCAAACAGCAAATTAATTGACCACACATTTTAAAACAATTATATCTCCACTGTTACTTACCCTAGCTTAGAAAGCTATACCTCATTTCAAAGGGCATACAATAAACATTGCCAAAAAAATATTTTGCCCTCTGGAAGCCCATAATCAGCTTCACTGAAAAAATTTACAAGATACATTTTAGATCTCATAATTTATGCAAAAATTCAAATATCAAACGTGATTTTGCAATGAATAACAAGATAAACGACACTGAGTCTCGGCAATGTTGTTCGCAAATAACGGCTGTCTCCCTAGGATAATTGTGAATAGAATTTGTTGAAAAAATCAAGACATCAGTTTTATTTGCGGTGTTGATCTTCTTTTTGGCAGGAACTATGTGCTTAGTAAAGTATAGTAATCATTATATGGAGAAAAACGTAACCTTCACTTGGAAAACCATCTATAAAAGCTTGGCCATCAACAAAGATTATTTTCACATTTTGGACAAGCTAAGGTAAAAAAACGCAAGTAAGAACATGGGCAGTTACTTAAAATCTGATCCATAGAATCAAAAATTGAAATGAATGCACAATGTTTGTTTCTGTTGTGAAAAAGGGTCACTACTCAGAAGCTTTTTGACCCTATCTCAACTGTCAACACCTTTCCTAAGTCATAGTGATGTAGTTTCTTACATAACTAAGTTGATTCATATTGTGACAAACTTTTTAAGCTGTTTCAAAAATTATCAATGCAAAGAAAACTTTGAACCACATCATCTACACTGTTCTGATTCAGACTGTTTTTGCTTTATAACTCGCTCTAGCTTTAAGGAGGCAGCATAAACGAGTGGTCACCTTGTCAGACTCGCAATCCGGCGGTCTAGGGTTTGAGTCCCGGGCTGGTCACTTGCTGGATTTTGTTCCCTGTCGCCCCGAGTTTAAATCTTCGGCCACGCTTGTTAATAGCCAACTGGTGGCTGCCTCCTGTCAGTTGGGGTTTTTAATCCTGTTATGTTCTATTTGGGTTATCTGTTTCTAGCTAGTTATTTGAATGGAGTGCCTGTAAACTAACTGGATAAGAAAAGTACACTTTACACTAAAAACAAACCTTTAATTTTTTCAACCTGTAAAGTTTGTGTTGTTTTCAAAGATAAAAAGTTCCTTACCATTGTATCTGTAAGTTTTTTACTCACAATTACGCGATTATCCTCCCACAGTTCGGGAATAAGGGCCTGTTTACATGGAGGTGGGGGACCCCAGGCAGGTGAGGTAACCCGCTTAGGTGGGGTAAAAAAATATCCCGCGTTTACATGCAATCTTTACATGCAATCTGGTCGCTGAGCACGTAAACAAGAAAAATGTTGGCAGACCACGCGTTTTGGCGATTAATGTGCTTCTGCTCCCACTTGCTGCTCTTGCTAAAACTTTCGATGCTGTGGCTTTCTATTGTTACTTATAATGATGCAAAGCCACCGCCAAAGTGAACTTTGCGCGAATTTGATGTATCACGAATCCGACCCGGCTAGGAGGGTTACCTCACCTTGAAACGTTTACATGGCAAAATTTGGCCACGACTGAGAGGGTACGCGGTCTGGCAGACCGGGCTACCCGCCTCGGCGGGTCACCTCACCTATCATGTAAACGCAATCAAATTAAAACAATAGACTATATGGAAAGACGGTTTACCCCACCTAAGCGGGTTACCTTACCCACCTGGGGTCCCTCACCTCCATGTAAACAGGCCCTTAGTTGAGCCCCAAACCTGTATGCTCACGAAAAAACGACAAAATATCATTAATATTACGTTTATATAAACGACTGTTAAACTAGGCTTCAAACACTTTATACTAAGATAAGAACCGTCAATTTGTTGGTAAAATCTTACCTCAATTGTTTCCCCTTTGTCTAAAAAATAACTAGACTTGAAGTTATCGAGTAGTGCCTCGTGCTTGGATGAAAATAATAAAAAGAGAAGAAATCTGAATGAACCAGACATTTTCACCGATTACAAACTTAGGCTTGTTGATTTCACTGAGAAATTTTAGACAGCGATAACTTGAATGTAAAATTCAAGTTTTATAATTAAATATCATTACATCGCACCAACCTTGGGACAATTTCTACCAACCAGCGGGTTTCTACTCAAAGGAGATAAGTACAGTGCAAAACTGAAGAAAGTGATTGCTCGAAAGGATCGATATCATGGCATCCCAAAACGAGGAGGGACTTAGACGGGGCGAGTAGGAAACTGGGCACAAGTTTGTGTAAAATTTGCGATTTCCTTCATAACATTATCCATCGTTTATCCACTTTGTTGTCCCAACACGTTTCCTATAGAATTAGTGGTCTTGGTGGGAGAATTTGTTGAAGTTTTAAATAAATTCATTGTGTGTGCATGTCCTTAATTCTCGTCACCAATATGTTTTGTAACGCATTGATGATCTCGCATTTTTTTTATCTGTTCTTCCATAGAGTAGACATCGAAAGAGCTCGCCGGACTACAACTCCATAATTTGTTCTTACAAAATTCACCGTCCCATCCCCTACCAGGTACAATTAAATATATTGATCACGGGCGGGAGCTGCGAGCGCAGTGTGACGTGTGCGCGACAAACCTAGAATCACAGTTCACAGGCAGCGCAGGCTTTAGTCTCTACGACAAATTTCCTATTGTATATGTCCCCTTGCCTCGTGCTCCTCTTTGGTTGCTCGTGACGCCAAATAACGTCTGTTGCGCGAGGTACAATATGATGAGGACGTTCTCTTCTCTTTCATGTCTTCTTCCTTTCCGAGATCGGACTCAAAAAAACAGGGACTCGTTTAAAGCAAAAGAGTAGCCGTCATTCTCTCCTGTTTAAAGTTTACATGGACTGCTCAATATTGGCCTTGCTACTTGCTGTACTTGCCAACGAATTTGTACCGATTTGATGGAATCAGTTGGAAAACAAAGTAAGGAAAGACATTGTTTATCAATTTCACCTTCACTGATTTTAATTGTTATTGCTTACATCCCGTATTAATTTACGCGAACTTTTCTGGCGCCATAGTGATAGCAGACCAGATAACGCAGTGTGTTTTATCTAGGTAAAGGTTGACTTGTTGTCCAAAAAAATAAGAATTACACTAGTATAAACTGATTTAACCATTATTATTTTGCTGTCGTAGCTCATCGGTATGGTAGCCATGCCCTTGTGAAAGGTATCTTCCCGTCACTTGGTACACACAGCACATGTCAATTCTCGACCGTTGACATAAGGAAGACAAGGGAGTGAGCCACAAACACCTTCCACAGGATACAGCAAAGCACCATCCCTGTTGGCTTTTGTACCGGAAACATACTCTGGGTCCCCGTCAACACAGATGAAGTCGGTTGAATGCGGGTGGCCATAATGAGCAGTCATCAGGTACCCATGATACTCCTCGGTCCATCCAGATGGACAGTCATTCTTAGCGGGCATCATCAGCATCGAGCCACGTGACTTGACAAAGCAGACAACGCACGGTGCTTCATAATCATGGAGATTTCTCTTAAAAGGGTTTCCGTTGTAGTTACTAACTTGATATTCACTGCCGTACATGTATCCTCCCCCCTGATGGCCATTTTTGTACTTGCCGTACTTTGGATCGCGGGGAAGGCAGAGGTAGTTCGCCCCACCACCGTGGTGATTGTAGCTTTCTCCACCTACTATACCTAAAACAAGGAGAAAGATCAATTTTGGTCGTTACTTTTTTAAGTTAAATTTTCTCATTATCATAAAAGGACATAATGAAACTTAAAACTTGACCGCTCTTGTTTTCAAAGAATCCCAAAACTGAGTTTCGCGGGAACAAAGCTTTCCGATAAATGGCCTACAAAGAAAAACTACTACGTGCACAAATTAAATTTATGAAAGTAAATCTCGGCAAACGATCATCATTGTCAGGTTACAGCGTACTGTTACCCTTTTGCATCATTGCCAACTCAGCGCTTTTTGAAGGAGAAGAGTTTTGTTGTTAGATGGTCTGTGACTTCAAAGTAACTGATGACAGTACGCGCTGTTGGGGAAAAATCCAGATCACATTCTGCCTCATTGTTGGCCGTGGAAGATCCAGCTTTGAGATCACAAGGGGCGTTGCAACCTCCTCCAAAGGGCTTTAAGGTGGATAAACACAGTTTTGCCGGCAGTCGGCGGGAACCCTCCTGACGGCGCGTGTTTTACAAAAATGGCGGCGAAAAAAGCAATGGTACTCTGTGAGAAGACGATATCTCAAAATCTACTTATAAAAATAATGTGATATTTAGCATAATTTTTACTTTTATCGTATTTTAAATTATAAGAACTTTAAAATGGAGGTTGAACAGACGAATTTTGTGACACATTTTATAATTACAGTACAATTATATTATTAATGATCTAAAAACCGGTCTGTTAAGATTTGGTCAAATAATTTTCAAATGGTAATGATTAATCATATTAAGCTGTTTGCAAGTTTATAGGAAAATCTAATAATCAGCTTTTGAGCTGCAACCATTCTCTTGCCATGATTTGGCAAATGCCATATACTCACAAACTGCCAAAACTGTGTTCAGCCACCTTAAACCCCTCGGAAAATGGAAGGAAAAAGCAATGGGGATGAGGTTGGTGACGTTAGAAGAGTTGGGGGCGTTAATATACAGGAAATAGGTAACAAAAACGAAACATGATGTTAACTTTATAGACTAAACCGGTTAATTTAACAGACGAAAAAAGCTTTGAGAAATGTCAGGGGGAATATTGCCAAATAAAAACACTGCACAGAACATAAAAATTCCCTTGATAATAATAATGAGTAGTCCTCACTTTTCAGTTCTCTATTCTCTCTGTCTTTAGAACCATCATGTAGGAGTTCAGTTCAGTTACGTTTATTGATTCGTGACAAATTTACAAAAAGGAACAAGACCCGAAGTTAGCAACAGCTAGTCGAAGCGAGCAGTGGTTACGCACAATAATATATAAAAAAATAAAAGCTTAAAAGAAATGAAAAGAGGGGAAAAAAGAAATAAAACTAAGTATCCAAGTTCATTTGCTGAAGTAAAATCATTGTGTTTTTCAGAAAAAAATGCAGACTTAAGAAGCCGAGTTTTTAAGAGATCCTCGTTACTAAGTCGGGTAAATAGTCACGAACCATTTGTGAGCCCCTGTTTCCTTACCTTTATAAACTATCTGAGCATGCTTAGGACATGTGGTTCTTCCCCAGCGAACGTACTTCACCCCTGATTTCCCAGCTCCATCCTGTCCCTTTCCTCCTTTGGCACCCTGTGGTCCCTGGGCTCCAGTCTTCCCAACTGCTCCCTGGTCTCCTTTAGCACCTGGAGGGCCTGGGAATGGTTTGTTGGTTCCTGGTTTTCCCAGTTCTCCTACAAAGTGTAAAAAGAGCCCAAGCACTAGATTTTAACTTAATTTTTAGAATATTTCAGTGCTTAAAATTGGAAGTGTCATAACATAAATTTTTTCCATGGGATTTTGACGATTATAAAGAACGCATATGGGGGTTGAAAATGGCCGGCTTGTAAAAGACCCTCTAGTGAGATTCGATTAACAGAACTTGTTCTTTACAGCCGGTTAGCTAACTTCTAATTACTGGTACTGTCAAAAAAAAGGAGTTTCTATTGCTCTTTCTTCTACCCTCACAGTTGGTGTTATAAAGCTTCATTTTTCCCCTTCATCTCCGTTTCGTTTTTCCTTGATACCTTTTGATCCTTTTGGTCCAATTGGTCCCTGTTTCCCAGGAGTACCAGCCGGTCCTTGTTTCCCAGGGGCACCAGCCAGTCCCTGTTTCCCAGGAGAACCAGTCGGTCCCTGTTTCCCAGGAGTACCAGCCGGTCCCTGTTTCCCAGGAGTACCAGCCGGTCCTTGTTTCCCAGGAGTACCAGTCGGTCCCTGTTTCCCAGAAACACCAGTCGGTCCTTGTTTCCCAGGAGCACCAGTAGGTCCTTGTTTCCCAGGAGCACCAGTCGGTCCTTGTTTCCCAGGAGGGCCAGGTGGTCCAACTCGTCCCTTTCCGGTGTTCTGCATATGTTGTCCTGAAAAAGAAACACGGTGATGTCACAACATCGGTCCCAAGGTTTTTTCCCTCAAATTTTTTTAAGGGACAAAGTCCTGGGAACGAGGTTGGATGATGCCACTCACAAATAAAGCGAATTTACCAGCCAAATGAATTACATACCGGTTCTTTGGCCACATTGTTGCTTACGAATTCTATAACACTAAACCGACAACATAAAATCGCTTATTTTAAGTTTTTGAAAGGACCGAAGTTTTATGGCAAAACACCTGAATTGAATATTTCCGGCTGTTCGTGTTGCCTACCGGATATTAATGAAACTCGCTAGTTGCTTATAGGTAGTTTCGTAGTAGTTTGCAATAGGATTGAACAACATATTTTACCAAGAATGTAGGTCAAAAGTGACCCGTAAGATTCCCCCGCTGGTCGGGAAGATAATCGCAGTAAGCCATCAAATCTGCAAAAAAGAGTCAAACATAGAAATTGTCAGGGACAGTGTATCAACTACCAGTTCCGCCTTAATGCGGCTTGAATTTAACTTTACAAGGGTCAAGCATTGTTATATTTTCGTGGTGTTTGCCACGCTTCTTCTGCTCTAGGAAATTAGCCCGTGGATGAAAGGAAAAAAACTGTCATCGAGTCAGTTTATAAATAACCAACAATTACTCTGGTCTTTACACTGAAGGATATTCTATTCCGGATCTGAAAACTGATCTTCCCACACAAACGGGCTGCAAGTCTTCAACATTCATCAGTGCCGGCCAACAAAAAGCGTTTTCCTGTTTAAAGGGGGTATCCAGGTACTTTTATAATAGGAGACCCAAGCCTATGCACAGTTTTGAAACTGTTTTAAAGGCTTATAATATCCTCCTTCGGCTTCCTGACCTCAGGAGCCGCCGTAACACATTTTACGAAAGAGGGGATTTGTCATGTTGCCAAACAGAGCACATGCTTCGTTAGACAAGAGATTGAACAAATTTCCCGCAGTATGCAATGGCAATTTCAGAATCGAAGTATACTTAGTTTAAAAAAGCAATTATATTTATTTAACAATGGTGAATTTTTAATTTCATTTCTCAAACCTTTTCTCCAGTTCATGAAATCGTCTGATCATCATTCGAGACAAACGTATGCTCTTGTTGTGGCTTGGAAAAGAAGAGGAAATGAGGTTAGTAAATATATCCATCATTTTACAAACAGTGTGAACATCGTAACCGATGAACAGTGTCTAATAGAATGTTCCCCTGGCCTCGAATTAACTGAGTTCTCAAAAATGAGATAGCAAATCGCCGAGCTAACATAATATCTTTAGCTACCTTTCTTCGAGATCTTTCAGCCGGTTTGCAAAGTCCGCCAGATTGGGAGTTCGGTTATTTTTCACCGTTCTTCGATCACGGTACGGCAGCGATTGTTGTCCACCAACTTCAGTGCCTTCAGTAGATACGCGATCTTCTCCTCGCGGTTTTCGCGCCAGTTGATCATCAAGAGCGAGGATATGAACCAGACCAGCACAGAACATCACTGTCACAGCCAAGAAACGTACGGTCGAGCGAGGTGTAACCGCTGGAGACAATTTCATTTTAAAGGAAAGAATGATCTTTTTGAAACAGAAAACAACCTTTTGTCTATCCTCCACAAAAAGGTGTTACGTGAAGTCAATATCGAAGCTCGGAAGGTACAAAAATTCGAACGAGAAATTTTTCGCGCTTGTGACGTAACATCTAAGGCCATCGGAAGGCGGATGTGAGCTTGCAACAGACTTAAATATGCAAGGACAATAAGTAAACAGTCTACTATAGTATCGGTATAGTCATATTAAGTTTGTAGACGGCGCTAACGGACAAACTCAGTGTTCCATAGCAAGATTAAGAATTTTTGTTACACAAGAAGCCTGACGCAATCTGAATCCGGTCAGTAGCGTTAAAAGTGGAGGTTAAGTTAAGTATTGGAATCCGTACCGAGTATATCTTTACTTCTGCCGGCCACTATATAATGGAAAATCTGTTACTAAATTTGCATGTTAAGATTATTTATTTGAGCCTCCGGAAATTTTTTTGATAGTGAGGTTTCAAGCTCTCCATTCGGGCCCGCGCGAGAATGTACGTCCGTAACTTACATTCACCGCGGGAGAAAGTTTATAATAAAATTTGTTTTTTTGTGGCTCTTTATCCTGACTTTTGTATATCTGCCGTAAATTTGAAATTGAGTATCACAGAAATTTATGCCAATCGACAGCGACTTTCTACCCTAGCGACTTTCCGCGACAGCGATATTTTTTCCTAACCTACAACAGGCTCAGGCAGGCTCAGGAATGACAAACAAAGCCATAACATACCCCCCTATGAAGGCCTCTTTCATGATTTAGCCCAGAGAGAGAGAGAGAGCTTATTGCTTAAACACAGGCATTGACATGAATCATCTCGGCTAGGTGGCAAACAAAGAAAATCATTCAATTAACACAGCTTTGAAAGAGTATTAATGAGTCAGAGTCCTTTTGTTTGTAAACGGGTCGCTAAAATTTACTCCGCTTAGTCGATCGTATTGAGAAAAAAAGAACTCGCTTTGTGTTAAGTCTAAACATACAAAATTTGTCATATTTAATTCTGCAAAATTCGGTGGCACTTATAGATAACACAACTTCGGTGCGGCTGTCGTAGGTAAAATCCTCTCTTGGGTTGAAGCAGGATTCCCTGTATTTACTGAATTAAAGGAACCTGAATCAAACTACAGAAACTAGGTTGAATACTAACAGCGGAATTTACCTTTGAAGGACATGACCACGTGTCATGCTCAAAGGCAGGAGGGAATTGATCAAGATCAGCTCTGTTCTCTCGTATAAATCATATTCCTCTCAAGTAAATTTTTGATTTTTCGTTCTCTGTTTCTCCGGGGGACTAGGGATTAGAATCCTGGAAATGATCTTCCTCTGTTACTATAATCCATTTAGTACAACTCGGCAACTGCACTCTATATACACACTGCTTAGTTATCCAGGCGGTTTAGAGTGTCCTGCGACGTAGGCTAGCCCAGTTGGGACGGCGAGTTATTTTTGTAATCCAACAACAATAACAATGTTATTATTAACTGCCATATAAATATTTTTTATTTTAACTTACAACATTTCTAGAGATAACTCCTGTTCCTTGTTTTTTTTTGTTCCCAGCTCCTCACGTTGAATGTTAGATACTCAGTATTTGAAAGGCTGCCCTGAAATTAATTAACAAAGTATGTATATGCTAATGACAGACAAATTTATTATCTTTACTGGTACAGCATATAGGGAAAAACAATTGGTTTCATAACAGATGACAAAAGTCTGTGAGGGACAGTCAAGTTTTTAATCTAGAGGAATAAAACCTTGCTTACTTTAATGCCTGCCAGAATTATTATCTCAAATTTCTGCCTGATTGAAGTTGGAATCTGCAGCTCTAACATCTAAATTCATGTCTTGAAAGTCATGAATGCAATGTTTAGAACTTAAGGGTGTTCTATATTATTAAGAATGATTTAGAATTCACAACCCGAATAGTTAATAGGTACATGTAAAAACATCTTTGCTGTTGAAATAATTAATAAACAGCATCAGTGCTTGGGACTGACAATGCTTCACATTATTTTGACACTCAGCCCCCGACCACAGTTTATTTCTCCACTTGAAAAATAATTTTCTGCCTAAGCTCAATTTCACCTTGGCATGTAACATTTTTCAATCAGCTGTTATTTTTCCTTCCTTTCCTTTATTGATGACCACAATCGATCTAAGTAAAATAAAAAGTGTATCAGTACTAAAAAGTTCTGGTAACCATCTGCCCACCTGCCCTTCCTAAGTATGAAGTTACTAGCTGATTCATATTATGACAAACTTTACACAGTTTTGAAAATTATCAAAGCAAAGAAAACTTTGAACCACAACATCGACACCGTTCTGATTCAGACTGTTTTCGCTTTGGCTCGCTCAAGCTGAAAAGTTTATGTTGTTTTCCACTAGCTATAAAAGTACCTTTCTATTGTATCTGAAAAGTTATACTCACAATTACACGGTTATCCTTCCATGGTTCAGGAATAAGCTGAGCCCAAACCTTAATGCCTACGAAAAAACGAAAAGATATCATTTAATCTTGAGTTTATAAAAACTTGAACGACTGTTAAACTAGGCTCCGAACCGTCAATTTGTTTGTAAAATCTTACCTCAATTGTTTCCCCTTTGTCTAAAAAATAATTAGGCTTGAAGTTATCGAGAAGTGCCTCGTGCTTGAGAGAAAATGATAAAAGAGAAGAAATCTGAATAAACCAGACATTTTTACCGATAACATTGACGTCACAAAGCTTGCTGCTTTCACTTTAAAAATTTCAGAGAGCAATAACTTAAATGTAAAATTCATGTTTCATGTAAAATTTTCTTTCATTTCACTAACCTTGGGACAATTTCCACCGACCAAAGGGCTACTACTAAAGGGAGATAAGTTTAACAGTGTAAAACTGAAGAAAGTGATTGCTCGACGGAACATCATGGCTTCCCAAAACGAGAAGGGATTCGCACTTGGCGACTAGTAAACTGGGGACAAGTTTGTGTAAAATTTTCATGGAGAAAACGCAGATCCCAACAAATCCCAAACTGCAAAGTAAAGTATGGTAGCTATCCTTCAAAAAATATTCCATACTTTATCCATTTGTTGTCCCTACACGTTTTCTATAGAATAAGTGGTCTTACGCTACAAATAAGCGGTCTTACGCTACCAATTTGGGGGTGTGCCACCAATAAAAAGAATGTTTTAAGAAATGTTTTGGAATCTATAACATTATGGCAGAGCTGCTAGAGTCATATATAAACTGCCCCGCTACTTACCCTCTGTAGACGTTCGAAAATCAGTCAAGTGAGACTCGTTATTTGACATGTACAAGGCCAAGATATATATCCACTTTAATTTATAAAATATTTCATCACATAACTCCATCCTCCTTAGAACGTCTAATTATCCAGAGGGGACAGAACAAGTACGACTTGTGTCATATCACCATCGAGTGAGTGTTCCGTGTTTCGAAGCTGTATTAGCTTTAATTTTAACCGTGTTTGAATAAAAGTTGTTGTTATTAGTGGGAGAATTTGTTGAAGTTTTAATTAGTTTTATTGTGTTTGATCATGTACTTAATTCTCGTCAACAATGTGTAAAACATTGATATTCCCACTGGCGGATTAAGGGGAGGGCCAAGGGGGGCCGCCCCCCCCCCCCCCTTTTGTCCGGGAATTTTTTTCTTTTAGTAAACGTGTGTCGACTGGTGCTTCGAGCTTTGTTACTTTAATATACTTTCTTTAATAAACATTGCAAATGAGAAAAGAATCTGTGTTCGAAGCCTACAATTTTTGTCGCAAATGACCAATGACCGCCTCAAACAAACTGGATTTGACAATTTTTCAGGGAGACAATAGCCGTATTCACACTAGAGGACGTCTAAGACGTCTTAGACGACTTAGGCCCGGTTCAGACGCCGAACTTTTCATGAGCCGAACCTAATTCGAATTAAGGCCGACCCAAATTATTTAGACCGGCTAAATTGATTCAGACGCCGATCTTAATTCCACCCGAACTAAATTCAGAAGGCGAAAAATGCGCATTTTGGTCAAACTGCTTACAAAATACGTTATAAGAATTTATGCATTAGGTTCGGTACATGAAAAGTTCGGCGTCTGAATCAAAGGCGTTCCAAAGTCGATCCATAGGCGAAATTCCCGGCCGGGCTAGGCGAAAAGAACGGGTGAGCCGTTCCAAATTGAAACAGGCGTTCCTAATTGATTCAGACGCCGAACTTTTCATGTACTTAATTCAATGTATTAGGTTCGGCTCATGAAAAGTACGGCGTCTGAACCGGGCCTTAGACGTCTAGTATAAATACGGGAAATAAGGCAGACGCATTAAACCTCAGATGAATAAAACGTCTGAAGTTAAGTGCGTCCGATCGACGCACTTAACAGATGAATTAGTCGTCTCAGACATTTAAGAAGTCTAGTATAAAAAAGGGACGCACTTAACCGTCCGATGTTTAATGCGTCTGGATGTCTAAGGCCCGGTTCAGACGCCGCTCCACTCATGTGCCGAACCTAACTGATGAATTAAGTACGGCAAAATAGCGGCGTCTGAATCAATTTGGTACGGCAGTTTTAGTTTGGTGCGGCAAAAGCGTTAAGTTCGACAGAGTCTGTCGAACTTTTGTCGAACTTAACTTAGGTTCGACACACGGTACGCCGTCTGAATCAGATGTCGCGCCATTGTCGCTCCAAAGTCGAACTTATTCAGTTAGGTTCGGCACATGAAAAGTACGGCGTCTGAACCAGGCCTAAGACGTCTTCTAGTATAAATACGGCCAACGTTGCCGCCTTTGCCGGGAGATTGTGCTCTCGCCGCAATCGCTTCGGCCCCTGCTAGCATCATACAAAGTGTTAATTACTTCTTTGACCACAACCACACCTGTGGCTTGTTAAATATTTCAGTATTACATGTTCAATATGGAATCCAGACATTTGCTAAATTCAAGCGTCCAGAGTGCACTAGATTGCATCTCAGAGAACTTCAATCTGAAAAATTTTCCCGGAGGAGCATGCACCCGAAACTCCGTAGAAAAGTGCGCCGTTCGTAGTCCTGATGGGCGCTGTCGCGCCCATATTGCCACTCTATACTATATATCTCTAGGCCCCCTCTATCACAAAATCCTCCGTCCGCCCCTGATTTCAAGGAGAAATTTGTCACTCGCAGGGCTTAATTAATGGGTTAAAAATATAGTGACATTTCTCGCATTTGTTAGCTGTTCTTCCATTGAGTAGCCATTGCAAGAGTTCGCCGGACAGCAACTTGATAATCTGTTTTTACAAAATTTTTTACTCGCCATGCTCGGCCCTGAGGAAAATTGGACCACCGTTCGCCGTCTATCTATCAGGTGCAATCAAGTATATTGATCATGCGAGTAATTGCGATCACAGTGTGAAGCGGTACTCGACAAACCTGGGATCACAGTTCACAGGCAGCGCGCAGACATCATATTGCGTCGACGAAGGAGAGTCGTTGGCTGTTCTGTGTGTTCGTGGGCGGCCTGTGCATGTTTCAAGCGTGAGAAATCGAGAAAAGAGGTTGTCGGTGTGTCGGTTCCAAATCTGCGCCATCTTGAAACGTCAAAATAGCATCCGAGCGCGCCATGCGCCAATTAGTATGTTTGCGTTACAAATAAACAGTACTATGCAAAAGTTCCGCCGAAGAGGTTTCATTCAGGAATGGAAAAACCAGAGGATTTCTTACAAAAGTGACTTCGTTTGAGAAATCAACTCCCCATAACTCAGTGTGGGATAAAAAGGATTAAGATGCTTTATGGAGAAAGGCGACGCACTATAATCTACGATTACTGCTAGTAGGCTTTATAAAGACAGATTCCCCGAGAATCCGTGTCCCCTTGCCTCGCGCTTCGCACATTCATCTTTTCAAAGGTAAATAACGCCAGTTTGGCGATCTACAATCTGGTGAGGAAATTCTCTTCTCTTGTATGCCTTCTTCCTTTCATTGGACTCAAAAAAAAGGGACTTGTTTAAAGTTAACATGGGTCGTCAAAGATTGCCTTTGCTACTTGCTGTCAGCCAGGGCATTTGTACCGATTTCTTGGAATCGGTTGAAAAACGAAGTAAAGAAACACATTTTTTATCAATGTTTTCACCTTATTTTAATTGTTATTGCTTACATCCCGTATTAATCTACAGCGAACTTTTCTGGCGCCTTATAGTGCCAGCAGAACAGATAACGCAGTGTGGCTTAAGTCTAGTTTAAAGTATATACTGATTTATCCATTATTATTTGGTTTTCGTAGCTCATCGGCATGGTAGCCATGCCACTGTAAAAGGTATCTTCCCGTCACTTGGTGCACACAGCACATGTCAACTCTCGACCGCTGACATAAGGAAGACATGGGAGTGAGCCACAAACACCTTCCACAGGGTACAGCAAAGCACCATCCTTGCTGGCATGGCTACCAGGAACAAACTCTGGATCCTCGTCAACACAGATGAAATCACGTGAATGCTTGTGGGCATAAAATTCTGTCATCAGGTACCTATGATACTCCTCGGTCCATCCAGACGGACAGTCATTCCTGGCAGGCATCATCAGCATCGAGCCACGTGACTTGACGAAGCAGATAACACACGGTGCTTCATGATTATGGAGATTTTTCTCAAAAGGGTTACCGCTGTACTGACTCACTTCATATTCAGTACCGTACATCTATCCGGAAGCCTGATGGCCATTTGTGTACTTGCCATACTTTGGATTGTGTGGAAGGCAGAGGTAGTTCGCTCCACCACCATGGTGATTGTAAAATTCTCCACCCATTATACCTGATACAGGGAAAAAAAATTATTAACAATTATTCTTGGAAATTCTGTCAACTGGCGAAACTTTCCTTTTCCGCTCTTCGCAAGTGCATTAAATGGCAGCTAGCGGTTGAGGGAGGCAAGGCGTCTTTTCTCTGTCCTGGTGATTTGAAATGAAGAATTTTCGCAAGCATTTGCTTTCATTTTCTTTTGTCAAAAATTAACTTTGATTTCTAGGCAACTGAATTCCTCTTGTTTGGAAATGCTGGGTTAACAAAATGGCCTCATTTACTCGAGTGAGCTGTTATTGCAAGCGAAAAACATTCTGCCAAAGTAAATCGGAAAACGCAGTTAAGGTGACTCGACCCAGTTTTTTTTTTTGGGGGGGGGGTACCATCCTACTTTGAAGCTCTCTGGTATCCCCACCTTTACTTTTATCGTAAGTCTAACACATAGAATGGATAACATATAGATCAATCTACAATATAACATAAAATTTTTGGCGATCGGAGTAAATGTCACGTGGTTATAATGCCACGCCCCTTTGAGGTCTGAGTCGAAAATCTGCTGTTGCCGGCATTTTTTCGTGAAAATTTCTCGGCTACACATAGTGCGCATTAGTGCCTTGCGCTGAACAGAGTTTCACCAAAATCGCAAAGACCCAATTCGAGAAATTCAGCGGTTTCCAAATTTAGGTCATAATACAGCATGTCATGATACAACATTCTTGTTCAGCACGCGTGCAATGACCGCGCTTGGCTGACTTCCGAATGCTCACCGAGATATGATAATTTTGGTACAGTGAGACAGGCCATCGCGTGATACATAGAGGTTTAACTAACAATTTTTAATCAATTCTTGTGCCTTTGCAAAAAAATCAAGAAGTGCTACACACTAAATCTACTTACTATTACAAAAATATCATTTTTTCATAGTTTTAATGCAAGCCAATAATTAAACCAACTCGTGAAGGGAATATCTCGGTGAGCATTCGAAAGTCAGCCAAGCGTGGTCATTGCACGCGTGCTGAACAAGAATGCTGTATAATGACAGACTAGAAACAATAGATAACTCCCAAAGCACAAACTCAGCCAAAACGCTAAAAATCTTCAATGTTTACTCAAGTTTGGGCTTATAGAAGATAATGTCACAGTTTTTCAATGACCATGAAATTCAGAGTCCGGGTAGTTAATTAATCAATTGTGGCCCTGAAAAAATTTGAAGGAAAAAAAACTACGAATTTTTAAGAAAATGCTTTTTTCGTGAGAAGGACTCTTAAACGCTGACAAACGTCAACAAATAGCGAAAACTATAATTTCTATATGTTTGCTTTGCTCGAAATCGCGCGCATTAACAAGGCCCTAAAGCGTTTTGCTGACTTGCAAGGACCCATCTGTTATAACGATGCCCAAAATAAAGGGATGAATCTCATAGTTTATTAGATATAATCCGTGTAAAGTTTGCTTATCATTTTCGCATAAATTATGACCTAAATTTGGAAACCGCTGAATTTCTCGAATTGGGTCTTTGCGATTTTGGTGAAACTCTGTTCAGCGCAAGGCACTAATGCGCACTATGTGTAGCCGAGAGATTTTCACGAAAAAATGCCGGCAACAGCAGATTTTCGACTCAGACCTCAAAGGGGCGTGGCATTATAACCACGTGACATTTACTCCGATCGCCAAAAATTTTATGTTATATTGTAGATTGATCTATATGTTATCCATTTTATGTGTTAGACTTACGATAAAAGTAAAGGTGGGGATACCAGAGAGCTTCAAAGTAGGATGGTACCCCCTCAAAAAAACTGGGTCGAGTCACCTTAAAATAATTTGAAATCCTTTCTTACTTTCAAAAACATCAACCCTAGGATTCTGTTGATTAGTTCTTACTCAGAAAATTGGAAAAACACCTAGTTCACGCAATTATCGCTAGGAGGTGAAAATTCCTGGATTGTCAAAGATAAGAAACTAATCAGCAACAAACCACAAACGGCTGTAACATTTTTAGGCAAAAATTTATTACAATACTCTACTCATTGTCTGCCTATTTCTTTTGATCACTAAAAAGAAAAGCGTATTAGACTACAAATTTATGAAAATACATTTCAGCAAGCGGTAATCATTTATGCTTCATGGGTGATTATCCAATGTTCAAGGATCCGATCGACGACATAGACTGTAAAAAAAACTTTATGCGGGATACAGTTTCATGTGACCTCGACGTAAACAATGCCGTGAGAGTGCGCATTGTTGGGAAAAACAAGGGGCGTTTTCTCTCTCTCTTTCTCTCTCATACCCAGATTTCACTCTGTCTTATGCATGAACCAGTTACACTGCTGGAAAGATGCAACAAAAAGATAACTTGAAGAGATACCCGGGTCATTGACCAGTAAAAGTAACAAGCTTAGAGAAATTTCATAGTTGCCACTTTTAAATATGATTCAGAATAAGTGTCATAAAAATCCTCAGCTTATCACTCTTTCTGTATTTAGAATCATGGCATAATAGTAACTATCATGTAAGCTTCTTTTTGCATACCTTTATAAACTACTTGCGCACCACTAGGACATGTGGTCCTTCCCCAGCGAACGTACTTCACTCCTGAATTCCCAACTCCATCCTGTCCCTTTTCTCCTTTTGCACCCTGTGGTCCCTGGGCTCCAGTCCTTCCACCTGCTCCCTGGTCTCCTTTAGGACCGGGAGGGCCTGGGAATGACTTGTTGGTTCCTTGTTTTCCCTGTTCTCCTACAAAGTATAAAAACGACCCCAAGCACTCAATCTCGACGTATTACATCATTTGGCTCAAAATTGGTGCGTTCGCGAGACTATTTTTTCCTGTAGGATTGTGACGATTACAAATCACGAATATAACGGTTGAAAAATGGCCGGCTTGCAAAAGACCCAAAAACACCATAACAAAGAAATAAGATGTTAGCTGAAATTCGATGAATAGAACTTATTGTTTATTACAGCTAACCAGGTGGCTAACTTGTAAATGTTGGTATGTTAAAAGAGGAGTTTCTTTTCCTCTTTTTCCTACATTCACAATTGGTGTTATAAAAGCTTCAGTTTTTCCCTTGACCTCTATGTCGTTTGTCCTTGATACCTTTTGGTCCTTTTGGTCCAATTGGTCCTGGTTTCCCAGGAGCACCAGCAGGCCCCTGTTTCCCAGGAGCACCAGCAGGTCCCTGTTTCCCAGGAGGGCCAGGTGGTCCAATTCGTCCCTTTCCGGAGTTCTGCATATGTTGTCCTGAAAAAGAAACACGCTGATGTCAAAACCCCATTGCCGATACTTTTTCGCTTAGAAAGTGCCCCCCCTCCCCAACTCCACCAATATTTTATTTCTTTCTTTTTTTTTTTTTAAGGAAAAATCCCCTGTATAGAGGGTGGGTGTTTCCACTCACAAATAAAGCAAATTTATCAGCCAAATGAATTACATACCGGTTCTTGGGGTACATTGTTGCTTACGAATTCTAAAACACTAAATCACCGACAACATAAAATCGCTTATTTTATGTTTTTAAAAGAACTTTAGGGCAAAACACCTGAATTGAATATTTCCGGCTGTTCATGTTGCCTACTGATATTAATGAAACTCGCTAGTTGCTTATAGGTAGTTTCGTACTAGTTTGCAATAGTGAACAACATATTTTACCAAGAATGTAGGTCAAAAGTGACCCGTAAGATTCCCCCGCTGGTCGAGGAGATAATCGCAGTAAGCCATCAAATCTGCAAAAAAGAGTCAAACATAGAAATTGTCAGGGATAGTGTAACGGGGACCTTCGTGTCTTTAGCCCTAGTTCAACTACCAGTTCCGCCTTAATGCGGCTTGAATTTAACTTTACAAGAGTTAGGCATTGTTATATTTTCGTGGTGTTTGCTACACTTCTTCTGCTCTAGGAAATTAGTGCGTGGATGAAAGGAAAAAAACTGTCATCAAGTCAGTTTATAAATAACCAACAATTACTCTGGTCTCTACACTGAAGGATACTCTATTCTGGATCTGAAAACTGATCTTCCCACACAAACGGGCTGCAAGTCTTCAACATTCATCAGTGCCGGCCAACAAAAAGCGTTTTCCTGTTTAAAGGGGGTATCCAGGTACTTTTATAATAGGAGACCCAAGCCTATGCACAGTTTTGAAACTGTTTTAAAGGCTTATAATTTCCCCCTTCCTGACCTTTGGAGTCGCCGTTACACATTTTAGGAAAGAGGGGATTTGCCATGTTGCCAAAAGCACATGCTTCGTTAGACAAGAGATTGAACAGATTTCCCCCAGTATGCAATGGCAATTTCAGAATCGAAGTATACTTAGTTTAAAAAAGCAATTATATTTATTTAACAATGGTAAAATTTTTAATTTCATTTCTCAAACCTTTTCTCCAGTTCATGAAATCGTCTGATCATCATTCGAGACAAACGTATGCTGTTGTTGTGGCTTGGCAAAGAAGAGGAAATGAGGTTAGTACATCCATCATTTTACAAACAGTGTGAACATTGTAACCGATGAACAGTGTCTAATAGAATGTTCCCATGGCCTCAAATTAAATGAGTTCTCAAATTAAAGTGAGATAGCAAATCGCCGAGCTAACATTATACCTTTAGCTACCTTTCTTCGAGATCTTTCAGCCGGTTTGCAAAGTCCGCCAGATTGGGAGTTCGGTTATTTTTCACCGTTCTTCGATCACGGTACGGCAGCGATTGTTGTCCACCAACTACAGTGCCTTCAGTAGATACGCGATCTTCTCCTCGCGGTTTTCGCGCCAGTTGATCATCAAGAGCGAGGATATGAACCAGACCAGCACAGAACATCACTGTCACAGCCAAGAAACGTACGGTCGAGCGAGGTGTAACAGCTGGAGACAATTTCATTTTACAGGAAAGATCTTTTGAAACCGAAAACAACCTTTTGTCTATCCTCCACAAAAAGGTGTTACGTGAAGTCAATATCGAAGCTTGGAAGGTACAAAAATTCGGACGAGAAATTTTTCGCGCTTGTGACGTAACATCTAAGGCCATCGGAAGGCGGATGTGAGCTTGCAACAGACTTAAATATGCAAGGACAATGAGTAAACAGTCTACTATAGTATCGGTATAGTCATATTAAGTATGGAGACGTCATTTACGAACCAACTGTTTCAGAGCATGATTAAGCATTTTTGACGCACACAAGAAGCCTGACCCAGTCTGAATCCAGTCGTTAGCGTTTAAAAGGTGGAGGCTAAAGAAAGTATTGGAATCTGTACCGAGTATATCTTTTCTTCTGTCGGCCACTATATAATGTAAAATCTGTTAAATTTGCATGTTAAGCTTATTTATTTAAGCCTCCGGAAATTTTTGATAGTAAGGTTTCGAGCCCTCCATTCAGGCCCGAGCGAGAATACATGTGCGTTACTTTTTCATCATCCGAGGGAGAAAGTTTAAAATAACATTTTTTCGTTTAGGGCTCTATACCCCGGCTGTACATCTGCTTTAAATTTCAAATTGTGAATCAAAACCGTCAAAATACCTACCAGGCGACAGGCTGCCTCAGAAATAACGTACAAATTCTCTAAAATTTACTCTGCTTAGTAATATTGAGAAAATACACCCTTTGTGAAAGTCTAAATAGACAAAATTTGTCAAATTAAACTTTACAAAATTCGGTAAACCGACACAAATTTGGTGCGGCTATTGTAGGTAAAATCTTTTCTCAGGTTTAAGCAGGATTTCCTTTGTATTTGTTGAATTAAAGGAAGCTGAATAAAACTACAGAAAATTGATGGTTTTCACATGACGTCACTAAAATTCTAACCAAAGAACTATAGATCCTACTGAGATTTTACTTTTATCATTTATTAGAGCAGCCGAAAACTAATTTCCATACAAATTTTCGCTTCAAAAGGGTTCTTGGTTTTGTGATAGAGTACGCTTGAATTTCTTGCGTGACGCGGCATTTACATGACAGCCGAGAGAGCTGTCATGTAGGCAAAAAAGTGACTTATTTCATGGAATTTTCCTATCTAGACAGTTCATGTATCAGAAGCAGTATTACTTGAATGTTTATGAGTTCCTCGAGGAAGAAATTCGCGCTTTTGTGGCAAAACTCGGTAACAGATGTTTCTGTTGGTTTCGGTTCGCCACGTTGGTGCCCATCCGGATGGGCACCAGCATGGCTTCTCCATACAAATCGTTATAAATCTGGGCAATAAATTTCTTCTTATATCTCGAATACGAAATATTCTTCTGATCTGAATCTTGGGGAGAGTATTTGTAAATTAACCTCCTTTCATTGCCCAGATTCTGGACTTTATCTATTGAACGGTTGAAATTTTTCTTTTTGAATGGCGTGACACTGGAAACCGGCAATAGGGTGAATACGGTTTAAAACTGAGAGCGGAATTTACCTTTAAGGACATGGCCACTTGTCACACATACTCAAAGGCAGCAGGGAATTGATCGATATCGGCTCTGTTCTTTCGTATAAATCATATTCCTCTTAAGTATATCCTGATTTTTGATTTATCGTTCTCTGTCGCTCTCCGGAAGTAGGGATAGGAATCCTGGGAATGGTGCTCCTCTGTTACTATAATCCATTTTCTACATCTCGGCAACTGCGCCTAGACACACACTGCTATACAGGTTGTACGGCCTCGGTGGATAACACCGTCCTTGATCTGCATAATTCTTACAATTATTCCATTCGCGCTTGTTGGATATGAGGTGGTAAATAGCCAACGGGGCGCGTAGCACCAAGTTGGCTATAACTATCTCATATCCAAAAAGCGCGAATGGAATAATTGTTTTATTAAATTTTTGTAAACTTCCAATGACTGGTTATTACAACTGAATTTTAGTAAATTTCATTTTAAATATTACAAAAAGACCGGATATTAAGTATCTTCCGGTAAACCAAGGGAAAATCACGTGACATGTGCGTTATTCTCGACAAGTACTGTTTTCCAGCCTCGTACCCATGCCAGTTCGCACTATCCGAGTTACAAGAGGAGGCTTCGATTGACAGGTGAAGTCACATCCTAAATCGCTGAGGACGACTGGGAGCGAAGCTGACTGTTTTCGCTTACCCTCGCTGTGACTGTGGAATTTGACGCTGGATAGGTCGACCTGACTGCTCTTCAATTTTGTTATCTTCCTCCACTGAACCGGAGCTGTACCTTGTGACAAAGACCATGGCAATCAAATCAATTTGTTGTGTTGTTCAATGGAAAGTCGCTCGTTGTGGGATTCACTTGAGGCCTTTAATGCGGTCCGTTATGGACTTGGGAGAGTATTAAGAGGTGCAAAAGCTCTTCAAAAACGCGAAAATCTGCTAATGGTTTTGAAAACTTACTCCTCCAAGTTCTTGCAAGCCATTCTTAAAGGTAAACTTTTTTGTTGTTGTTACATAATAGGCTTGACGTACGGAAGAATTGAAGCTTTAAGAATTTCTTTAACTATGTAAGAAAACTTCGGAGTAGCATCAAATGATTTCAAACCAAAGTTTGTGGTTTTTTGTCGGTGCCAGTATGGCACTTTCTGTTTTTTTCTGTTGTATCGTCTGTAGAAAGCTCGCGAAATCTACTTTTTTCCCACCGCTTTAATGTCCGAGAGAAATTATAGAAGGTCAAACTAAGGTATATGAGCTGATAACCGAGATAGAGTGAACCAATCAGAATGTTAGAAATGAATTATCCGAAGTTGAAAATTTAATAAATATGCTACTCAGACTCATTCAATCTTTGATTGCTAAACATCGGTGCTTGCGACTGACAATTCTTCACATTATGTTGAAACTCATTTCCACGGACCACAGCTTATTACTCCACTTAAAAAAAATAATTTTCTGCCTGTAAGCTTAATTTTTCAATCAGGTGTTATTTTTCCTTTTTTTTTTCCCTTAAACTGATGACCACCTAAGTCAAAGTGTCTCATTATAAGGTTCTGGTAAACGTCTGCCCACCTACTCTTCCTAAGGAAGAAGTCAGTGTTAACATTGGCTTTAAGGGGGGAGGATTACATGGGCAGTTGCCCAGAACCTGGTCCATACAATCAAAAATTGAAATGAATGCACAAATTGTTTTTGTCGTTAAAAAGGGTCACTACTATCAAGCTTTTGGCCCTATCACAGCGCCTTTCTCTCACTGTAAGTCAAGTAACGCAATTTCTCACGAAACGTTATTAAGTTGATTCATTTTGTGATAAACTTTAAGCTGTTTTAAAAATTATCAAAGCAAAGGAAACTTTGAACAACAACATCTAAACAGTTCTGATATAGACTGCTTTTGCACTGTGGCTCGCTCAAGCTGTAAAGTCTGTGCTGTTTTCCACAAAAGTCCCTTACTATTGTAGCGGTAAGTTTTATACTCACAATTACGCGATGATCCTCCCATGGTTCAAAAATTAGATAAGCCCAAACCTGAATGCCCACGAGAAAACGACAAGATATCATTTAGTCTTGAGTCTTGAGTTTATAAAAACTTTAACGACTGTTAAACTAGGCTTTGAACAAACATTTTATACTAAGAACCGTCAATTTGTTTGTAAAATCTTACCTCAATTGTTTCCCCTTGTCTATAAAGTAATTCGGCTTGACGTTATCGAGTGGTGCCTCGTGCTTGAGTGAAAACAAGAACCCTTTTCTAGCGGATTCAGTCACGCTTGCTTGAAGATAAGATCGAGAATTGAGGAGGCGATTAATTCTACACGAAACGAAACACATTTACTCGCTAAATGTTTTTTACTTCCTATTTTATCGACGTCGATACTGTTTACTTGTTTCTGAATTGATTTAGTACGTGTGTTGGCGACGACCGGAAATACGTCTGCGGTCGCAAGCTACACGCGTGTATAAATATACGAAAATTCAAAAGCCTCGATTCCAGAGAACTGTAGCATCATTACCAGATACCGAAAAAGTGATTTACATGGCACGTCTTTTCAATCATGGCCGAAATAAAAAATTAAATCGCACATCCTCATCCCAAGACTCATTTGCATACAGTGAAAGTTTACAACACCTGACCATCGTAATTTTGCTAATTCAGATTCTTATTCTTTTTCGACCGCTCAGTAGTGTTCACTTGCTCCAAAGTAATCATCGCTTTCAAGTGATAGAATTCTTGGATCGACACGTTTCTGAAAAGCTCTAAATTTAATTTTTCCTAAGCTTTCTTCGCAAAACATGCGTGCCTTCCATCACGCAACGATTCTTAGTCCCAGTTTCCACGGTGTCCGCAAAGAACGCCTGGCACAATGACCCCCCATTTCTGACCCCCAAACGACAAAAATGCCCCGGGGGTACCTCCAGAAAAATTGGGTGGGGATGTGCGGTACGCTTTCTCACACCCTTACCCTATTTCAGACCAAAATCTGTGATTTTGCCTACCCTGTTTCAGACCTGATCAAAAATTTGATACCCTTTTTCAGACCTGAAGCCCTAGAGCCCGGCGCGTGACCGGAGCGCGTGACAAGCTGTTACGGCATGTACACGGTAGTTGGCTAGGCTTTTGTACATTATGCTAGCATTTTTTCGAGCATTTTAGTGAGGCAAAAGCATTGAGCATTATTCGAGCATTTTATGGCATTTTCCCCGGAAAATTAATTTTTCCGAGAAAATAAAACAGAAATTAACTTTTTTCAGGAGCCCATGCCCCATGAGCTCCTGCTTTTTTAAACAAAATGAAGACTAAAACTCAAAATTCACAAAAAACCTGATACAGCTGGTTTTTTGGGCTGTATTTATGAACTTGTGCACGTTGTCGTTGTTACTTGCAACACTTGCACGTTTTTTGTAAGTGTAAACTTTGAAATTAATTAAAAAAACTGTTTGTATAATGAGCATTATCCGAGCATTTTAGTGACTTTTTTGGGGAGACCGAGCATTTTAGTGGGAAAAATGGAGCATTAAGGTGGAGCATTTTAGTAGGGAAGCAAAAGCATAATGTACAAAAGCCTATAGTTGGCGTAAACATTTAAGGGAAATGGTCTTATCGCCAAATGATGAAGAAGTAGCTAATTCTTCTAAAAAACATACCCAATTCAAGACTAGAGTGCACAAACCATACTCTATTTCAGACCAAAATGGTCGAAATTGATACCCTATTTCAGACCAAAACGGCTGAAAAAACATACCCCGTGGCACCGCACCGTACCCATAAAGCCTATATAAGGGACCTCCCCCCCGCCTCCGGGGCGAAAAACGCGTTGCAGACTATGAGTCTCGCTGCTTAAGCAAGCGAGACTAATAATAAAAGAGAAGAAATGTGAATAAACTGGACATAACATTTTAAAACCTCACAAAGCTTGATGATTTCACTTAAGGTGATGATGCACGAGACTATTCGCAACGACGATTTTTAGCTCAACACAGCGTTGCAACATTGTTTCGATTGGTTCCAGCATTCTTCCAGCATTGCAACGCTGTGTTGCGCTAAAGATCGTCGTTGCGAATCGTCCCGTGTAACATCACCTTAAGAAATTTCAGAGAGCAATAACTTGAATGTAAAATTCATGTTTCCGGTAAAATTTTCTTTCATTTCACTAACCTTGGGACAATTTCCACCGACCAAAGGGTTACTACTAAAAATAGATAAGTTTAATAGTGCAAAATTGAAGAAAGTGATTGCTCGATGGAACATCATGGCTTCCCAAAACGAGAGGGGATTCGCACTGGGAGAGTAGTAAACTGGGCACGCCGATCCAATAAATACCAATCTGCAAAGTTAAGTATGGTAGCTATCCTTAAAAAAATATTCCATACTTTATCCATTTGTTGTCCCTACACGTTTTCTACAGAATAAGCAGTCTTGCGCTACCAATCTGGGAGTGTGCCACCGGGCAATAAGAATGAATTTTAAATTATTTTGGAATCTATACATTGCAGAGCTGCTTGAGTCATATATAATCTGCCCTGCTACTTACCCTCTGCAAACGTTCGAAAATCAGTCAAGTGGAACTCGTATATGGCATGTACGAGGCCAAGATCGTAACTTAAATTTACAAAATATTTAACTGCATAACTCCATCACGCTGAGAACGTCAGGGCTCCTGGAACGTCTAATCCAGACCGAGGCGAGAGAACAAGTACGACTTGTGTCATCATCATCGCGTGAGTATTCCGCGTTTCGAAACGTACTACACAGTGGCGGATCCACACCCTCAGATAAGGGGGGGAGGGGGGGGGGGGGGGGGTGAGGACAGTCATCCAGGCCCTGAGACAACAAGGGGGAGGGGGCTGACCCCTCCCTTGGATCTGCCACTGCTACATGAAGAACTCCATCTCGTACAGAGGATCCCATGCTTGGAACTTGTTAGATTCCTCCGTGGCTGACACAAGAGCCTACGCTAAAATGGCTATAAACTCTCAAGCCCTCAAAAATCTCAATTTCTCAGCTGAATCACCCCTAAGTGTGTCCAATGACAGTGATTTCGTCTTTTACTGACTAATTATCAATTCAATACTTCTGATATAGTTATATTTTTTGTGTTTGGTCATGATCTTTATTCTCGTCACCAATGTGTAAAACATTGGCATTCCAAGGAGAAATTTGTTGCTTATCACTCTCAGGGCTTAATGGGTTAAAAATATAGTGATATAATCTCCCATTTGTTAGCTGTTCTTCCACTGAGTAGCCGTCGCAAGAGCTCGCCTGACAACAACTTGATAATCTGTTTTTACAAAATTTGCCGTCCCGTCCCCTAGCAGGTAGACTTGTAAATTGTAAAAAAAAAATTGAAAAATTGTAATTTGTTTACCCACGGATCACTAAGGAGTTCATAAGAACTCGTTGAAACGTGTCCGTGCGTTCAAGGTCGAATTGGAATTTGAAAGTGTTGGTTTTTAAGGAGAGGGGAAAACCGGAGTACCCGGAGAAAAACCTCTCGGAGCAAGGGAGAGAACCAACAACAAACTCAACCCACATATGGCGTCACAGACTGCGAGCTGTCTCTTATTTTTCTTTTGAATCAGAGTAATTTTACTTTTTCACTCGCCGCGCGTGGCCCTGAGATTGGCCCTGAGGAAAGAAGGACCACCGCTCGCGGTCTACCTGCCTGGTGCAATTAGATATATTGATCGTGCACGTAAACTGCGAGCGCAGTGTGAGGTACTCGACAAACCTGGGATCACAGTTGACAGGCAGCGCGCAGACACCTTATAGGCTTTAAAGACAGATTCCCCGAGAATCCGTGTCCCCTTGCCTCGAGCTTGGCGCTTTTATCTTGTCAACGCCAAATAACCCCTGTCAGACGAGCTACAATCTGGTGAGGAATTCTCTTCTCTTGTATGCCTTCTTCCTTAGTTTCATGGACACAAAAAAACAGGGACTTGTTTAAAATTTTACATGGGTCGTCGAAGATTGGTTTTGCTACTTGCCGGCTGACAGGGCATTTGTACTGATTTCTTGGAATCGGTTGGAAAAGGAAGTAAAGAAAGACATTTTTTTAAATCAATGTTTTCACCTTATTTTAATCGTTATTGCTTATATCCCGTATTAATTTACAGCCAACTTTTCTGGCGCCTTAGTGCTGGCAGACCAGATAATCGCGGTTTGTTTTAAGACTAGTTAAAAGTATCTAGTGATTTAACCATTAGTTTTTGGTTTCCTCAGCTCATCGGAATGGCAGCAATGCCACAGTGACATGTATCTTCCCGTCACTTGGTGCACACAGCGCATGTCATCTCTCGCCCGTTGACATAAGGAAGACATGGGAGTGAGCCACAAACACCTTCCACAGGGTACAGCAAAGCACCATTCTTGTTGGCATGGCTACCACGAACAAACTCTGAATCCCCGTCAACGCAGATGAAATCGGTTGAATGCTTGTGGTTATAATATGAAGTCATCAGGTACCCATGATACTCCTCGGTCCATCCAGACGGACAGTCATTCCTGGCAGGCATCATCAGCATCGAGCCACGTGACTTGACGAAGCAGACAACGCATGGTGCTTCATGATCGTGAAGATTTCTCTCAAAAGGGTTTCCGTTGCGATCATTTACTTCATATTCAGTGCCGTACATGTATCCGGAGTCCTGATGGCCATTTGTGTACTTGTCATACTTTGGATTGTGTGGAAGGCAAAGGTAGTTCGCTCCACCACCAGGGTGAGTGTAATGCTCTCCACCCATTATACCTGATAGAAGGCAAAAAAATTTATCAACAATTATTCTTTGAAATTCTGTCAACTCGCCAAGTTAATTAAAATCTTTCCCGTTCTGCTCTTGGCAAGTGCATGAAAGGGCGGCTACCGGTTGAGGGAGGAAAGGCGTCTTTCCTCTGTCCTGGTTATTTGAAATGAAGAATTTTCGCGAACATTTGCTTTCATTTTCTTTTGTCATAAATTAACTTTGATTTCTAGGCAACTGAATTCCTCTTGTAATAAGGAAATGCTGAGTTAACAAAATGGCATCTTCTACTCGAGTAAACTGTTGTTCAAACGAAAAACATTCTGCTATAAAAGTAAGTCGGAAAACGCAGTTAAAATAGTTTGAAATCTTTTCTTACCTTCAAAAACATCAACCATAGGATTCTGTTGACTAGTTCTTACTCAAAAAATTGGCAAAACATCTAGCTCACTTAATATCGCTAAGAGGTGAATATTAAGATAGCGAACTAATCAGATTACTTTTAAAAAACACCAAGACCACAAACCACAAATGGCTGTAACATTTTGAGGCAAAAAATTAATACAATACTCTAGAATTACAATGTCCTTACTTTTTTGCCATTTCCTTGTCTATTTATATTGATCACTAAAACATAGAAAAGCCTACTTGTACAAATTTATGAAACTAAATTTCAGCAAGCGGCAATCATTTATGCTTCGTGGGTGATAATTCACTGTTCAGGGGTCTGATCGATGTGGCTCGATACATTTTGATGTGACCTCGACGTAACCAATGCCGTGAGAGCGCGCATTGTTAGGAAACTGAAACAAGGGGCGTTATCTCATACCCAGATTTCACTCTGTCTTATGCATGAACAGGCACGAACCAATTACACTCAACAGTTAATATGCAGGAAAGATGCAACAAAGAGATAACTTAAAGAGATGCCCGGGTTATTAACCAGTAGATGTAACAAGCTTGGAGAAATTTCATAGTTGTCACTTTTAAATAATGATGAGTAAGTGTATGTGGCATAAAAATCTTCAGGTTATCACTCTTTCTGTCTTTAGGACCATACGAGTAATAGTAACTATCATACTAAGCTCCTTTTCTCTTACCTTTATAAACTATCTGCGCACCACTAGGACATGTGGTCCTTCCCCAGCGAACGTACTTCACTCCTGATGTCCCAACTCCATCCTGTCCTTTTTCTCCTTTGGCACCCTGTGGTCCCTGCGCTCCAGTCTTCCCAACTGCTCCCTGGTCTCCTTTTTGACCAGGGGGGCCTGGGAATGGCTTGTTGGTACCTGGTTTTCCTTGTTCCCCTGCAGAGTATAAAATGAGTCAAAGCGCTCGATGCCAGCTTTTTTACTTATTTTAGTGCTTAAAAGGTGGAATCCATAAAAGTGCTTTTTTTTTCTTATGGACTTCTTACAATCCACATTTGCTTTCATGCGTGTAGCGGTTGAAAATTGGGCGGCTTGCAATTGATACACTCCATGATCATAAACAAGAACCGCAAAAGAAATACTTTGTCAGAAAATAACTGTGATGCTAATTTACTATCGATAACCGCACTTCTTCTTTACTGCCGGCTAACTTCTAATTGCTGGAACATAAAAACTGAAATTAAAAAACCAGTTTCATTTGCTTTCTCCACTGCGTTCACAGTTGGCGTTATACAATTTTCATTTTCCCCCGATATCCTCCATCTTTGTCGTTTACCCTTTTTACCTTTTGATCCTTTTGGTCCAGCTGGCCCTTGTTTCCCTGGAGGGCCGGGTGGTCCAACTCGACCCTTTCCAGGGTTTTGCATATGCTGACCTGAAAAAGAAACACAGCGGTGATATCACCCATAAATCACAGCACATTTACCAGCCAAATGGACCTGACATCATTTTGTCTATATTGATGAAATCCGCTAGTTGCCTTAGGTAACTTTCGATTGGATTTAATATCATATTTTACCAAGAAGATAGCTCAAAAGTGACCCGTAGGATTCCCCTGCTGGTCGAGGAGATAATCGCAGTAAGCCATCAAGTCTGAAAAAAAGATCAACCATAGAAAAGAAAAAATCAAGAAAGAAAATCTCAATCTCTCTGTCACTTAAGCCATGTTCACACATTTCATTTCCGCTCACTGTAACGGAGCGAGGCTGCGCTGCGCCGAACTTTAAAATGGAGCGTAACATATCAGATAGATCATGTGCCACCTCGTGCTACACTTTGTGCAGTGAATCTTTGCGGGAGTAAAAATGTAGGAGCGAGGACTGGAATCTACTGAGACGGAAGTAAATATTTAGGGGGTGAGAAGTGAAGACTGGGATTTAGTCCACCTAACCCTCTCGGCCAACCGCTTCGATGCGTGTGTAAACGTTCCAGTTCTGTGCCGTTACTGTTGATACTTTATAAACCCAACAGCTTTTCGTGTCGACACGACAAGCTTTCCAGTATAGATCAGTATAGTGTGAAAATAGCCTTAAATCCCAAGTAAAGTTCAACTACCAGTTGAGGCTTAATTAGGCTTAATTTTAACTGTTAGAAATCTGTTAACAGGGGCACTCAGCGACGGTTTCCTCCTAAATGTATTGAAAGCACTTTTTAGGCTATCCAGAGAGCTTTTAAATCTCTAGGAATGTGTTTTAAGCGGCGATAAAGTTTGTATCTGTTCGGTCATTCTAGGGCCACTTGAGAGTTTCCGAAATTACATGGGCTCAGTTGTGTATTACTTTCCCGAAAATTGTGGATGCAGTTAAACGTATTACAAAAGTGATAATTTTTCTGATTCCTCTAAGGCTCTCCATCTCATTTTTGAATCCAAAAATCTTAGGTTTCTTTTTTTTTTCTACGAAAAATAGCCTAACCTGGGGAGTGAAATGTGAAAAGTTAAACCTTAGAAACTCGTAGGGAATTTATAAGATAAGCTTCGAAAATTGTACATGAGTGGAATGGTTATCTAGAAATTTTTAGCCCTCCTCGAGAAATAGAAAATTCGAGGCAATATATGCTTCTCCGAACAGATATTTTACAGAAAACAGCCGTTGGGTGCCCTTGTGTTAAACGGTGTTTTCTTTTACTGATTGCTTTTTACAGCTGTTTATTAAGCTTCTTTTGCTCTAGTAAATAATTGCGTCGATGATTTGAATTAAGTCTGTAATCAAGTCAGTTTATAGCTAAAAGATAAAAGATAATCAACAATAACTCTGGTCACTACACTGAACTATGTTAACAGGGGCACCAGCCCAACGACAATTTTCGGAAAATATCTGTTCGGAAGACGATTTGAGATCTAGAATTTTCGGAACATTTGTTGTAAAACTTTTTGCTTGCCTGCCCCTCCTAGGATTTTCGAACATCTAAATAATGGTGTAATTGCCTATTTTAAACGGATTTTTACCCTAAAAAGGTCACCTAGAATTTTCGGGGAGCCTTTTTTCTGGCTGAAACTTTCGAAACGGTAAGTTTTGATTCCTATAATTTTCGGATCACTAGACTTTCAGCTAGGAAATCAGAACAGATGAAAAATTTTTAGGGGATGAAAATATGCCCATATCTACCGTTTAAATACTAAAATACGTTTAACAATGCTATGTTTAAGTGGTTCGAACTATATTCTCGCTGGGTGCCCCTGTGTTAAGCGGATTTTGGATGAAACTCAGTTCCCACACAAGTCTTCCACTGCACATCCATCAGTGCCGTCTATAATACGTGTCCGGCCTGGATAACAGGGGCTTTCTGGGTATTTCCCCTATTCTATCAAGTTGGAAATAGGTGAAGTAACATACTTCGCTAGACAAGAAATCGAACGGGTTTCCTATGCAATCCTTAGGGGTAACAATTTCAGAAGTACTTGTTAGTTTTTAAAAAAAGCAATTAGTAATGATGCATTTAATTTTATTTCTCAAACCTTTTCTCCAACTCTTGAAATCGTCTGATCATCAAATGTACGCTCTTGTTGTGGCTTAAAAAGAGAAGTGATGTTAGTAAATTCACCATTTTCTCAGCAGTTTGAATTTAGAATAGTGACACGTAACCAACATTTAACATTGCCCATGTGATAGAAAAACGACATTCATAGCGAATCGCCGAGTTAAGATTATACCTTTCTTCAAGATCTTTCAGCCGGTTTGCAAATTCCGACAGGTTGGGGGTCGCGTTATTTTTCACCGTTCTTCGATCACGGTACAACTGCGATTGTTTTCCACCAACTTCAGTGCCTTCAGGTACGCGATCTTCTCGCGGTTTTCGCGCCAGTTTTTCTTCAAGTGCAAAAATGTCAACCAGAATAGCACAGAACATCAAAGACACAGCCACGGAACGTAGGCTGGTACGCGGGGTAACCGCTGATGACAATTTCATTTTAAAGGAACTTTCAGTCTTTTAAACAGAAAACAACCTTTTGTCTATTCTCCTCAAAATGTTGCTACGTGAAAACAATTTCGAGGCTTGGATGGTACAAAAATGCGGACGAGAAATTTTTCGCGCTTATGACGTATCATCCAAGGTCATCGGAAGGCGGATGTGAGCTTGCAACGGACTAAAATATGCAAGGACAATAAGTAAACAATCTTCTAAATTATCCGTATAGTCATATTAAGTATGGAGACGTCATATACGGACAAATTGTTTCAGAACAAGATTAATCGTTTTTGCTACACAAGAAGCCCAGCCCAGTTTGACGCGGTGCATGGCGTTTAAAAGCGGAAGTTGAGGAAAGTATTGCAATCCGTACTGAGTAAATCTTTATTCCTGCCGGCCACTGTGCAAGGTAAAATCTCTTAAATTTGCATGTTAAGCTTATTTATTTAAGTCTACACAAAATTTTTGATAGTGAGGTTTCAAGCTCTGCATTCGGGCGAGCCAAGCGATCTGCGCGAGAACGCATGTGCGTATAACTTTTTCAGCAGGAGGGAGAAAGTTTAATAACATTTTTTTCTTTTGTGGCTCTATATCCTGTTTATCTGCCGTAAATTTCAAGTTGAGTATCACAAAAATATATGACAAACGACAGCGACTTTCTCGACCTTGCTAAAATGCGACAGCGATATTTTTTCCCAAACTACCAGGCTACAGGCAGCCTGAGGAATGATAAACAAAGGGACAGCATACCCCGTTGGAAGGCCTCTTTAATGATTTGCTCTAAATAGAGAGCTAATGCTCGCGGGCTAAATTTAAAATTAACACAGTCATTAACATCATTTCGGCTAGGTGGCAAACAAAGAAAATCATTCAATTAACACAGCTTTGAAAGAGTATTAATGAAAGTTCTTTTATTTGTAAAGATCTAAAATTTACTCCTTTTTTGTCGTATTGAGATAAACGAACACGCTTTGTGAAAGTCTAAACATACAAAATTTGTCAAACTAAATTTTGAAAAATTCGGTGGCATTTGTAGATGACACATTTTTGGTGCGGCTGTCGTAGGTGGAATCCTTTGTAGGGTTGAAGCAGGATTTCCTTTGTATTTGCTGAATTAAAGCCGGAAGCTGAATCAAACTACAGAAACTCGGTTGAATACTGAGAGCGGAATTTACCTTCAAGAACATGGCCACGTTTCATGCTCAAAGGCAGGAGGGAATTGATCAACATCGGCTCTGTTCTTTCGTATAAATCATATTAGTCTAAGTATATTTTTGATTTATCGTTTTCTGTTGCTCCGGGGGACAATCCAATTTTAGTTTGCAGCAACATTTTTAATTTACATGTGTGACCCTTCTGGGCCACCGTAGAATCCTAGGAATGATCTGCTTCTGTTACCATAATCCATTTGCTACAACTCACCGGTAACTACGTCTATATGCACACTACTTAGCTATCCAGGCGGTTTAGAGTGTCTGCGACGCAAGCTAGCCTAGTTGGGACGGCGAGTTAGTTTGCGTAATAGGGGAGGCGAGATTGCTAGAAGGGTTTGTTTTTCTTTGATGAAAACAACCCTCTGAATAGTGAATAGAGGTAGAAACACACTTTGTCTCATTGGTGAAATTAACATTTAAAGACTAGTAAATAATCGGATAATATTAGGGAAATACGCTCAGTTCCAGTGCGACTCTTGCATGGGAAAAAGAACAACAGAGAAACAGTTAAATATGGTCACCAAAGTCCATTTATCCCACATGGTTAGCACGGGCTACACAATGGAAAATTAGGCTCCTCTATACTCTCGTGGACCGCAATAAAAGACTAAAAATAAATAGAAAACGTTAACTTGTTAAACTGAGTACGGTATTTTGATAGTGAAAACAAAAGGATGCTCTCCCTTTAGGCCCTAATACAAACGCTCATTCTCAGCAGTGTTCTCTGCAAATAAAAGCTATCTCCCTCGGATAATTGTGAATAGCATTTGTTGAAAAATCAAGACATCAGTTTTATATGTCAGTTATTTTGCAGGACCTATTTGCTTAGTAAAGTAGTAGTAGTATATGGAGAAAAAAAAGCCTTAGAAAACCATCTATAAATGTTTGGTTATCAACACACATTTTTTTTTCGCATTTTAGACAGGCTAAAGTTAAAAAACCCAAGTAAGAAACTAGTTTCTAAGAACCTCTTAAGCATTGGCAGATACAACTGTACTGAGACCTCTCTGGTCTCTATACATATACAAAAACCTGTTCAGCCCATTGCAAACAGGTTCTTATTATCTAAAATCTATTTTTTTTTAAAAATGTGCACGTTTGGGGAAATGAGGTAAGTCAACATTTGGAATCCTTTTTGAAGACACAGGTATCACATGGTCAGCTATACTTCACAGGTTCTTAATGTAGTCATTTTTTTAGAAAATATTATTAATTGATTTTCAGATTATATTTGAGGAAGAGACTGAAAATGCAGCAGGCTGTTACTTGTAGGTTTTTACATAGCCGTACGGGCCGGGGGGGGGGGGGGGGGCCGAGGGGGGCTGCAGCCCCCCAAAGTTTGGGAACTCAGATTTTTTGGGCAGCACGAGAAAATTTGGGCAAAGCCAGTTTTAAAAGACGTCTCCATGTTTTTAGTATTATTTTGAAGAGATAAATATATTCTATTTTAACCTGAAGTCGGCGTAATAATCCAGTTACATTGACACGAGAGTGTCTGCCTAGCACGTGACGAGTTTCTGGTTGTAAGGGAAAGGTATCATATGCTGATTTTTTTTATTGTTGGGCACTGTACTGCAATGGGCTATCTCCACTCGTGAATTTATTAGAATAAACTTCCGCCTAACTTTCTAGAATCATCTCCGCTCGTAGAACAGTGTATGGCAGATAGCATCAGCAATGGGTCTTAAAAGTGAAGAAGTGGCTGACTAATTCTCAGTTTGAATTGCGAGAAGAATCTTGATTTTTTTAAAAAGTCTATCGAGCGGTTTAAAAGTTATTCAATAATTTGTTTAAGTAGACTGAAATGTTTACAAAACCGCTAACAAGAGCGCCATGATACATACTAATCAAATCCTTCTTTGTAGCAATTGGCCGGAGCTATCTCCATGATCTATCACCAACGTTTTTGAAAAGATTGAAACTACTATGAGGTGAAATTGCATGTCAAAAGTGCATCGTTTTCTACAGATAACGGTCAAACATCAAGATTTTCCTTTTTTTACCGTATTTCCAACGATAAAAACTTTATCCCAAAATATCTCGATAACGCTCTTACAGATTCCGTTTTAACGTCACGAACATCGAGGCGACTATTGGAGGGAAAAGCTCCTGTGATCGATTTTAGAAGAACAGTTCCCAATGGCTTCATTTCGTTGCTATACCAACTCCGATGTCATTGCAACCCTGATCACAACAAATTTTCATCTTTATCTAATACACCTGTGGTGGTAACTTTTCCAAATGTTTGTTTATGGCGACGTAGTTTATGCTCAAACTTGGCAGGTATTGACCCTGAAAAACTGTATGGAGCCATTTTCATATGCCAGTACGGTCTATCTTCTTGCATCGGCCCTCGTTTCTGTTCGACTGTTTTGTTAAAATTTGGGCAACTTGCAAAAATTTTTTGGGCAAATGGTTTACCGCCCCTCCCTGGCAAAAAACAGCCCGTACGCCTATGGGTTTTTACTGTAGCAAACATTCAGCTGATTAAGGCTTTGAAATCCACAAAATAGTAAAGATATCCCATACTAAAACTTCATACTGAAATATTGGGGCGGGGCGCGAAAAAAAATAGTTTTACAGCTTGCCTGGGCAAGCTGTAGCTAGCATGTTGAGGTAAGTAATAAAAACTTTTGACGCGCAGGATAAATAATTAATTACTTAATTGTTATGTCTTAGTTATTTCATTACCAGCATTTTTTTAACATTTGATTGTAATAAATTATAACAATTTCACTTCTCATCAGATCAGCTTGAAACACTTAGAAGGAGGGAAAATGATCAGTAACGTTTAGTTTATTGGCTCAGTTATGCTGTAATCAGAATGATATGTCTGACCACAGGTCAAGTGCGGTTCTATGATCAAAGGTGATTATAGCAGGGGCGGATCCAGGAATTTTTTATTAGGGGGGTCCAAACTTTGGTTCAGAAAGGACTGTTGAACTTTTTTGAGGCAAATTACTTCTCCCCCACACCCCCTCCTACCAGTCGCGGTTGCATGCATGTTATAATTCCTTGGCCCGTTACCGTGTACTTGAATCACTCGACGGAAAAATGGATTTCCCTCAAATTTGCTCACGTGCAAACTAAGAGTAAAATTTGCACAAAAGTGGTGAATGCCAAGTTTGCACACCCATTTGCACCCCTGTGTGAAGGGGTTTGCAGATTCGGCATTTGCCACCTTTGCGCAGATTTTACCCTTACTTCGCACACTTTTGCACATGAGCAAATTTAAAGCAAATTCATTTTTTCGTCCAGTGAATTCTACTCGTAAAGGATGCACCCTTGGAACATCCTCCTCTTCTGCTTGGTAACAAAGATTGTACAGATTTCATTAACATCATAGGAGGGTACCCGAAAACAATTTACATTTTTGAATATCCCTGGAATTAGTTTAGTGGCAAAATGCAATGCACGTTTTGTTAAAAAAAAATAGCTAGTTAAAAAGTGATATATGATCCTGTCAATGTCAATTATTAATGGGTGTACAATGTTTCATTTCAGTGGTAAATGTTTCAGGAAAATTTTGCGGATCTTAAGAATGGACAGAAGGAAGTGCAAGACTGGGCCCTGTAACAAAGATTGTCAATTAAAATTTTCTGGTCAACTTTACATTGATTTTGGCACTTATTAACTGGCCTGATGTATGGCCACTTTGTTGTATATATAATACTTATAATGATATTAGTAAAAAGTAATATTAATAAATTACTAATTATTATTATTATTATTATTATAATTAAAGAGTTTTCTCTGTCATCTACTAGTCCAGAAACAGAGATGATTAACTTAAGATATGCCTTGAAATAAAGTAAATAAAGTTAATGTTACATCACTATATCTCAAGTGTCTGATATAAAGGTTTACCTAAACCTTTATATAGAGAGAAAACCGTTCACATAAAAACCCATAAAACGGCCATAAATCTGCCTGTGGACCACACAGGAGAGACGTAACACACATTTTAAGTAAGGTAAGCTGTTTTTTATTGTTTTTCATTTCCGTAGGTTAGAGAAACAATAGGTTTTTTTCCCATACAAATCCTTACATTTTGAATGTTACGCAACAATGCCGATGCTCACCGATGCTCATATCTCGAGCTTGGGCTACCTGTGCTACCACACCAAATTATGAAGAGACATTTGATGCACTGAATCAAAGACCATATCATTTTCAAACTGTCAAATTAATGTTCCTTGTGAAGCAATTAAGAGGGTGAAGGCCTTCCGGAGAGAGCCTTACAACGTTGTTGAAATTTACCTTGTGTGTTGATGAATGTCAGCAAGAATAGAACACTAAGCTAATGAGCTAATTTCAATCAATTTGGTTGGTGTCAGTGCCATTGCTTAACAAGAAAACCATGACAAAATAAACTTAACCGGTTGCTTTTGCAACTGTTTGAGAGACAATCAACACTAGGACGGAAATTAAGTTTTGTTTTTCTTGTATGTCAAAAGGTGCAAATGCAATAAGCTCAAGGAAGAAAGTTTGTACACAGGCAAACCAACCAAACTGTTTGAGGCATTGTGATGTCACACATGGCATGTGATCTCATACATATACTTTAGTTTGTATACAGCTGCTCTCTCACCTTGTGTTTGTGTTGCGTGTTTTACAGTCTGTTTGATTCTAGGACCATTTGCAAGACTTTTTATCAGGCCCCGGTTGTTCAAACGTTGGATAGCGCTATCCACCGGATAAATCACTATCCAGCAGATAAGTATTACAGAAATCAATTACGCTATCCGCTGGATAGTGATTTATCCGGTGGATAGCGCTATCCGACGTTTGAACAACCGGGGCCAGGTTGTTAATAAAGGCCAAGCAAAAAAAGAAATGTTTCTTGTCCGGATTTCTTTAACAAAGAGAGCAGTGGGCACTTTTTAACTTTATTATTACCAATTCTCGGTATTCTTTCTTTACAAATTTTAACCCTCTCCCAGGGATAACTTAGAGTTTGTCGCCGTCAAGATATTGATTTTAGGGTAACAGTGTTGAAAGTAATGACTTTTGTTCAGTCCAACTTTTCCAATAACAAATAATAGAAAAGGGAGGCAGCCCCCCCAAAATAAAGCAGGAGGGGACGAGAAACTTTTTTTTACTTGGCCTATTATAAACTCAAAATCTACATATTGTAAAACTTAATAATGGCTCTAGAGGTGAACTGAAAGTAAAACACACAACACAAACAGAAGGTGAGTCATTTTCTATCTATTTCTTTCTTGCTTGCTTGCTTTTTATTTTATTTTTTTCAAAAAATGGCATTTAAAATGTATTTTGTTTATTTTCATGCAATCTTGAACTGTATAAAATTCAAATTAAAAAGTCCAGCGAACTCCTATAGAGTCCGGGATCTCAAGAATGAAGCGTAAAAAACCTGCACATACCCGCCGAAAAATTGAAGAATAGGAAATCCTTTACTCATAAATACATTAAAAATGAGTCAATCTGATCTTTTGTAGCGTATATATGCATTACGTTCATTACTTTAGGTGAAAAAAAGACTTTAGAGCTCGTTAGTGGTCCGCCATCTTGTTTGTTATGATCGTGTACATCCGGTCAAGATGCATCATGGGATTAGTCGTTGAGTTCAGTCCTCCTCGACGTGCGGTTCTTACATCGCACAAAACTCTATAAATGGGGCAAAAAAAAAAAATGCGCATGTCAGAACTCTTGCTCTCAAGGTGTGAAGTTCCGCGTGCAGAGTCTCATCAATTGAGTCCGTCTTGACTGAGAGGGCTTCGAATGCATCTTTGGCGAGATTAACGTACTGATCAAACATGTTTTCAGTCCAGCTCTGTACTGGTAGAATGACAAAGTAAATTTCTGAGGCGTCTCAGCTGGTCGATACAGAGCGCGAATGTTTCATAGGGGTCTCCGTTTGCGCTGATGACAGAGCAATGAAACTGTCCATGAGGGACTCCACGCGGCTTCACATACAGCTCATCGAGTGTTTTAAGGTTACCCGTACCGTCTGGTGAACGGAAGGACTTTGCAAAGAGTGTGGCTTGAAACAGCGCTGTACAATCCCACTCTTCATATGACTTTTGTGTAGGAATACCCTTGTTGCCGAATTCATTTCTGTGTAATAATTTTCTCACAGCATCGGAGTCGTCCCACTGATTCCGTCTAAATTTTTTGTCCCACATCACCTTAAAAGTTTGACGTAAGGCTTTGGGAAATTCGTCCACGACAATGATGCTAAACTTTAAGTAGTTCAACCGCTCCTTTGACTCAAGTCGAACCATGTCTTCGATTTGTCAGATTTGTGAACTTGAACACCTTGGCCTCAGTTAAATCTAAAAATGGATTGAAAAAACATTTGTAAGACTCATTGTTCTTCTCACTTTGACTTCCGTCGTACCAATTAAGAACACAGTAACACTAAACAAATACAAAAATGGCGTCTTCAAACATTCGAAGACCTACAACGTAGGTATAGATTTTTAAGTTTGTAAAGAAACGAACGAAATAAATCATACCAAGTCACTTTGCGAGGCGGTTGATTGATACTGACGGCCAAATTTTGATATAGTGGCTAAATTCTCGTGGACTTGATCCCCAAAACGAGAGTTTAAGACTTGCTGATAAAGAAATGGCGGATCTTGTTTACTGTGGGTAATGTCGACCGAGGTATCGGTCGATATAGCGGTCGATATAGCGGTCGACATAGCGGTCGACAGTCGGTCGATACTCGGTCGACAGTCGGTCGATACTCGGTCGACAATCGGTCGATAGTCGGTCGACAGTCCGTCGATAGTCGGTCGACAGTCGGTCGATATAGTGGTCGATAGTCGGTCGACAGTCTGTCGATAGTCGGTCGATAGTGAGAAAGACTATCGGCCGAGTATCGGTCGATATTTCGACGACGCACCTCGACTTACTATCGGTCATATGTCGGTGATATATCGGTCAACTGTCGGTGGTATATCAGTCAACTGTCGGTGGTGTATTGGTCAACTGTCGGTGGTATATCGGTCAACTGTCGTTCGAATATCAGTCATGTGTTAATTTATCAGGTGAGTCTAATGGCTCTTTTTTCTAAGCAAAGACGTCATTAATTACTGTTATCATGCGATGGGGGAACATGTGGCAGTGCGAGGCGCGATTACTCTATGAAGCGAACCGAAGAGCACTGGGAACTAAGGACATGGTAACCGTTTTTTTTTCCAGTTTGTATCATCACCGATCGTCCTATTTTTAGCTGTTAAACACAACTTGTCTCAGCCTAAGTTGAATCTGCTGCTCCTGTGGTCCCGCAGTCGAAGAATACTTAAAGAACGACGAGTGAAACGAGTGCTCCCGCAGTCCCGAAGTGGAAGAATAATGAATAGGAAAAGGCAGTTCATGACATGCTTTAAATACACATCTTTTATTATCGGGCTTGGACCTGCTTCATCACGCCGAGTTCTCGTTTGTGCAGAGACCACAAATTAAACTTATATATTTCTGCATTGAAGACGGGAACAGTCCTTTGTTTAACGATCAGTTATTGATAAAACGCGCTGATAATGCGCCGAGGAAGGTGACAAAATATCCAGCAGACTGAACACATTCATTTATTGTGGGAATGATTTCAACTTACAGCAAGGAAAATACAAAAAATGACAAAAACAAGGGAAAAAGGAAAAGCGAAAAAAAAAAGCAGAAAAGTCTAAAGTGATTGGGTAAGACTTTTTGGCATGCCCGTACCAAAAAATGTCACAAAACGGGATGCTATTGCAAAGAAAGGCACGCTTTCATGTTTAATTTTGAGTAGTTTGGACTAAAAACTGACCAAAAATGTCCATAAATGCGAATTTTTTAAGAATCTCCACGTGTAAATGGGGGCAATCGGTTCATATTCCAGTAATCTTGTTCCAATTTCTTCTCCAGGGCTATTGATAACGGACTAAAAACCATACAGACCGACAAAAAGCTCGACCGATATATCGATCGACTATCGGCCGACTCTCGACCGATATATCGAACGGCTATCTTCTGACTATCGACCAAGTGTCGACCGACCATCGACCGAGTGTCGACCAATTACTTCGCCCCATGTAAGGTAATCCAAGAGAGTCTTGGATTCCGGATTCCACGCTGTGGATTCCGGATTCCATGCCTGTGGATTCCGGATTCCACATCCATGGATTCCGGATTCCATAAGTGGCTGGATTCCAGATTTCAAAATTCTATTTTCTGGTTTTCAACGTTTCCTTTGTACTTTGTTTTCACCAAAAAAGCTTGTTCTTTTTTTACCCGAAGTGTACATTGTCTTCTATAAAATGTAAGTATAAAATATAATTCTTGGCCTTACCCGAGAGGATTATGAATATAGGAGCGGTTTCTGAAGTCCACTGAGTCCACATCGTTGAAGAAATACTAACGAGGAAGGGCTATTCTTATTTTAATAATAACAACGGCGTCAACAATAACAAAAGAGGTACACATTGCCAAAATCAGTGCTTTTCAGGTTCAAACATAATTCGTCTCCGAATTGTTTAATTGCCACACAGAAATGTAAAACTTCAGTTACAGCTTACCAACAAATAGCGTGAAGATAGTCCAATTACTATACTACAAGCTACGCAGGCAACGGAAACGTTTATCTTAGAATAAACCGTGTCGTTCTCCGTCCTGATAAACTAACTCCCGGCAGTCTTATCGGGAGGGATACTTCTCCCTCATCCTCTACAGTTGGTGGTGCAGTTTCATTCTCATTGTCATCATCGTCACCGTAGTCTCCATTAGCAATTCGACAGAGCCTGTTATCCTC
>NC_133207.1:26019317-26101817 GCF_958299795.1 Porites lutea
TGAGTTCATTGCAAAGATTCAACTGACCTGGGACGCAGTCGTCATTCAAACACAATTAAGCTTATTGTTATTTCTTTTTCTTCTTTTCTTTCTTTATATGTCTGTGCAGATGCCTACGTCCACCTCAATCTTCCGTGCGGAATTCCCAAATAAAAAGCAATGATATCAAAATGTGTAGCTTTATTAGTACTCGATGAAATTGACCATTGAAATGTTTGACTGAATAGGTAATCGACTGATATTGCATATTGATAACAATCTATTTTATAAAATAACTAAGATAGTACGCGCGCTCTGATTGGCCGAGAGGAGTGTTTGCATCAGAGTATGTAAACATGGTTGTGGCGTCAAGTTGTTTGGCTGTTCGCGCGCTAATCACGCAAGCACAAATTTGAAAAAGTTTTCGAGTTCCAAACTCGACAAGTTTACTTTATTTACCCATTCCTTCGACGGCTGAAACATGGAAAATCGTTACAAAGAAGGCGAGTCAATTTTTCTTCGCTTAAGCTGACATTTTAAGCGAGAAAAATCCGTATTTTGCAAAGCATCTTTTTGCAGAACAAGAACTGATTACGCGTGCAAGGCTTCGTGGACAAGATTTTGCGACTGGTAAGAATTTCTCTTTTAATCAGAGCCAAACAAAACGGTTTTGCGTTTTTTTCTCGGGAAAGTTATCGTATAAAAGCCATAGAAAACTTTTTTCCTGTGTTTGCATAGCCTGATATAAACACTCGAGGCGTTGGGAGAATTCTCGACAGTTATGCAAACCCTCGACTTCGTCTCGGGTTTGCATAACTGTCTCGAATTCTCCCAACCCCTCTCGTGTTTATATCAGGCTATGCACACACGGAAAACGTTTTCTATTGCTTAAATGTTAATTGATCGATTCCCATCTATTATCGATTGATATTGATAATCAATGACAATCAATAATCACAAAAATTTTTGTGATCGATTGTCCATCGATTATCAATATCAATCGATTAATTGATATCGATTGTCATCATCAATTGTTATCGATTGCCATCGATTATTGATTTCATCGATTGTTCAGGTCCTGGTTATGATCATGGTTTAATTCAATTGTAATCCACGATCACCATAAGGATTTACAAAGCAAGATGGCATCTGCAATGTACGTACACAGGTTATACGTCTAATTATCTTACAAACAATCACCTTTACTCTCATAAACAAGAAGCTGGAATTTAGAGTTTAGTTTACATCCACGTGATAGCTATACTTTTGTGGATTATTTGAATAAACGTAAACGTTATGGTTGTTGAGTATTTTTTCTTCATTGTGTGACATATAGATTTCATTGCACATCATTAAGCTGCCAACAAACACGATAATGTGGCAACGCACGAACGAATAACATACCAATAAGTCAGAAATATTTTATATTCAACCGAATGTTTCCATTACTATGAAATACGCAACTTTATATTTTACGGTTTTTGAAAAGATAAACTTACACTTGAAAAGAACAATCTTTCATACCTGGTTCGTCGAGACTCGAGCCTGCGGGCGCTGAACAAAGCCACTTTTGGCTAGTGTAGATTGCTTGAGGAGATCTTTTACAAATCCTGGCGACATAAGACAAAGACATTGCAGCTCTATAACGAAACGCCATGGCTAAAACTCTGTCGGGAAGGAATATAGAACAGAAACCTTCTCTATAACGTCCCAATAAAGTGGCTAGTATAAACAACCAGAACAGATCACTGCCAACGCACACGCATGCGGGGTAATCCGGGTGGGTATGTAGGGGGAGGGGCTTTAGGGGCAAGGGCCCAGGGATCGACGGCCGTTTCCTCATAAACATTCTGTGTGGTCCCAATGTAATATCCAGTTCCCACGAATCTAAAGCGCAAAAAGAGTATGAAGTAAAAAGTTTCTGGAACCAGTAACTCAAAAGGAGATTTGTTCAAATTAAATTATTCGTGCCGTGAACGTGGCGTGACTGGAATTTTTTCAGCCGGAAACATGTTGTCAATCATGTGATTAAGTGATAGTAACGGGAACCGGAACGGATGATGTAAATATTAAAGAACAATGAACCAACTGAAGAGTGGCTTTCACGCGGAAAAATATTCCTTCCAAAATTTCGTGCTTAAAAATTTACTACAGCCTGTAATCTCTCCCCGTGTCCCTAGCTCGCAATGTTAAACAAGAACAAAAAAAAGCTTGATTGCCGTTGCGCAGCACCGAACAGTCCCTCTTTATCTGATTCTATCCGCGAAGGCTATAAGCCTCACTTCCATGCAACTTCCGTTTTAAAAGGGTAAGGGGTTGGACCTTGGGACGGAGCCTCCCCATGTAAAACTTTATTGAGTATCATTCCTTCCCCATCCACCCTGGGGGCTTGTCGTCTGATCTCGCTGAAGAAATGGTCTCACGGTAGGGTTAGCCTGCGCGCAGACGAAATTAAACTCTACTAATCAGAGTTTAGTTATCGTCTGCACGCAGGCTAAGTAGGGTAAGCAGAACAGAAAGCCAATATTTTTACCCATACGCTTAGGGTTGTGCGTAAAGAAATATCTGTATCTAGTACGGCTCTCCTTTTAGGGGTCAAATAAAACCTGAGTCACGGACACTGATTAGTCTCCTTAAGGGGTTTACTAATTCTAGATTGCTGAGAAGCTTCCCCGTCTCTTTCGTATGGGAGTTCTCTAAATGTAAGAAGAAGCACCATGTAGCACGATCGTCTGAACAACCGTGCCTACTTATGCATTGTCACAGTCGATTACGGACACACCTACAAGATGGCAAGGGGTATACGATTGGCTTGGTGTACGATGAGTTTCCCACGTCCCAAAACGCTCCGACGCCTCTGAATTTTTCGTGATACTGCTCCTTTAAAGAGCCAAAGATGGCGATAGCAACGAAAAAGAGACAAACTAGAAGCTGCTTATTTATATTTTTATTTATTTAATAACTTTCACCATATGGAGTGACACAAAACAGAGCGGGGCTCCAATTTAAGTGTGTCCTTACAGATATGCCACCCAGCCCAAGAAAGGTTGGCCACACCGGGGAGATTTACGTCCCCGACTCTTTTCGAACAGTGGTGTGGGTTCTTTTACGTTCCACAATGCAAGAACCAGATAAGGGAAAGTGCTGTGAGACAGGACCTACGGTGTTTCGTCCTTATCCGAGAAGACTAGAAAGACTAACCGTTCTCCTCAGTTATTTAAAGACTCTGAGTGTTGGCCCGGCTGGGGTTTGAACCCGCGACCTCCCGCTCTGCTAATCATGTTGCAGTTTAGTAAATCATATATTTTTTCCCTTTCGAACGGAGACTTTGACGCTGGTTGGAACTGAAACTGTCAAGAAGTAGGTGATCAACATATAGATTTCGAAAAAATCCGGAAAAGTGTGTGAAGTGCCCTCAATGACGATTTGTATTGCATGCTTAGTGGGCAAAAGCAATCGAGTTGAATCACGTTACGTGGTTTATTTAAGGGTCATTAATGCAAAGTAATAATTCTTTGCAAACTACATTCTGCTTCAAGAGAGTTTCAAGAGTGAATGCATCGTTTACGTTGCCTAGTCCCTAGTCCCAGTTCCTCTCGGTCAATTCAATTTGGTCACAGCTTCGCTTGGGCCACGTGACCCGAAACGCTTTGGCCGCGCGGAATAATGAGGTCTGAGGACTCTGTGGCTGAAAACCTACGGTGTTCACATGGTACTATTTGTTTTTCAGCATTTTACAAAATTAAATGGGAAAATTTTGTAGCGTTTTTTTTCCGCTTCTGAGATGGATGAAAGGTTAAAGGAGACTTCTTAAGCGTACAGCCGCTGATTGGAAGAGAATCAAAGGAGGCCAGGAGCCTGAGGAGGCCTTAAATAATCTTCCTGCTGTATATTATGTTATCAAGAGATTATAAGGGGCATCTCTGATACCATCTTTGTATTGCTTCACTACGTCTTAACTAAGTCTGCAAACAAGTACCTTTTACAGGTTCCGAGAACAAAGCTGAAAAGTTATGGAGACATAGTTTTTTCCGGTTGCTGCGCCTAGCTTTTGGAATGACCTGCCAGTGGAGAAAAGTAGTCCATCTGGCGCTATGTTGAAAGACTTTGAAGACCTATCTTTCTTTCGAATTGCAAATAATTTCTTTGTTTTTTAAAGCACAGGTATTTGTCGGAATTTGCTACTATAATTGTAAAGCGCAACCTCGTCCCCAGGATGCTTTTCCATGGCTTTAAAGCCGGGGAAAAGCGCCCTGGAAACGAGGTTGTGTAAAGCGGTATGGAGCTTTTAGTACAATTTGCTAAATGAAATAAAAAAATTTCATTATTGTAATTATTATCATTATTTATCAAAGGAGATCAAGTGGCAAGGAATTATAATGGGAAAATAGTAAAACTATATATATGTCAATTATGTTGACTTCAAATAGTTTCATGGTCTTTGTCGTCAACATCTGTTCTGAAACTATACTCACAATAACAAATTACTACTTGGAAACATGCATACACCTCCTGAAACTTGAAACTCGAACGACGTTTGGGTAGAAGGCAAAGGCAACCTTTCTACAATCGAAGGGATCAAATAAGTTAAACGTGATCGAAATTAGCAACCAAGTCCCTTTCATGAGGTACCAGGCAAGTCCAAGATCTATGGCTCGATTACCAAATGTAATAGTTAATCTACATTGAATTAAACAAAGGTAATCCCAGTACTGTGAAGTACTGAGTACAACGCGCTTGTGACTACTAAGAGACGCACACGGTCGCCCGATCGCCACTTGATAATAACCGATGAATGATTTCACATATTTTCTTACGGGCCGTTAACTCTCTTTCCAGCTTTGCAGCATCCGCCCGGCTCTGATCGCTTCCCTTCAATCTAGAGGCAACGAAGTCTTGCCGAGGCATGAAAAACGATGGGAATTCTTCATCCTTGCACACATATTGACGTATTCTCTCGTAGATTCGTTGCACCCATACTTTTAAGTTGTGCCTCTCGTCCAGACCGTGTTTGTCTAGTTCGTGAAACAAAGCCGTTTTTAGCCAATAAGAGGGAAATAAAGAGGAGGCATAATGATATTTCTCATCGTGGAAAATTTGCTCTTCATCCACCAATGCTGGGCATACTTCACGAATGGCTTTAGCAACAATATAGGCATCCTTGAGGTTTTCAGGAATGTTGTCGAAGATTTGACTCTCGACAAGAGAGAAGGATATTCTCACTTCATTCCCAAAAATACCACGTTCAAACCTTGGAATGGCCATTGTGAAGAGGCACTGTTTTTCAACGTTTTCCAGAAGACGGCTATACGAGATTGCATCTTTTGGCCATAACGAAGCCCCGACATCTATGACTGGCACAACATCGACTGAGTATATCATGTTCTTGTAGACTGGGCCATTCCAACAGAGCTCGATGATTATTGACGGCTTAGGAGCGGCAATACTCGTGTCTGAGCTGGGAAGGACGAAATTGGAGCAGATTCGGCAATTTTGCCACAACTTGGAATCAAACATGACCTGCCTCACGATTTGCTGGAACTTAGACCTGACCAAATAGGGCACCAGATATCCATCATTATCAAAGAATTCATTTACGCTCTCACAGGCATCAGCACTCTTCGCCAAACGTACAAAACCGGGTGAACATGTACCGTCTTCGATTACTCTGCAACTAGAGCTGAACGTTTGAAGCTTACACATGAAATCAAACTCATCAGGTAGTCCGGCCTTGGTTCTCTCACGAACACTCCCTGATACGATCATTATCGACCGGAAACGAGGATCATAGTGGGCTACTTTATCAAGAATTTTCCCTATAAGGTTTTCCGTTTCCTGGCAAATTTGGGCCACTTCGTCACTTTGAAGTGATACTTTTCCTCTCCTCGGTGTGTGCAAAACATGTTCCACGTATTCCTCCACGTTTATTGGTGGGTTTATTTGAACTTCCTTCACATCCACTGAAACTGGCTCTTCCTTCTTTTCAAATGGCTTATAAAAGGGGCCTTCACCTTGGCGTGAAAACTGAGCACAAAGTTCGCAGGAACTGCTTGGCACCCTTCTCTCTTTTTTCACTGTTGGATGGCTCCCTCCGTACGCTTTGAGTTGATCGATCATTTCTTGGTTAAGCGTTGTCACTGCACAATCAATGACACTTTCCCCTAAACAGTTTGCTAACGTGACGTCAGCTACAGTGCCTGACACCCACAAATAACAGGGTGCACTGGTATTTGTAAATTCCGCATAGTGCATTGGTGTTGACATGAACTCGTCTTGTGCATTTATGTCCCATGGAACTTCACACCCTCCAAGCTTAAGCCCTTTGTGAGCTAAAACAATGTGAGCCAACGTCACTCCATTTTTTCGAGCACAATTCCAGTTGATGGCTTGTTTGACAGTGTCGTTACCTTCTATGCAGTCCCAAGGACACTGAAATGTCGTCAGGCGACTGCGATCGCGTGTTGCAGTGACATGAACAGGGGTAAAGCCTTCCGCATCCTGCAAATTGATGTCTGCCCCAAGTGGCATCAACTCCTGTAATACTGTTAGCCATTTCTGATGGGCAGCTGCGTAACTTGCATAATGTACAGGAGAGCGTAGCATGTTATCTCTGACATTCAGGCTAGCTCCATGTTTAACTAAGACATCAGCAAATGATGCAATATCAGATTCTGATGCGTAATTGCCTTGACGTAGCATCAACACGTGAAGTGGTGTCAGTCCTTGTTCATCTGGTATCAAGGGATCTGCCCCATGCTCCAGCAAGGCTGTCAGGGTAGTCAAGATAGCTTCCTTTCCTTCACGTGCAGAAACAGCGCCGCAACAAGCCATGAACAAGGGTGTCTGGTGCTTTTTGTTCAGGGCGTTGACCGCTACACCACATTTCAGCAGTATTTCCACTATTTCTTGACTGCGATATTGGCAGCAAATATGCAATCCGTTTTCCCCTTTTGCATTCGTGTGGTTGACATCAACTCCGTGATCAATCAGAATGTTTATCTTTGGCAGGTTCAGTGCAAACTCTTCTTCGTCGATACATCCATAAGCCATGCCACAAGCATTCAAAAAGGGGGTGTCACCAAACCTGTCTTGAGCATTTACCAGCGCTCCAGACTTCAGTAGGAGTTTAAGCACCTCAGGAGTAGCGTTTGATATGCATGCATAGTGTACAGGTGTCTTACCCAAAATGCTTGGATGATTCACCTCAGCGCCAGCATCGATCAACAACTTGGCGACCTCTTGAGACTGGCAGTAATACAAAGGAGACTTACCATCTTTGTCAAGAACATTCACATCACTTCCCATGGTAATAAGGTGTTGTGTTACATCTGATCTATCTGTGGTTGATGCGATGTGAAGTAAGGACCATCTACCTGTATCTTTCTTGACAGCGGCGTTTGGTCCAATCTCTTCAGAAACCTTCTGTATATTCTCCAGTGGTTCAGCTTTGAAAAGTTTGTGTAACTGGTGAAAAGAGTATTTTTCCATGCTCATCAAAGTCTTCACTTTAACTTTAACTTTACTGCGAATTTTCTTGGGAAGCGCTGTTCCGTTTCAGCAGACCGGTTTGTGTGCCAAGATCGATCCCTGCACTCTCGTCGACTTCCAGGATATTACGCTATTACAAGATCCTTCGGCCGGACTCCAACACGATGAAACTCCCTGTAAAAATTTAAACTTTCAGGTTTAAAATAAGGTGTATAATACGCGTATCGACGCACAGAAGTCTCAGTCCGACAACTTCCGCCTTCGAAAGCGAAACCTGAGACTGCTGGGAAGTTTCACCACCTAGACCCAGACCCTTTTCAGTATTCGCGTGCACCTTCCGAAGGAGGCGAAAACTTCACTTACAAGGGGAATTTGTGTTTTATCAAGTTATCGCGATTATTCCGCTTGTTTACGTAAAATTAAGCATTTCTACATCATAGGACTCGTAGGCTCGCAGTGACGGCAAAGAAATGTGCAAAAATTTTAAGTGTCCTGCACGTGCAAAGTTATTTTGCTGAATAAACATACTGACTGCTTTTTTGACGTTCTCGTTGCGGTCGCCGTCGTCGGATCTTAAGGACCTTATTCACCGAGGTAGCCTCTTTTATATTATGGGCCTGTAAAAAGGTTGCCAGGCGACATTAATACAAATAAAATAAAAAATTAACTTTGCTCATCAGTACTTGACAAAACATTTTCAACAAGCTGAAAATGTTCCAGCTACTTCATGTATCTCATTTGGCTATTTGTTCTTTGATTCAAAGAAGACACCAAACACAATGTTCAACCTGTTTTAGTGTTGTTTAGCATTTGGCTATTTAATGATGTCAAACTTTTGATCTCGTCCCACATAATTCAAATTGTTCCCAAAAATAATCAGTTACTTTAATCGAGTCTAAAAACGTTTAAGGAATTCATAATATTCTGACCTGAGGGAGTTTCTTCTCTTTAATTCATACGGTGCGCATTATTTTATCGCAAATGCATCCCTAGCCACTTCACTAAGTATTTAAAAGAGCGACGCCTTATTTAAGATAACCAGGCAGCATGTACAGACGGGTTATTAGGGAGCTTAAGCAACAACGACAGCGACGGCTACAAAAACGTCACTTAAAAAGTGAATTCGCACCGCTTCAAACTTTATCGCGCTGATTCCATCTCGTTTACTTCGTCAAATGTTGGCAAATGTTTTTGGAGTTGAATTTTAAAGGATTGTATCAAAGTTCAGGAAAAGAAAAGAAAGTTGTTGTCTTGTGTTCTCGTCCTCGACAAAACGTGAATTCAGGCACTTTCAAGTTGTAGTCGGGCAACGACGGCAAAGAAATGTACAAATAAGCGTTATGCACGTGCAAAGTTGTTGTTTTGCTAATCAAACCTATTGCTTTTTTGCCGTTCTCGTTGCCGTCCGCGTCGTCGTTGCTTAAGCTCCCTAATTACAATACACTACACTGCCGTCTATGCAGCAAAAAGGATTGGAGCGCGCACATCCTCGAAGACCTCCGTTCCCATTTCCCTTCCCTTCGTATGTCTTTCTAGATGGAGTTAACAATATTACAATGCTGTCATGGGAGGAGTGCAGTTATAACAGTCTTAGCCACAAGACCAACTGGAAAATTTGCATCAGTTTTCACATAATTTTAATACCTTATGTTTAAGAAAACAAGTGTTTACGGAGGATCTATGCTGCTACAGGGTTTCAAATTGATTCCTGTTGATAACATCTAGATGAGATTTTAAAAACGCACAACCCCTGGTAAGGAGAATCAAAGGCATTATGACACACGGTTAAACAGGGCTAGGTCACTGAATTTTGGTGTTTGTTAAATACGAGCTACTTAACACTTCAAACTGTCAACCACCTCATGCGTATTTGCAAAATCGCCACCACGTTACTGAGATGCATTTTCATTTCCATACATTTTGAATGAAACACTTGTTTTAGAAAATGAGATAAAGTTGAAAAAACTTGCGTCAACGTTTTCCAAGTTTACCCGACTGACAACAATTTTAATCTCTTCCATTTGGGCCATTAATGAACTCCCACTGCCACACAACTTCGTATTTCTTCACTATCCAAGCATGTACAGTCCTAACAGATTATTTTGGTAGCAACAACGTTTTTTTTTTTAAAAAGTCTTCGATTGTGTGACCTAGCCGCTGTTACAAGGTGATACCTCCTCCCTTAAACGGTTATGGGAAGAATATGGCCAAAAGAATGGAGATACTGTGCATTGATCACGAGCTTTAAAAATTGAGAAAAGCACATTTTTTGTACAACTATAAGGTTCCGCTAAACACTATTACAGAAACGATTACAGATTTGGGTTTAAGTGGAATATATTACAAAGTTATACCCTTTTCAGCAACTACACAACATGCTATGACGTATCTCGATAATAAAACAAAAACTATGAACAAACACTAACATATGATTTGACTTTTTGCGGAGGCCCCAGTTGTTAAAAGGGTGGATAGCGCTATCCACTGGATAAATCTCTACCTAGTGGACAGCGCAATACCTACCCGCTCGACAGCGATTTATCGGGTGGACAGGGTCATCCAACGTTTGAACAACCGGGGCCAGACTATTTGAGAATAATAACTTTTTAGCCGCATTTTGATGCTAATAAAATAATAAAAATGTCACTGAGTAAAGTTTGTTTTTTCCACATTGTTATCATGTTTTCATGATAAACAAAATCGTCCCAAAATGATTTAAGATACAGTCAATGTTGAAAACACCACAATGCCAACTTTGATTTCGTGTTCAACCGTTAGAAAATAAAATTTTATGAACTATAATACACTTCAATCACTTTGTACCCAAGCTGCTTGGACGAACTTGTCTATTCTGAAGATATGGTTTTGCTCTCAAACTTCAAAGATCTTCAAAATGATAACAGCAAAGACATGGAAGCGAAATTTCACTTCTTGACAAAAATGTGGGCACCACCAGAAATGCCCCCATCCTACAACATATTAAGAACTGAACAGAACAAACTTTTTCACTTACTACTACTTAATTAAAAGTACAGAGTTACCCATCCATTCCCCTTAACTATTAACCCCTTCACACTTAGATTGAGATAGGATGGGGATGATTTGTCACTTGAACGTTTGCATCTGACTTTGTTCTGACTTTTAAGGCTGTGGATGAAATCCCATGGTGTTACCTCTCAAATGAAACCTCTTCAGTAGTACTTTCACGTGGTGCTATTCATTTAGTATGTAGTTTTAACTTTTAAGTCTGAGGACGAAATCCAATGGCGTTATCATTCAAGTGAAACATATGGCGCAACTTTTGCATACTGTTCATTTCTAAGGATTGTACAAAAAGAAAGTTGCTTTTTTGCTTTGAATCCTTTCTTTGGCCACCATTAAGAGTGGAAGGACTAAGAGTAACCCGGAATCTACCACTGAGATGAATACAGTGAAACCTGCACCAAGCGGAACCCATGCTAGTTGGACACTTACCAGACACCAAGGCCAGTAAGTCTAATCTTTTATCGCATTTTTTTCTGTAGAAGGAACACATATTAAGCAGAAACCTTCAGTAATGGTTTCATGTGTGCCTGCTAAATACAGGTGTCAATTTACAACTACGAAAATAATATTTTTTGTTAAATGCACCTTCTCGGCACACGTGGTACTAAGTATCTATTTGAAGAACACTCAAACTTCTATAGAACCACCTCCTAATAAGCGGGCACCCTCGATTTAAGCGGCCAGTTACCAGAGACCAAGTGGATAAAATTATCAGTAAATCGCTGTCAACAGCAATTTACTGATAATTTTATAAAAGCAGCCAACCTTAATCACGCTGCCACTCCCTTCCACTAGGAAGGCCTCTTCATAGAGATTTCACTGTATTAAATGGCTGCACAACAGCACATTATTTGTTACTTATTCAGGCTTTAGGGGAAACATCAGTACAGGTGAATTCATGAAGGCTAAATCTTCAAGTTGATCTAAAATATTCTTGGCTGCAGCACTTAATTGAGCTTGTTTTTCCTGTGATGAAAGTGGAATCGTTACCCCTCCACGTTGCCAAACTTTCTTAGTGTCTGATGTCTTCTGAGGTTTTGGACTGTCCAACTTTTGTTGATCCACTGAAGATAATGAAATGTTAAGCCCCAATAAATCTTCTTCATAGAGACCTCTGGACTCTAAAAAATAAACAAAAGCAAGGAAAGAAGCTCCAACTAGCCAAAAACAACAAGTATACCCAGCAGTCTGGCCTAAAGGTGCAGTCAATTTAACGTTCTTGCCTCCAGCCCTCCCTTCCCTCTGAATATATCTTGGTAAGTATCAGCCAAAATCTCCACTGACGTTCTCAGTGTGACAGCGCCTGGCAGAGGCCACTCACAGGGTTGTCATGGTTACCTTCCAAGCTCACTTGCAGCACCCTAAGTTTGACCAGGTACCTGCCCCACACACCCATCTATTGAAGATGGGTTTTAAAGAGATCTAAAACAAGTTGCGGCTATATTGGGGGGTATTTGGAGAATTTTTTCCTTCTTGATCAACAATTTCTCAGGAACATGGTGAAGCCCCGGTGAATGAGGTAAAAACTTTTCAGCAGAAATTGAATAATAAGAAAAAATACATGACGAATCAAATGTGCAAGACAAGACATTATGAAATTAAATGAAGAAATAATCCTTGCACAAAAGAAAAGAAAAGAAATTTCAAGAAACCTGAAAAATAGCATCTTGTTGTGGGTCCTGAATTTTTTTTCCATATTCTGATTTATGATCTTTTTTCTTTCCATTCTTAAAAATAACTGAAGGCATCCTTCAAGAATAATTTCAAAATAAGTTTAGGTACCTGTCTTTCCCTCTTGAGGCTGGCTTATACTTGGTGCAAAGAAATCAAGGTCAAGTGAAGATGACTCAGATGTGGTATCTGATATGTTGTCTTTAACATCTATCAAAATAAGCATAACAGGAGATTAAGATTGATAAAGTGTTTTAGCTAACAAATGTACCTAATATATATCTTAACTTATCTAGTCAGAAGTCCTTATTCACTGCAGAGTTATAAGAGAAGCAAGCACATACTCATTATAGATTTAACCAGAGCTAAAAGCGAAGCTCCTGTTTATGCATTTTAAATTTACTGCAGAGAATGGACTTTTAAACTATTGAAAAGACCACAAATCTATACTTAACTTTATGGGAAAACCAAACGACTGAAAAACATAAATTTGAGCCCGCGATCAATTAAAAGCTAACAACTGGTCAGTGGAAAACTTAAAAAAAACATGTGACTTCAATGAGTTGGCACCTGAGCCCATGATACCATCAAGTGACGCTGGTCAGCGGATACATTTTTTTGACACTGATCAATTGACCATAACATGGATGTCTATTATCAGGTTAACACAGGTCACAAGCTCCCACACTAGCTAGAAAATTTGACATTGCACATTGGGTTCCCTGTGGTGTGGACGAACTGGTGGATGGGCATACGGTTACATGATCACCCAAATTTCTCAGATGGATAGATAACCAATTTTTCTAAAGTATGGGACTCCGCTTGCTTGCGCACATGTAGAGCTCTGCTAATAGTTTTACTACCAAGTTTTTGCTCCTTCTAAGTTTTTCATTGTTTAGACTTCTACCATTTGCTGCAAAACTCAAAGAACCCAAAAATATTTATGGAGTGTTATTGTGAGGCATGAGAAAACTCAACTAGGAGCAACAGCAGTTATTAGTTTGTGGTTTTTTGGCTTGCTTGCGTGTCCTAATCTTTGTTTTGATTGGTTACAGGACAATAAACATTCCTGAAAATATTTATATTTCAGATGTTCATGCTTTTGTCAGTTTGACAGTAAAACTCTAATACTTTTCGTCAATCAGATATCATTACTGATTAGGTTATACTACTGGAGGTGTCTCCTATTGCTTGCTATTATAGGTTTTCCCAGCAATTTCCACAATCATGAAAATGCATGCCTTCATCAATGACTAGTGACAATATCAAATTCCAGAAATTGATTCAGAGAAATTCTCACTTGATTTTAATCATGAAAATGCATGCCTTTATCCCTGACTAGTGACAAGATAGAATCCCAACAAGACATTGATTCAGAGAAAGTATTGCTTGATTTAAGAATTAACAGCTCAATACTTTTTTTAACTATAGAATTAAAAACAGCATGACCCTATCCATCCTGCAGAGTCTTATGAATAAAGGAATCAATTTCACAAGAAACTGAGGTACTGCATTGGTGGTACAATAAAAAAGTTTGGTTTATTAACTGAGTTCTAAACGTAAATTGTACACTGGAAAAAGATTCAAAAGCTGACATTTTAAGGGCTATCACACAAGTGGCATAATACATATAAAGCAGTCTTGATGAACTATGCAAACCTGATTGCTTCTAGTAACTTCAAAAGCTATATCTTCAGGGTTGGAAAGTCTGGTTAAGAAGACACAAAAAACTGTTGCATCCTACACATTTAAACTTAATTGACTCGCTCACCTGGTTTTGAAGATGTGCGCTTTAGGCTGTTACCCATTATAAACTGAAAACAAAAACAAACAGCTTTTAAAATTCAACAGCAACAGGCTGAATACCGATACCATTAGGTAAACACATTTCTACTGGCCTGTGATACTAGCCTGGGTTGCCAACAACAGTCCTGTTCAGGACCACGATCATGTGGATGATCATGCTCCATCAACTTATAAAATGACTCCTGGGTTCAAACCTTTCACAAAAAGTAGCTTTCTGTTTTTGACATAACCTATCAGAACTTAACGGCGGTAAACACTGCCACCACCCGATTAGTGATGGGGCAATTTTAAAACATCTCTGTTCACACTTACACCAAGGTCAGGGAGGGTCATAGGATGACTTGAACCTTGCATAGATTCCTTGCTTTGAAGTGGGGATTGCACTGCCGCCTGTGATCCCTTCAGGGGCTCCAAGAAATCCTTAACCCAAAAGGAAAAAAAAGGAAAAAAATAAATCATCACTTAGTAACTCTTTATGCAAAAGGGAAAAAAAACAGTCTTTGGTGCTTTTTTAACCACTGGAAACTGCAACTTTGGAAAAGAAAGCCATGGTCCTCTAATTCTAAAACAAGAGACGGTTAGAAGACCTCATTACTTAGTGAGCTCATGAACATTGTAAGAATGTAAAGAGCTTACAGGAAATGATCCTGTGACTCTAAATACCTAATATACAGTATTGTGAGAAAATACAAAATGTATAATAAGTTAGCCCGAACTTACCAATCCAGATGTAAACTGTGGCATTTTGCTCACTGGGGCAGGCATCAACAGTGCTCCAGGCTGTGAATAGATCCCACACATTACAATTAATTAATGTTATACCACAGAAGTGACCATAGACTGCCTGTATAATTAACTTGCTGCCTTGCTAAATCGAGGGTGGGTGCCTGGGGCATCCAAAGGGCTCCCCTGTAGCAAGCCAGCAGCTAGATAAAATCTGCCCCCATGGCTGGCAAATCCCTGCAGACCAGCCATGAGCTCCCATTCCCACGCATCACACTGATGAATCAGTGGAAGGGGGACATAGAATGAATATAAACCGCTCAAAGACATCACAGCCGCTATGAAAACCACTAAAGAAACTTGACAATCCTGATTGTGACAAAGCAACAACATTCCATGTTGGCCTGCACTTGTGAATTTGACTGCTGACCGGCCGAGACTCTTAAGCTCATAGTGGTTATCTTTGTTATATTTTTCATTTAACTGAATCATATGAGAGTGGTATGATATATATGTTAATTGATACATGCATGTGCAAAATGAGAAAGATATACATGTATGGGATAATCTAGGTTATCTGGTGTCAACGTGAGATCCAACTTGGCATTTTTATCACTACTTAGTTTCGTACCACACCGCATGTGCGGCACTCCTCAGATAAAACTGCCAACAAAAAGTTTGTTATAATGCAAACTACGACTATAAACGCGCACTCGAATTTGAATAAAAAAACTAATGCATGGCCATGGAAAATGTAAAGCTGCTGAGAAGAAATTCGCATGCATGCCTGCAGAAAGTTACAAGCTCGCCAGATTGAGTCTGCAAATGATAAAATATGTGGGATAGGTGTATGATATTGTGATTTTTTCTTTATTATGTCAATCATCTTGATAATGAAGATGAGACTCAATAATCTTATGACTAGTAACTTACTTGTCCTCCTCCAAAAGGTGGGAACTGTGATGACACTATTGGCTTTAACATTGACCCCACCTAGGATGAAAAAGGTTTTGGAGGGTTACTCTGCCATAAAGGAGAGGTTTGCTAATGTACCTGGTGGTACTTTCCTACAGTATGGTGCTATTTATATTTTTGTCATGAAATGAATGAATTTATTGCAGGTGGTGGTGGGGGTAATGCTTATCTCTGAGCTGCACTGCATATTTTCATTGGATTTTAATGGATATTAGGCAGATTTACAAAATGAAAATGCTGTGGCAGTGATAACAGCATACACAGTTCTAACAATGATTTTGAACAATGGCAAGTGGAAAATCAATCACTGAAAGTAGGATTCACTCCTTTCTGTGGACCTTTAATTTCGAATTTTCCATTGTGATGTTGTTTCTAAATCTGTCTATCTTTGTACTTGGCAGCCTTAAGATGAAAAGGACTGATAATGTAACATAACTATCAAAAGATTAATACATTTAGTTAATTAATCACTCAATTAATAAGAATTGATTGTTGATATTACTACTTAAGAGTTAATGATAATTATTTTTTAAAGATGCACTTGCGAGTAAATAGTGAGTTTATGCAACAAGACAGTTGAGGATGAAAGAAGAGGATGGCAAAACACTTGCGTGTGACAAACATGACAGGCCAATTACTTATGTGTTTTGTGGTGATCTTCACTTAAGTTAATGTGTTCTGGTCTTTTACAAAAAGACCTGTTTAAAGGAGGGTGAAGTTCGGCGGACAAGTTTTTCAAACAAAATTATTGTCATGCTTGTCACACAAGGTTTATCGTCTTCTTTCCTCTCCCGTCCTGTTGCGTAAGCTCACTTATTATTACCTGAAGAGGGGGAGGTCTCTCTGGGCAGATACAAAGAGACAAAAACTTCTTGTGCTGGCTAAAAGAATTAGACCAGCTGAACAGAATTTGGCCCTCATTTTCTGCATGTTCAAGATGTTGCCATAGTTCTTTGTTGCTGAAGCAAAAAATATTATATATATCTTACATGTAAGAAAATGAACACTTTCTATGTATAAAGTAGGTACAGCATCAACCTGAAACACAGTCAAAATAATTTTATTGACTACCACAGAAACATTATGTAAAAGCTAGTGTCTCCTTTTCAGGGCTCAAAAAAGGGCCTTCTGGTTGTCTGGGACATAAACAAGTAGAATTTCCTGCCAGGCAAACGACTTTTCATTTTCACTTGAAAAATGCTAATGGTGACTCAAGTTGTCTATTTCAGGGGGAGTATCCATCCTATAGAAATGCCTATTAACCCTTTAAGCCCAAATATCCACATACAAATTCTCCAAACTGATCTCTATACATTTCCTTTAAGAATTAGTTAAGAGATAAAAGATCAAAGTATTTTCTCTGAGGTGATCATTTTATTAATTCTCATAACCTAATCTCATGACAATGTATGGATATCGGTAGGAGAAATTTGCTGTTGGTCACTATTGGGACTTAAACGGTTAACATAGACCTCATTGTCTTCATAGCTTAAGGAAGGGAGGGGGAACGGACAGGGATGATCAAAGGATTTTTGGGGGCTTGAAGTTTTCCACATTTTTAGGAACTTTTTGGGCAGGAAAATTGATTTAAGTAGGGTTCTGGGGGGGGTATTTAAACTAATCTAAAGATTAGTGTAGTGCCGCATGCTTTAGCCAGCATTGCAATAAAAAAACACAAACATTCAATTTCTATTTATTTTTGAAATGTTATATACTTTTAGTTCTATACGGAAAAATTTTATGGCTAAGTAATAAGTAATACAGCATAGGATTTCTTGTAGGTTAACTTTTGGTCAAGGGGATTTTTTGGGTTTTGTTCGAAGCCCTTGGGATTATTTTGGGTATTGATTTTGCCCCCTTTTGATTAACTCCATCACTTTAACTCTGGAGTAGCCCCCCTCCCCTCTTTCAGGGATAAACTCCTTTGCTTCACTAGTCAAAGCTACTGACAGCTTTCATTACTCTTCAAACAGGCAACTCTATGTATTCATCTTACCTGTGTAAACTTTTCCCAATGCGAGAGGATAAAATGGTACACTGTGAATTGAACTTGTTTTTCAGTTCTGAGGTAAAACACACAGAAATCGAATCTCTCGCCTGCTTGATCATAAAATTGATGCTAGGGCTGAAATGTTGCAATATTTCTGTTTTTTGTTGCTTTATGCTTGTGTTTTTGTCAGTGGAAGCACCTAAACTAGCTGTCAAGTTAGAGTCAGAGCTTGAGAATGAAGCAAAACCACCAGACTTGTTTTCCTTTCCATGACTGAAATCCCCAAAGTGATCATCAGTTTGTTTCACAGTACTTAAATTCTTTGGTTTGGAGTCAAATGCACCAAATTCATTGTTTTGGATGTTTTGCTTCAGTTCACCTTTGGTACTAGAAGCTTTAAAACCTTCAAACGTTTGTTCTGAAACTCTTTCATCTGCTGTCTCAAAACCACCAAAATCTCCAAAATCATCATCACCACCATCCTTTTTTATGGAATCTTGGGACTTAAATGCACCAAAATCTCCAAAGCCAGACTGGGCATCTTGTCCAAAATCCTTGGTATTTGATTCAAAACTTCCAAAATTCCCACAGTCGTCACCATTTTCATTATGACTTTCAGAATCTTTGGCATTTGTCTCAAAACTTCCAAAATCTCCATTGAAGTCATCAGTATTTTTATTCTGACCTTCAGAATCTTTTGAGTTTGCTTCAAAACTTCCAAAATCTCCAAAATCATCAGTATTTTCATCCTTTTCCTGAACACTTTTGGTATTTGATTCATTACCATCAAAACCTCCAGAGTCATCATTACATTGACCATTATTTAGAGAAGTTTCTACACTTGACTCAAAAGTTCCAAAATCTCCAAAGTCTTTTGACCTTTCATTGTCTTTTTGAGAATCTTTGATATTTGACTCAAAACTGCCAAAAGTCTCAGTGTTAGCACTACTGCCATCACACCCTTTTTGGGAATTTATGGCACTTGATCTAAATGAATCAAAATCTCCAAAATCATCACTGTTTTGACCTTCAGTTTTGATTGGTTTTTCTTCTAAATCCGAAGCACTAAAACTCCCAATGCTGTTATTCTGGTCCTTATCCTCATGAGTATCACTGCTGAATGAATCAAACATACCAAAACCTCCAAAATCATCTTTATCCTTTTCTTGATTAGACAGAGATTTGGGCTCGGAATCAACACTGCCAGTTCTTTCTTCTTTTTCACTGTGGTTTACTTCAAATGCACCAAAATCTCCAAAATCATTATCAGTGTCCTTATCCTGTATAGATGATGCTTTAGCACCAAAAGGATCATTATTAACCTTTGATTCAGTTAGTTTGGCATCAACTGTAATGGAATCACTTGATGTCTCATCTTTTTTACCATGTTTCTTTTCAAAAGAGCCAAAATCCCCAAAATCATCATCATCATCACTATAATATTTATTTCTTGTGGATGCAGTTCCAACAAATAAAGAATCACCCTTCACAACTTCGTCATTCTCCCCTTCAGGTGCTACTGGTGAAATGTCTTTTTGCACAAATTCATTATGACCACTAGATTGTTGTAAAGGCATGTCATTAAAGTCAGCAAATTCTCCAAAATCATCGCCGTCACACAATCCAGAAGGCTCTGGCGATAACTTGGCTGCATCCTTTTCAAGGGTGGTATAATTCTGTGAGTCCACAGTGTTGCACTTTTTCCCAGTTAGCTGTTCCCCATTAGTAGATTGTTTTATCCTAGTGCTTTCATAAGACACACAATTAATATGACCTCCTTCCTCACTGTCAGCCAATACAGTCGTAGATATTTCACTACTGGTCACTTCTGCCGACAAGCTATCCAGCTGTCTTGATTCTTGATCTCCACGATTACTACCAACAAAACCTAAAAATCTCTCTGAGGACGCATTTGAAGCAGTGTCCTTCTCTGTTTTGAACTCTTTGCTCTGTTCAGACAATGATTCCTTTAGAATGTCACAGTCCTTTTTACTATCGTCATGAAACAATCCCTTTGTATTGACATCCATGGTTGAATCTCCATGATGGGCAACCGATTTCTTATCAGCTGTTTCACAATTGTCAACGTCTTTCACTGCAGTCACTCCAGGGTTGGTGATAGCATTCTCTGTGGTTGCAAAATCACCAAAGTCATCATCAGATTCTAAGTCATAACTGCCATTAATGTCACTATTTGTAAGTGCCCTTTTATTAACCCAATCACTGTCTGAATTTCCCTGATGAGAACTACCATTAGGTAAGCTTTCCTGTAAATTTACACTGCCTTCATTTGCCTGAAATGCAGCAAATTCGGCGTCATCGACACCATTTTCCACATTATTAGAAGGACCTTGTTGGCTGCTTTTTGCATCCCAAGATTGGAGAGATTTTTCACTATTGTCGTGACTAGTGAACCAGTCTTGCGATTCGCCACTGCCATTGCCTTGTCCAAAAGCTGAGCCAAAATCCGCAAAACTAGCAAAGTCCCCGAAATCCGACTCTTCGTTGCCTTCTTCCGTGTCGTGTTCATTTTTGCCCTTTAGAACACTGCCACCTAATTTTGATTTCTCCGTGAATTTTTCTTCGCTTGACTGGGTCTTCTTCACCGGCGATGCAACAGGTTTCTCGCCATACTTCTTTGATTTGTTTACATCGTTTCGGAAAACGATTTCATTGTCATCTTCGTCGAATGTGTCGTCAAGAGGCGGCGGAGCATCTGCAAGGACAGTCGAGAAATTCGATCCATATAGGTCCGAGTTATTCACTCCGTAATACCAAGCCATTAATAGCTGAATAAACTACTCGCCGGGAAGACAGACTTCTCACGATATTTTGGTTTCTACTCCTTTCAAATTTTCCTGGTTGAGGAATTTCATTTTGTTGAGTATACCCTTGCCTATGTCACAATATTAATATTGCTCTTGGTTCTTCAGCCACAGTTGAGGAAATACATGTATAACTGGGAAGAATTTTGAAACAGCGGCACAGTGATAGTCTTCTACGGTCCTATTTTCCACGGTTCTCTTGTATGCTATTCAAGTTAATCCCACTCGTAACTTCAAACAGCATCAGTCAAGGGAAAACAAATTATTGTATCGCCACTTACTCAAAGAGATACTACCGGTTGATCAAGCGCCATTTTCTTGTCCCGTGATGCCTCGCTTTCATTCACAGCCTCAGGAGCCTGAGAAAGCCGTGGGGGAGTAGGGTAGGTGTGTCTCATTGTTCGCCAAAACCTATATCGCCAACACACAAAATCCCTAAAGAAGCGAAAGATTTTCTCCAGATCATAAGGTAACGTTTGTGGGCTGAGTCCCAGTTCATGCTGCCTGCGAATGCGGCCAAATTTCCAGTCATCACTTCTCTCTTGGTTCTCAAGAGCTAAACTGTGATTGGCTAAATAATGTCCTACGACACAGAAATCATTTGGTGGCTCGGGTTCACAGACTTTATTTTGTGTCAATCGAAAATACATCTGCTTTCACAGGCTACAGTTCATGGGACTCAAATCCTGCTCTCCAAGCCCAAAAAAATGAAAACAGGGAGACCTTTACCCTAACATTTGGGAAGGGCACTTTCATGTGCTTAGAAGTGGTGGGGACAAGAAATGACGGGCACGCGAGAGAGAGAGACACGCGAGGGGAGAGAAAGCCTCTTGTGCACCTGTTCTCTCTTGCGCCCACTAATTCCAAGTGCCTGCTACGCAGGCTAGGGACAGAGATGTCTGTGGTCTCGCGTAGTGTTCAGTTCAAAATGCCAATGCTTTTTCCCATACAAATTTTGCCAAGGGCTGTGCATTAAAATAATTTTAAGAGGAGAAAATTTAAATAAAAAAAGGAAAGGAAAAGAAAAAAAGAACAACACCAAGAATGATTCAGTTAAGACATCTTTATTGAAATATTAAACTATATGCTGTAGCTCTATCTATCTTAAAAGTTAGTTAAAGGTCACGAGTACATAAATTTTTGGACACAAGCAGAATGCACACATCTTAATTAGGTCAGTTTAAATTTAAGGTATCAAACTTAAAGAATTAAAATATTTAATGAAAAAGGTTAGTCAAACAAAAACAAAGAATAATTCTGGTCACATGGGATTATTGTCCCATGTGACGAAATTCAAACTATGCTTTCATTTTATACTTATTCTTATGTAAGGACTGTTTAGATAGCAAAAAAATAGAACTAGACAGGTTATTTCTTCACTGTTGTGACAACTTTCTTTGTAACCATTTTGCTCCTCCAGTTTAACGCAAAAGCTATTCATATAAACATTAGAAGGAAAGATTGAACTAAATATTTGTGTAAAATTTGGTGTTCAAAAGCTCTAATAGTTATTATAATTATAATGTGTACAAACTGACTAAATGTCCAGCTACCAATAAATTAGCTTGTTGGTTCAATTGGTTGGATCACTGCACCAGTATTAAAGAGATCAAGGGTTCTAATCCTGTACAAGCCTGGGTTTTCATAGGCTTTCTTTTCAAAACTGCAAAAAAAGCGATGATCCTCTTTACATCTCTAATAGGTGATAAAACTAAAACCGAAGAAGGATCTACCTGCAGACAGCACTGTTTCAGCCTTCTGGGCCTCATCAGTGCAGTGCTGATGCTGGGATGGAGGTTAAGCTATAAAGCCAACCCAAATGATCCCAAAAATGTGGCATCATCTTAGCTATTCCAGAGTCCTCCAACTAGCAAACTACTATATATATATTTATTTATTATTTTGAAATTTAACAATCATAAATATCACACACAAACAAAGGAATGTTTTGTATCTTGGATAAATGTGGTTGCATTGCACTGATTTTAGCTACAGTTGATCCTCTATTAAGTGGCAACCTTTTAAGTGACTTCCCTCTAAAGTCCCATAATTGTAGAAAAGAATGAGAAATTAAACTTCTATTAAGTGGCCACCACCATTCACTGACCGCTGCCACCTTTTGGCTATCCCAAAGAGAACTCTCCATAATTGTAACCCCTATTTAGAGGCCACCAAGTGCTTATTACACAACAGTTTGGCCTCACTTTAAGAATATGATGAAGAAAAATACAGTCCGAGATAGAAGGTGATGACCAATTGTGAACCAGTAATGCTTTTCCCATCAGACATTTGTTTCAAAATAAGGTGATGTTTCTGCCAAAAAAGATGCTAATTTATGACAACCCTCTGCCCAACAGCAATTAGGCAGCCACTTGCCGATACCCCAAGGGTGGCCACTTTATAGAGGTTCAACTCTATATAGCTGAGTACGTCCTGTTGTAAATATTGATTTGACAAAATAAGTTGGCCAGTGTTACACACAGGTGTTGGTCTGCAAGTTGAAGTAAAAGTAGAGGCATGCTTTACATCCTGGCGTCAGATCTCTAAACAGTTCCTGGACTTGACTAGATGACATACCCTTTTGGAATTCCTGTAGAAAGAGATATGCAACAAAATGCCACATTAACATTTATGAAAATGCAACAAATTACCCAAATCTCGAAATGTGAGGAAAAACACATCTTTGTTAAAGATTCTCTGTAGATTACAAATGCAAAGAGTCTTTAATGGAGGCTTACCACTAAATCAACCAGTAGTAACTCCGAGGACTCATAAGCTTCTGGGCCTCCCTTGTTGTACAGCTGTTTGATTTCCTCACCACTTAAGGAGCACCTTAAGAAAAACCAGACAGTTACACATGGGCCACACCCACTTTGAATGATGGTAGCTTATATAACCCAGCTATGTAGAGAACCTGTAAGTGACCTCGCAGTATTTGGTGGTCACTTATAGAAGGTATTTTATTTCCCCAGCAAAGGCCGCTGCTGCAAGCTAATTCAAGCTCAGTACCAAAAATAGAAAGGTGGGCTACTATATCATTAATACATGTAGCACAGGCACAGAACAGGGGTGCACCTGGTAAATTTTGGATAGGTGTGTGCCTCAAAGTTCTTAAACCTAGCTTGTATCAATAAATTAAAAGAGAATAAATTTGAAATTCAATTGAAAACCTAGTAATGCCCAGAAACAAATCAAAGGATGCCTATGGCTAACTCACGGATTAATCATTTTTAAAAATGAAAGCCAATAATGAACTTGTAGTTAGTCTACCCATGTTATTTAAGTCTATCAAAAAATGAAAATATGTAAAAAAAAACTAAACTAAACTAAACTAAGAAAACAAAACCAAAACGACCAAAAAGAAAAAGAAAAAAAAAGTTTCCTCCAGTGGGAGTCAAGACCTAGACAATTAACATGTGAGGTCATAGCAATATCAGATATTGCTATGACCTAGATTCTATTGTGCCACAGCATCAAGCGTTGAACATTTGTGTCAAATTAATTATCTTTAACTGCAGGTAGATGCTGTTTAAATCTAGTAGAGCTTTATTTATGAAGAATTCAAAGATATATATGAGGAAAATAAGCAGGGTTTTGACGGTAAAAGCTGTACTTGAACTCATTTCATCGCATTTGAAATGGCTTACAAAGCAAAACTATCGCAAAGTCTCTTGCTAGCGGCATTGTACTGCATTAACATGAGAAGAATCAATTACGATTCAGCAACAAAGAAACATTTCATTTTAGAATGTTCCCAAAAAGCAGTGAGATTTGTAGTAAGGCCGTGAGATAAGTTAAAAAATCATGAGCTTGGACCACTTTATTGCTAACCTCTTCATCATGTTTATCACCTGGACAAGTCAAAAAGCTTCAAAAGTTCACTAACTTCTGTCTCAAAGTTGGCTATAGTGCTAATTTGAAACATTCAAAGTCCACATGAAGACAACATCATCCTATGGAAGCTACAAAATCATAACATCGAAGGCTCTGGGCACAGTGCAAACTCAGCACTTCTTTATCACGGGGACGTTTGGGAATGTTCGATCTGTGACAATTGTCGTTTTGATATTGGACACTTTTGTGTGAGCCGACTAATTACTAACAAAGTGTCCACACCTGAGCTACACATTTGCATATCACAATGCCCATAACAATTCGTTCCTTACGCTACGTTTAATCCACAAGTTAAAAATGAAACCCTACATAAGGGAAAACTGATAATGCAAAATGGACCTTAAACAAGTGTTTTTTTTGTGCTCTTCACATGGGAATTGACAGAAAATAGGATTTTAGAGTAAATCTTTTGTAGTTGAATCATTTTCCTTGCATGTCAAGCAGGTTTTAATATGTTCTTTACAGTGGCTCAGCCTCTGTGCTTTTAGGTACCCTATCAAAGGACCACAACTCATCAACACCAAGAAGGATACTTACCCTCTACATATATTTTAAGGATTAAGCACCTCAAAAAGCCTACCATATCCTGTGGTTCATACCTATTATAGTCCCCCATGCCCATGACTACAGATAAACTAGATAATATTGTTGCTAATATTTATTTAGAATCACATTTCAACCCTGTACCTGATTTTGAAGCATGCTCCTGGTTTATTTGCAGTCATATGATTCCTGTGTATACCTATTAGCAGTGGCCAGTCAAGATATTTTTCTGGGATATTTACCTAAAATATGCAAATATCAACTTCATCTTTACTCAAAAATAAACATTTTACAATAGACTGGCCCACACATAGCAGTTCCTAATCTACACGGGCCAAGTTTAAAAAGTTAAAGGGAAGGAAATACAACAATTTTTTTAAATACAGTATTATTGCAAGTACAGAGATAGCTTCATTATTATAAATTTATTACACTGAAGCACTGAGACATGACATGGAAGAAATTAGATACCACATAAATCCATTTATGGACTTTAAAGTTACTTAATTTACTTTATACATAACCATTGGCATCTCAAAGGAGTCTTAGTATGAATACTGAAGCAAACCATTGAAAGGCAAATAATAAGAACCACAAGAGCACCAGTTAAAATGCTGAACCTAGGCTGCTTCAAAAAGAACCTCCCACAGGTCTTGTATTTAGGAGTAATTGAAGGGTTTCCTGAAAAAAGGGCATAATTTGCTTATCAATAATAAGCAAATGTTTACGCACTTTTTCTTATTGTCCTCAAAATTAACATAAAATAGACCATACTGTAATGGAAGTGTACCAAGCAAGCCAACATTTTCATGAATTTTTTACAGTTAGATCAGATTCTCCATGAATGTTGTGCTTTTTTATAAAAAGTAATGAGCTTCAGTATAAACCGTGCTTAACACCATTTTTAGCAAAGTGTAAAGTTATTTGCTGTGGTGTTTGAAGTTGGCAGCTTCATAGGATTATAATGTCACAAAAAATTGTCATTAGCCCAGTAATATCATGATTTAAACATTATAAACTTGCTGACACAATTTTCCCTTCAAATTAATAACACTGATCGTATTTTGGCATGCAAATTGCCCTCTCATAAGAAGCCCCTTTGTATATACCCCTCTACATGTAAGTCCAACAAAAAAAACCTTTGAAAAATACATTTTCTGGGGCTTATTTTCAGAATTTTATGGTGTAGCAGTAGTTGCTATCTAATAAAACGGTAGTAAATCTTTGAAAAGACACAAAATGACACATTTCAAATTTGGCTTGCCCAAACAGAAAAACAAACTTTCAACAAAGATGTGACCATAGATCAACTTACAGTCACAAGCAATCTGATGCACACTGCACTTACTTCATCTCTAACTTCTCTCACAATGGAGTGAAACAACTCATATACAACTGCTTTTTCATCCATGTCATCTAAATCAACTGATCTGTTCTTGTCAAACTTGCTATTTTGAAGTTTAACTTCCTGAAAAAAGATTGGCGGAATTAGGATAGGCTGACAGGTTCTGTGATGACAAGTGCAATGGGTGTTTCAATATATAATTTATGCATGACCCTATGCATGTGATATTAGTGAAAGGTCCAGGGGCATCCTCAGAGACCCAGGGACTGTCAGCATGCTGGAAAATGCTTGCTGTGCCTTTTCTCCCAACTGAATGCTGTGGATCTTTGAGGATAGTCTAGGGGAGGCAAAAAAGTAAAAAACCCATCCCCTTGAGCCCTTCTCATCACAATTTCTTAATGAACAAGAGTCCCCTTCCCTCAAAGACTAGTCTCAGCAACTGGACTTCATGTCACACAGGTAAGGCAGACCAACATGGTGACAAGAACAACCCCAAACATTTTCACCTCTTGGCTTGTCTTCATTGCCACCTCATGGGAAATACAAAGTGTTTTTGTTGATGAAACATGTCCTAATGTTCATGCTTGTATCGTCTGCATTTCCATGTGGACAAAATGACATGAATATAGGCATGAGGAAATCTACCCATCTATCCTCTGCCCTTTTCCCAGTAGGCGTATTTTGCAGAACACCAAATGGCTGCTGAATGCCAAATGACTCTGAAGTTTAATGATTAGGGTTAGGAAACTGAGTGAATCAAGTTCCATTTAGGGTCATTATACTGGGCAAAATGACCTGAAACTTGACTCGCTAAGTTTCTTAACCATTATCACTAAACTACAAAGTCATGAGAAGTTCGCTGGCCATTGGGCAATCTGCAAAATACCCCACCCCCCTCATCCCTACATACACTTGGTTCTGCATGTCCTCCTGGCGTGTCCAAGCGCCCAGGGTCTTCATAAACTTGATGACTTCTTCTGATAAAAACTAACTTACTGTCACTTGTTTCGACAACAGATCCAACTCCTAACGCATCAGAAAAACAAGCATGTTCGTTGGCATATTCCGATTTCCCAAATTCATTCAAAAATATCCTTTGACTGTTGTTCATATTTGTGCAAACATAATCTCTATAACACGTTTGTCCTAAAAGCAAAGTCACTGGTTTCCCATCCTCGTGGCCTACGCCAAAAAGACGAAACTTCGATCCGTTGAAAAGGAATGGATTTTTTTCTCTACGTAACGCCCATGTCTTTTCTATCTCAGATTCAAACTGTTCATTACATGGCTTCCTGTCGTAATCGTGCGACAATAAAATTGCCACGTTTGTGTCCTTTGCCCCACCGGAAGAGACGAACTCTACGTGATTTCCACTGTTGAAAATCTCAGTAAAATGTCCTTCATCCCTGCATTTTTCCACGAAGGCTTTCATTTCCATTTTTGAGCGGATGATAAACGCATGGAGGGTCGATAAATCTGATCTTTAACCGTCACTGAAAACCGTGTAGACCCCTGAAACTGCCGCCATGTTGCCCAGAAAAATGCTGTAATATAAGCTGAGGTGTGATTGGTCAATGTAGCGCACTAGAGCCAATCAAATTAGCCGTAAGAAACACAGTTGACTCCTTGGTATTTGAAACCAGCAGTTACACCCAAAAGTACCATGACAACTAAACAGCGCGCGTAACAAAAATCACAGAGAAGAGCATACAAGCGAAGGTTTGCTTTCTTGTTCAGCTGATTTTTCTCCAAAATATGGACGCAGAAGGTCTTCATATGGCGGTTGACTACGTGGGAAGCAGTGGTGTTATTCTTAGTACAGAACAGAAAGCAGCCTTACAGTCATCGCTGGTTATTTTGAAAAGCAACTACAAGTTTCGTGGAGTGAAATTTTGGGGCAAAATTCTTGGGGTGAAGAGCGATTACTTTATTGTGCAGGGAGTTGGTAAAGATGAACTGAAGGATAGAAAAACACTATACAGGTAAATTGTATTCGAAATCTAGTGAAAAGTCCTGTGGAGACTGACTGACAAATATTGCACAAATTGTTCCTTTAAAGATAAGCTTACAGATCGAAGTTAATTGTATTTATTTATTTATATGTTATAATTCACAAAGTTTTCCCATCACTGTGAATGCAAAGGTTTCTGATGGGAAATTTATGAAGACTTCTGTCGAATGAATCTGATGGTATTATTCCCCTCCCCCCCCCCACCTCCGGCTCTCTTATGAATGAAGAATTACACATGTACAGTAGGCAGATCTCAGAGGGTGTTATCTGCTGAGGCTGAAATCATCCTTCCAGACCCTGCCTAATTCTCAATATCAAGGCAAATCCAAAGCTATTTCTTTTTTTGCTAAACTTGTGAAATTTTCTGCCATTTTCTCCTTCTCTACCAAAAGAGCCAAGCCGTCACAGTCAATCTTAGTCCCCAGAGGCTTCTTGGTTTTCCAACCCTATTTCTGTCATTATTCTGTACAATTACCATTATCTGTACCAATATCGCAAGTCCCTTCCAAGTTTGCTCAATGCTACAACCAGTTGCAAAAGTACTTGAAACACTGTACCGTATTTTGGTATTTATAAATGGCCTGTCCATAATCTTGTGCTTGTGATCCCCCCTCCACCCCTTATCAAAGTTGCTAGCAATACAAGACCATGCTCAAAACTCTGAGGAACAACTTTGAATTATACAACTTATACATTGTCCGTGACTGTGCTCACATGGTGGGTGGCTCCTCCTAAAATGTTCTGCAATTGGTATATAGGATTTAATGGAGCCAACACCAATAATTATTGTGGAATTGCACGCATTTTAGGCATCCTACTGATGAACAGTTGCGACATGTAGATATATATTTTTTAGCAACTAAGATAATTTGCAGTCTGTCTACTTTGATTTGAATGTGAGAGAGAGGAGGGAGCTTGGTATTATATATCACAGACCTGTGACTAGCAGCATTTTGAAGCAAGAAAGGTCGTTTTTTTTTCGGGAGTGTCTCAGCATTTTTGCTGCTGGTTGTAGCTCATTTTGAAGAATTAACTTTGGTATTGAGCCAATCAGAAATAGAGAAATATTTTGAATGAATATTTATAATTTGCAATTATTGTTTTTGTGATAGTCAAGACTGTGTACACTGGGGTTTACTGCCAGTAGTTACAGAAAGCATGAGACACAACAGTTCCTTTGTGAAGGGACGTTTCACTGGTGACCCGTCTTACGAATATGAACACACTGAGACAAAGAGAGTGGAAAGCCAAGATGGAGATAGAGTTGAAGGAGCTGAGGAGGAGAATATTGTAAGTATTACTTTGGAGCCTTTCTATTAAATTGGGTGCATGCACAATTAATGTTTCTGTTTTTTTTTTTTTTTCCACATCAATTTTTTTGGAATTCAAACTACTGAATGCACAAACTTTCTCTTGGATCTCGGAGGTGATATGAGCTATTTAAAGTAGTTTGACTTAAGATGTGGTGGTTGTTGTTTCATTTCCTTATCATTGCTGCTATCATGTTGATTCTCTTAGAATGACAAGAACATTGCTCCAAATTCTCTCAATTTTGTTAGAAATGGCTGAGGCTTTCATAGCTATTATTTTTCACTCTATGAATCAAGAACTTTAATGGTTTGACATCATTTTTATTAATAAGTGTGTAGTTCAGTCTGTCAAAACAGACACCAGTGGTTCAGTCCTTGTGATGGAATATGAAATGAAGCAGTGTACTGTTCTCATATTACAAAAACATTGGCTGATAGGCCCCTGTAATATTCATGGTTTATATGAGTTATGTTACCTTGGGATTTTATCGTTTTTTATTCATAGATAATGGTGAAAGAGGAGGACAGGCTTGCAACAACTATTGAAGCTATAGACTATGATGTCAGGATAGTACCCAGAGGTGCATACTTTAGAACAGCTCTTGGCACTGTGGAGGTGAACAGAAGTTTTGAAGGTGTGTATAAATGAGACTTGTCTACCCTATTGTTTTCTCAGTTGAGTGGTATATAAGCTCGCAACAGCTTACAGAACAGGGATTTTGTCTGTGTGGAGCTAAAGAGTGCATGAAAAGAAGGTATAAAATACAGCAAATACAAATTTTATTTTTGTTGTTTGTAACACTTGATATATATTAAATACTTGGGAGACAAATATATTTGCTTAACAAGGAGCTCTGATTTTGTGTTTGACAAGCAATTTTTCGAGCTCCATAGCAAGTAAGGATGCACAATTGGCATTCTCAACAAAATGAACTAGATCTGACACAGCCCCTTTAATCATTAAATAATATTGTTATAAATTATCCCATATCCATCAGGTTTGTCAGTAGCTGATTCAGGCAAGCTTTCCAGTTATTTCCACTTCAGAGAACCATTTCTTCTAACCCAGAAGACTCTTCTTCAAAAGGTATGGTACTAAAATGTAAACATACGACTTTTGAGAGAATACTATTATTATACTATTATTTATACCAAACCCAAACAATGCTTACTGCAAAAAAACCCTTTTATAAATTCTATTAGTATCCATGACTTATAAAAGGGTGTTATAAGAACATGTTCATTACACAAAATAGCGCAAAATAAATGGAGGGATCAATGCAGTGTTGATTAGACCACAGCACAAAATAGATGTGCTTGATTAATCAACGCAATGACAGAAATTGACACCCACCAATGAACAAGAAACAAGGCGAGGTGGAAGAGCTGGGAAGAACCCAAAAGTGGTGGCATGGGACAGAAAGTGTTGGTCAGAGAACGTGATGGCCTTATGCGCCCTCTAACATAATGAAAACAGATAATGATGTTGATGATGATGATATTACTTTTGTCATAAACATAAATGAATTAAATCAATGTGGATTTTTTATAAAATCACTTTGCAATTTTTTTGCTTTGTCCTTTAACAGGCTGAGCTGGATAAAGCTGTTGATTTTCTTGATCCTATTGACACTGATGTGCCGAAAGGAGGTGAAAGCTGCTTTACATTTTTAATTTCCTTTTTTATAACTATAAACTTTTAGTCATCAGAGACTTTGTCACTTTGGTTGGAACTTAATTAATCAAAATTTAGACAGACCATTTGCCCATTTCCCTAGATTATTAGTAGCCAGCAAGCAAGCTCTAGGCGATCCACTCCAGGGTGCTCTGGCGATGGGGCGGGAACAGGAACAAGAGCTTGGAACTACGTCTCTGGAAATTGAATATCTGCATCGAAAAAGTCTATGCGAAATGCTGACTGGTGGAGATGACATTAGTATATGACATCATTACCCTTGGCACATTTTTTTCAATGTTTGTTTACATTCACGCTATTTTCTACTTCACACTGATTGGTGGAAATCTGACAGCTCAGTCGACGGTGAGCCACAGGGGAATTGGAGGTGGAATTCAATTTCCAAAAATGTAGTTACAAGCTCTCCCTCCTTTTCCCACCCCGCCAGGGTGGCCCAGAGAGCTTGCTTGAGCTTGCTCGCAGGCTAGATTATTAGTTCCCCATTTGTTTTTTTTTAAAGTTTCAACTCTTCTGATTTCAATTTCCTGGCATCACATTTGCAACTTTTCATTCATATGTTTTCTGTCTATTTGTTTGTTTGTTATGTATATTCGATGGTACTAGAATAATATGTTGTAACTGCAACCCTAACAGTTAAATTTCGAGGTGGATTTGACTATTACTTTCTGTCCCTTCGTAAGGTTACAGGACAAAAGTTATGTAAACAAAATTTTGACTCTTTGTGATTCTTATATGATAAGGAACTAAGTGATATTTAACTTGTCACAGTGGCTGGGGTTATTACAGGTTCATTACTGAAAATAGCTGTCAGACAAGCCGTATACATGGCTTGTTTTTGTGAAACATGAAATGCAATTTTTACGATTCTAAAACATGAAGGAATTTTTTGGGGTGCTTTCACTTTGTACGATAGAGAACGCAAGAAAGTAAGCTAGGTGAAAGCGAAGCGATTGGACGTCAATACTTTTGCCTGATAAGTTTTGACTTTTTACTGAGGAAAAAAAATCAATATTTTTCTTGAATGTTATTTGTTGCACCTGACTAATAATGAACGAGAGAACTGCGAATAAAAGCTACGAGATAACGCGCGAACGAGTGACAAAGCGTCTCGCTTTTGCGTGCCCCCGCGCGCTTGGCCCTCACTAAAGCTAGATAATAATCTAGAAGATATTTAAAGGCTTTTTTCTGTTTGTTGCAGGTTCCTGGAGTATTCAGTTTGAACGTGGTAGTGGCCTTGTCACCCTTCGTAGCCTTCACTGGCTTGGCTTCACTTTTTATCACGTGCCAAGCTCCAGAAAATATGGCTCAGTATACGTGGGTCTTGGAACCAAGAATCTGGACTTGCCTTTTATGCTGTGAAAGTACGCGTTTTCAAAAAAACATTTTGTGTAACATAGTGTATTTATAATATCCACTTGAGTGAGGTGCTGTTTGTAACAATTGTATTAATTTCCATTCTGATTTTTAACCAAGGAATGTTTAGCGAGCATCTTGAAGTGAAATAAAAACAGCGTGGAAAAGCAAGCAACCAATTTGCCGACTTTAATTACACATAAGAAAATCCCTCAAAGTTAGACTCAAACTTACCTAGAACTTGGAAGAAAACTTTTAAAGAAACATTTTATACGATATTCATATCATGCCTTCGAAAAAAAAATTAATCAAGAAGCGCCTTTTGAATCCATGAGTATTCCGGATGTAAGCTATATACAGACAGACTAAATATGTCGTAAGAACGAGTTGAAAGATACGCCAGCATAACTCGCACAGTTTTCCGGTTAGACTCAACAGTATAGATTCCTTTTCACTAGGAGAACGAAACAGGGAATAACACGAGCTAGTGCTTGTGTAATTACATACACTGTTAATATGTCCAAAGCGTAGCCGGTGAGTCGGAGGAAAAGTTTAGTTATTTCAGTGCATTATCTTTTTTACTTGAACTGATATATAACAAGGTAGACTACGAGTAGTTCCCCATTTTTCCTCAGGGGTAGTAGAGCAAGCGAAACGCAAGCGCGCGTGAAAATCACCCCACTCGAGAAAGGCAAAACGTGGTGAGGAGAGTGTCGTCTTTTCTCGCGTGAGGTGATTTTCACGCGCGCTCGCGTTTCGCTCGCTTTACTATCCCTGACTACAAATGGGGAACTACTCGTAGTCTAATAATAAGGGTACCTGACAGAAATAGCTTCAATAGCCCGAATCAAAACGTGCAACTAAACATAAGGACACGGCTATAAAATACTTTCATACTCAGTTAAACGCTTGTGTCATTACTAAAATCCTTTAAAAAAAACTGTACCAGCCCACCAGCCCATGTGTAGCCGCAACCACCCCCCCTCCACCCCCCCCCCCCCCCCCAAAAAAAGAGGGGACGCTATTTTTCCTTCTTAGCGGGGATGTGCTAAGAGAGAACTCCAGGAGCCGATTACTGGATTAATCGACTCCTGAGAACTCTCATTACAAAGGGGCCGTTTACGATCTAGTGTTTTTTTGTGTGTGTGTATTTTCACAAGGGCGAAAAAACTCTTTTTTCCTTCTTATACCGAATTGGCATGGCATGGGCCTCCCTTCCAAATCGCATAGCCTGCGTAGCAGGCGCAAAACAAGAGAGTTCTCTTGCAATAAAGGAATATGGGCACGAGACAAAACGGGGCACACGCAGGAGCCCAATTTATGGGTTATGGGCTCCTGGCACACGCGAGTCTCCCTCGCGCGTCCTTTTTTCTTGCGCCCGTTTTTTCTTTCTCTCTGCGCTGCGTTCTTTCTAGCCTGCGACCGCAGAGCTATGGCGGTCGCGGGACAATTCTTTCTTGTGCCTGCTAATGAGATGGGTTGGCCAAATTTGCATGGTTACTTTCCGGTCCCTCCTTTTCTTTTCACTACAGGAAATCCATGCTGGATACCTGTGGTTGATTGGCACAGTGCTATAAAACGTGTGACCTCTTTAAATTCCACGGAAATTAAGGGGATGAGTTTGTTGAGGTCGTCACATTAATACAGGAAGAGGCTTTTAGCATGATTACCATAAACCGAAATCAGAAAAATCATATCCGATCAGATAAACATGTAAAAAGCGTTGAGGTCGAGAACCTGGGGGCACATATGGCAATGCGCCCAGATTAAAAACAGACTGTTAAAGTCTGTAAAAAGAGACATCAAAGAGACATTTCATGTTTGAAAATCATGAAAGAAGAGGAAGGGCAGTATGGTCTAGACTGGCAGTCTAGAAGTACTCTTTATATCATATATACGTTTTTCTTTAAGTCCATGGAAAAGTTAGAAGTTACTAATTAAAAGTCTTAATATTTACAGGCAAATTTCAAACGTTTTGGGCTTGGCCAGCCCTCATCAGTAAAGCCTGAAGCAGTTCATTCATGCCCAGCAGGACCGGAGTTCAGGTCAGCTATGAGGTCTACGTACGACTAGGCCGGGGTACTTCTGCTTAACTGATATGTACCGCGCGGACGTGGACTTTCGTGGCCTGTCACGTTCATTTCAAACCTTCTTTCCTCGCTTTGTATAACCTTTTCCAGGCTCCAATGCTGTAGTAGTGCATTTCGTGCATCCCCGAATTGCGCGAGTCTTAATTTTCGCTTGCTTGGCTTGATTTACAGAATAAAGAACCCCTATAACTCGACTAGGATCGGATAGCTGGAACTCCCCGCTGATTCTCGAGTAAGTCCAATTTCCCCTCCCACTTTTCAGTCATTCAGTAGTACTCGGTTACCTGGAACTTGATAACTCGAAATCCCCGCTAACTTGAACTAAATTTCCTTTCCCTTGATCAAAATCAAGTTCACTGTGATTACCCCGAGAGCTCGAATTCTGAGCTCCACTTGGATGCCATTTCGCATTAGGTGTTCTTGTTGTACAATCGGTAAATCCAGCAATTTGATTTTCAATTTGATGGTGCAACAAACATATCACGTTTTATCACAAACAAGGACCATAATCATGTTACCGTTTCTGATGAAATAAGTTTGCATTGTACTATACACTCAAATAAAAAATCAATAACTATTAATTATTAGGATGGAAAATTTGACATTCAATCGACCCGATAACTCGGGCCCCCGCTAATAATTGAAAAAAAAACTCGAACTGTTTTTCGTTTCCCTTCAGAGTTCGAGTTGACGGTATTCTACTGTATTTTCTCGACGTCCTTACTATCTGATCTGAGAGCTTGGCACAGGCTACGCCTTGTGGCACCCCTTGCCTTAATAACAGCGATCCTTAACTGCACTTCGACTTGCTAAGGTGTCCTGTTGGACTACGAACGCTTTCTGGCCGAGCAGTAGACTTTTCCTTGCAGGCTATGCCGCGTCCACTCTCGGTAAAAACGGGCGCTTTCATCTCTTACATATCTCAGTTATCAGTACAAGCGCGCGAAAGGGCGGAGCTGTATTGATCCACTCAATTTGTGTGAATAACGGCTTGTTACTGCCCTGACATCTCATCCCAGTTATTTCAGTGAATTCTCTTTTCCGGCAGGTTTATACGGGGTACTTCTTTCTTTAAGCCCCCGTGCAGCCGCCCCCTCCTCTCAAACAAATTAAAATCTCCCCGGTTTTCTTTTCAGGGGAGGGAGGGTCTGTACAAAGGCTACCCTCTTTTCAGACATTTAAATTGTTCTAAAGTGGCTTTCTCAAAAGAGTGATCCTCAGAAGAATCAGTTTTTTCATAGACCGTTCCCGGAACAAGCATTTTCAGCTCTTTGTCTCGTCCAGTGACATCGCTCATCCGCCTATATAGGCGTGGGATCGGAGAAAAAATAGTCGCAACATATCTCAGTTCTGGCTTCCGGAGGCGCCCTAATTTTCACGATCAACTAAACATCCTCAGATATATTGTTCGTCAAATTCATATTTTAATTGATAATCTATGTTGCTGAAAAATATATCGCCGATACTGGACTTTGATGAAGTAATCGACGCACTTAGGTTTTTAGTCTCCCTCTGCTTCCGGTTTGTTTCACTTAACGCGGTAAGTGGCGATCAGAAGTAAACAACGTGGAGAGATAAATAAGTAAAATGGGATGAAACAATGATAATAAAAAGCCTAAAGAGCTCATAAATCGGTGAAACGGTTATCAGCTAATTACAATAATTATAATAATGTTTTTACGGTAAAGATTAACATTATTATTATGTATAGTGTAATAGAGTGGAATATAGAGTGAGATGATCAAAACGTTTTTCAAGACCAATATTGTTTGACTACAAAAGGTCGTTTTCACGTACAATACATAAAAGATGAAATAGAACGTATATTAACACAAGTTTTTTTTTTAATAAAGCAAAAAATAGTTAATACTGAAATTCGAACACAGCGTTTACTTTACAGAAAACCTGAATGTTATAAGAAAATTGACAAAAACAGGCTTATTGCGTGGAAAAAGTATCAACTAGCACTAACTTCTGTTCTCGTGGTATAAATCGTTCGTCTCTCGAAAAGGAGCTAGAAAATGAAATCAGGGTACATGTTGGCAGAAAGGTTACCATTAGTACAAAAAAAATTTTTTTTCACAAAAGTTGTTGGTGGATTTTTCAGTGGATAGCAACTCAAACAGCGTCCATGTTAACAAGTTTTTCGAACCAAGCCTTCTCTTATTGATATGCAAGTCCCATCTAAACAGTTTACTTTTCTCGATTGTCTTTCCACCAATAGCGATGCGTCTTGTAAATTCCTCAATGGCTGCCATAGTGGGTTAGTGATGCGAAGTGAATGCCAACTATTTGATCTATGTCACAGGTTTATCTGCAACAGGACAGTTTATAAATGCCTCCAGGAAATGTCGAACGTTTGCCGTTGTTTTGAACTGTCTTAGGACTCAAAGCTCAAGCTTCGTATTCGGTAAAACCGAGCTGTTCTTTCGAGAATAATGTGACCTGTCGCTGTGCATCGACATGGTTCACAAAAATGCTTATGGAACGACTAATCCGGACGATTCCGTCGTCCCTGAACTAGACTCTTTTGACACTTCGCTGAAATCGGATACGGCTCAACAGATCATTCAACAATGGATTGAGGTATGGTGAAGAGACAGTTGGTGTCAGCTTTCGTAGTCTTTTGGAGTGTGTATGCCTTTCGGCACAGAAGTGGTTGTCGCTTGAAATTTGCCGCTTAAAATCGACTAATAACGTGTTTATTTTTGTCCAGGAGGCGACTGGAAGAGTTTTTAACTCGTCCCGATTTATAGAATCCTTGCAAGACGGCGTTCTTTTATGCTAGTAAGTTATTAACGATCGTTTTCGATAGCTTTGCTTTGTTGAAAGGATTAGAACTCGGTAGCACATACCATACTCATCGATTCTTTGTATTTGTAGCCTTGTAAAGCGAATACAGCCAGATTCGGAGATTATTCAGGATGTTATCGAAGCTCCAAATCCTCAGGAATCTCAGGTATTGAAAAGCACTGTAATGTCTCCCTAGAAATAATCTTTATTTCCTCAAACACGAATAAGTCCACTTCGATACCACGTTCCATATTCTTCGTATTTGGTATTTGTTATTTTTAAAAGCTTGCATGCGTCTAGTGAAAGAGTTTTGCGGTTTCTTGTCGCTTTGGCACACAATGTGTGAGTTCTAATGAAATGTTTAGTAAAGTAAAAAATAACGATGGAATTGTTGATAGCCCAGGGTGCTGCACCACGCAGTATTCTTGTTTTTTCGAGTTATCGCGTATATCGTGTAGCAAGTTGCTTGTCACGTTCAATCTACGAACTTCGCCTTTACAAGTTAATCGAGATTTCTATGCTAGAAATTTTACCCCATCTAGATCAGAGCAAATGTCACAGTGATCGTGGCTTTATCAGCAACGATGTTTAATTTTAAATTATAAAATGGTTTTGTCCCCCTAGCTAATAATGTGTGATTTTAGTCGATGTGACCGGAAACCAGTTTACATCTCACGGGAAGCGCCATTATGATGAGCGTTTAGTCATCATGCAAAAAAAGAATGGCCAGTCGCTATTTGTTTCAAAACACAACATTTCCTTTGTCGCTTTCTTTAAGACGAGTGCTACAAAGAACGTTCGATCGCACGTTTATTGATCATTTTACTGGCTTCAAAGGTACAACGTACATTGACGCGAATAATCTCGGGCGTTTTGATTTGATTTCGTTGACAGAAAACCCGATGTTCCAAAACCATGATTTTATTAAATTAACCCGTGTTTTAGTTAACTTAGCAGTTGTTGAATAGGGTCGTGTTTGTCAAACTGGAACTTTTTGTATCCCTACAATCGCTCCTTTTTATTAAAGCTTTGTTGTGGCAGTCTGCTTGTTTTCTGTTGAACTTTTCCCTCATAGATCACCCAGACTAAACTGCATGATATTGATATCACTTCATGGTCCAAATTACTGAATTTCGTGACTGGTCGCTACATAATCGGCCTAATCCTTAATATGTTTTTGTCTCCTAGTAAAGATATGCTTAACGGCATATTTCAGCACGAAATGTTCCGAAGTTCCATTTTGGCTTAAATAGTTCATCAATTTTTCGAACATTTGTCATTGATTTCAATTGTCGTTCGCAAGTAGCGATCTTTACATTTGATAATCTGCTGAACTGTTCAAGTGTTGTTATTATTAAAGCCTAAGTTAATTTGCTAATTTTATTATAAAATTATGTTATTAACTGAGTAGCAAATTTCAATCACATAGCATGTCTTCAAAACCTTATTCATTCCTTGAACACAATGAAGTTGTTTAAATTAATGTGTTATTACACTTTGTAATCTGGCAAAAATATATCCTTTAATTTCTCTCGAACTTTGTGAACAATATAATTTTGAACACTTTTCTGTATAATTTATAGAGAATACATATTATCACCCTGCATTCTCAATAGATATCACCCTGCATTCTCCATAGATTTCCATTTTAATCGCTGTAGAATTAAAAGAGGTGAAAATACTGTTTGCTTCTATAATTGGTGGTAGTAAATTTCAATCATTCACCTTACAAAGGCCGTTATCGTGTTTTTAATCACACGTTTTCTTTAATCCTTTTTACCATCACCCAATAGACCACTTAATGATAATTTTTTTATGTTATTAACTATCACTTTTTGAGCTAAGCCTTTTTATTTGAGATGCATCATTGCAAAGTGATCTTTGTTATTGTTATATGGCAAGTGCATGGTGATCCATATATTTTTATTCATTTTTGTTGACACCATTTCTTAAGTTTTCACTTTTTTATATTTTATATACCCCTGTTACTTTTCAAATTTCAAGATGTGCTTAATGAGCAAAAAAAGTGAGTGTGGTATATCTAATAAAAAAATCATTGCCTCTGATCCTAATCTTTTTCACAATTCCATTAATTGTATATAATGAATTGAGAAATAAAATCCCAATAGCCTAAGTGGTTCAGTTAAATTTTCATCCTCACATGCTGCTTAAGGGATCTATTTCTAGGATTACACTGGTAAATAAACTTCCAAGAATTCATGTAGGCATTGTTACATATGATATCCTAACTCTGTGTAGCTCTAGCTAGTTCCTGTTTCAACTACCCAGAAATACAGCAAACCTTTGTTTAACCAACCTGTGTATCAAACTGTGGCCCTTCTTGATGGCTCACTTCCTGAAAGACACTAAATTAGATCTATAAACTTTAAAGAGGATGTTTATTTTCCTGTATATAGATGCACCTTTGACATGTCTGTCTGTAAAGTTATTAACAGTGTATGTCAATTTTCAATTTGATTTACACAGAAGATTCCCTCTATGCTCTGAATTGACTTAATCTCAAATGTTTATTGTTTATTGTTTTGTTTGCCAAAAATTATACAAATCAAATAAAATCTAATTACTTAAACTCTCATGGCGAGGAAGCCCAAGAGAAGCCACCGGGCTTATAAGGAATGGGCTCCCTCAGTTAGATAATTAGAACAAAATATTATCATAATTACACATGGGAAAATCAATGGCAGAGCTACAGTAAATCTTAAAATAAGTATATTAGATAGTCGTACTAATCATAGTTGTAGGCTAAAAAAAGCGAAATGACAAAAAGAAAAAACAAAACAAAACAAATCAAAATGAAAGAGCAAAGGAAGAAAAAAAAATACATATCTATATATATATATATATATATATATATATATATATATATATATATATAAGAATACTATTTATGATAAGAGGAATGCTTTCAGCTTACAGCAAAAGGAAGCGGTACTTGTTGCATTTCGAATTTCAAAACTAAGAGAGTTAAAAAATTTAGGACCTTGGAAACTGATGGAGAACTTTCTTATATTAGTCTTACATTGTGGTAAATAAAAATGCTCCGAACTTCTGAGCTAATTTGTTAATTCAGGCAATGCAATTCAGTAATAATTTGTTGTAAAATAGAAAAAAGCAACAAGGATGTTACTTACAGGTTTCAACCTCCTGTTATTAGCAGCCACCCAAAATGTGAATTGATTAAATGTGGACTCTTATGAGAGGTGGCTACTTATTGCTCAACCTATATGCTACTTTTTGGAAGAAAATTTGTTTAATGCATGTAATTTCCAATGTAGTTTCAATGTAGTATACTCTAAGTAGTGTAGTCAGGGCTTAAAATTAAAAAACTCCTCAGGTTGCCCTTTGGTGACCAACTGGAGAAATATGGTTGCCAGTTTGTATAATGTAAATGATGCAGCTCATAGTATCAGGGCTTCTGATATTCAGCGTGGTCACCAGGCTGCAAAATTCAGGTAAACCCGCAAAATTCTCAAAAACATAAGAAACACTGCAAAATTTGCTAGAAATGTCATCAAATACATGTTGATACATCATATTTGAAACTTATCGTGGCCCTTGGGGCTGTTTAATTGCTGTAAACGTGCAAATTTATCTTGAAACGTCATCACCACAATGAGCAAACAACATCCCAAAACTACCAGGCGTAAATTATGTTGCAAAAACCTGGACACTAGTCATGATGTTAAAAGCTTTGCAATAGGCTCATTTCTTGAGCGCTTTGTTTTTATAATAGCAAATCATTATCTCTGTTAAAAAGTTTAAACACTCCTGTCAAATCATCGCAAAATCTATCGGTTTGTAGCGAAATTTGCCCAGAAAATTCCCACGAAATCGGCCATTTTTTTCTGATTGTTTTCAGCTTAGTTATTCCCGAAAAGTTCCGCAAATCTGTCCCTGAAAATCCCGCGAAATTTGAATTCTGAGACCTATCAGATTTGATTGTTTGAAAATATCCCGGACAGAAGTAGGTATAAATTTGGAGGTAAATTAGCTCTGTTTATGCTATTTGGCACATTTTTATGATGAAAGCAAAGCAAGATAAGATGAAATGTTTGTTTTCTGGTCACCAAAGTGGCGACTAAACCAGAATTTTTAGTTGCCCAGGAGAATATGTTAGTCGCATTGGTGAAGGTATCAGTCGCAAGTTTGAGCCCTGGTAGTGCATAGTGCAACATGGACATAAGAGCTGTCTTTTGCGCAAATGTTGTTGGTTTTTGTTTCAGAATAAAGTGATGTTTCTGCTGAAGATCAGTATGCTCAATTACTGACAATCCTTCATTAAGAGGTCACTTGCCGTTACCCTATGAAGGTTCAACAGTAGATTGACTTAAGTCTAGTGGTCATGAAGTCCGTCAAACTTTGCTTGTCATGTTGCATCAAGCAGTTACATACAAATAATTATTAAACTGTCAGTGTATAAAGCGATTACGGTAACTTACAAGATGTTCCAAGGTGTGACAAACCACCATGGTCACCATGGCAAGTAGAAAAACATTTTTGTAGCTAAAATTGCACTGAAAGTTGCCAGTTTGGTCTCAACTAGTGTTTGATCATAATGGGACAATTATTTGTGGTGCTTTGTTCCTGGGTGTTTATGGTATTTCTAAAGTTAAAGTGAGATAAACATTTGCATGAAATGTTGTGCTCTTTTTCTTTTTTAATTCACCTTTTTACCCAGGCTGGCTGTTTATTAAGCCTCATGTGGCATGTGCCTCCAAATTTGATGTTTGGTAGTCAGTTTGATCATCTCCTTACATCCTCATGTGTTTTTTTTTTCTGGTGACCTTGATACATTATTTTAGATTACTAAAAGGCCATTTTGAAAAAATTTCAACTTGGAGCACTGAATGAGGAATTTGACTAGGAAAACTTTGGTGTTTAGTAAAGAATGGTTGCACTTGAAGGTCAGACTGTAACCATGATTTTGGAGTCAAGATTTTTGTTTTTTAAGATTGTTTACACCAGTCCAGCCAGATAAGTTTGGTTCCCTTGTAAATGAGTGAACTTATTGGACATTCTCATTTAATGTGCCTCATTTCTGCATGCTATATTAATACCTGTATTTTATATATTTATCATGTGTTTATTTTTTCTTTCTCTTTTGTTTTTCTTTCAGATTAATTTGAAGAAGTTCTTAGCTGTTTGTAGTGAACTTGGTCTTAGTGGGTGGCAGCTTTTCGATCCAAACGATTTAGAAGTTGGAGGTGATGTTATGTGAGTATTCACATTTTTGAACAGGATTCTTGGTTTTCTCATGACATCACCAAAATTCAAACTAAGTAACTATTGATTCTTCTGAGTTTCTACTTTCATGAAGTATTACAGCACCTAAAAACTTTTATTTACATGAATTCTTGGTTCCAAAGGGTTCTTTGTTTTGCGATAGAGGATGCTTGAATCTCCAGGCTTTTTCGTGACGTGGCATTCAGCTGGTGGCAGGGAAAGCTCTTATTTGGTTTCAAAATGTTACTGATTTTTTGAGATTTTGCTATCTAAACAGTCCTTGTCTTAGAATAAATATTACTTTAATTTTTATGAGTTCCTCAAGCTATAAATTCACGTATAAGTAGGAAAACTCAAAAACAAATGTTTCTGTTGGTTTCCGGCGGCGATATTTGTGCCCCTCAAAGGGACACCAACATGGCGTCTCATACAAAGTCTTATAAATTTGGGTAAAGCAGTTTTCCGAATATCTCACGTGTGCAATATTGCACAGACCTGATTCTTGGCGAGGCTTTTTGTATATTTATCTTCCTTCATTCCCCAGATTCTGGACTTTCTTTAGTGACTGGTTTGCATTTTTATTTTTGATGTCGTGACAGTGAAAACAGAGAATAGCATAACAAATCAATATATGTTATGATGTTGACAAAACTTGGATCAGACCAACCTCTGTTACCCTATACCCATCCTTTTGTCATTTAGTGAATTACAGGGCTAGATCGGATCAAGGTATTATTGATACCTTAATCATTACTCACACAGGGCTGTCATTGCCACAGTCACCTTCCCAGCTGTTTACTAATTTTAATTTAATGTTATTTATCTATTTATTATGCTTTTACTTCTACTTACTGTAATTTATTTTGTGTGGCAAAATAATTAAAAAATAAATAAAAATAAAAAAATGCTTGCAAGGATTTGGGGGTTTTCCCTTTTACAGGGCTGTCACTAAGATTTCACATTGCTGGAGGTATGTGTTACAGGTCAAAATAATATGCAGGTTAAAATCTCTTAACCTTGGTTGATTCTCAGTTTCCTTTGTCTCTTAGCCCTAATTCACAAATAATTACGGCTAGGATACAAAGGAACTAGAGAATCAACTTAGGTTGGAAAATTTGAACAGGTCTGAATTTAATTTTGACCTGTAACATATGCAATTTATTAGAAGGCATGAAATTGAACAACTGGGAAGTTCCTTTGGTTCTATTTTACGTCTTAAATTGTTTTCCTGCGAAAGTTGCGAGGGATCAGGCTAATATTAGCCAGGGGAATTCCCATGCCCACAGCACTTGGTGACAGCCCTTCAGTTATTAAGAATTTTTAGCCTTGATCCTTTCTATGTCAACCATTTAACATGAGTGACCAGTATCAGGCTTAACATCAAAACTGTTTTATCAGACATAAGAAAAAAGAATCACTAAGTAAGATTTGTTTTGATACAGTGTGTTTTAGTAAAGCAAATTATTGTTGTTAGTACAGTCGAACCTTGATTATCTGGACCTCGATTATCCAGACTATTTCGTCTGGTCCCAATGAGTGCAGATAACAATTATCCGCACTATTGAGGTTCGACTGTGCCATTGAAAAAGTATGGAAAACAGATTTGAGAAACTTTTAAGCCATTTTAAGTAAATATTTCAGTCAGTGTATGGAAGTGAGTAATCCCCAAAAGTCTACTAATATATGTAGTCCCACTCAATAATAAGTAATAACAAATTTTTAATCTTTAACACCATTACCAAATGAAGATCAGCCGTACACGGCCAAGAAGTCAAAGTGTCCACAATGAGGCATAAACAAACAGGCTTAGCAAACCACAAATAATAATTTTTGTTCATTACAAGAAATCCACAGTTGTCTTACTAACAATCAGTTCCTGCAAACTACAGTTAAGCTATATTTACGATTTGAAATAGTCATTAGTACCCTGTTCTAAGGATATACTTACAAGTAAAGGCAAAAAATGTCTTTAAATTAACTGTATCTGGACTCTTTTGCAGTCTTTGGCTTGTTTGAAGACATTTACACTTTTATTTTTTGTGTTTAGCAACTATAAATCAGAAGATGAAGTAATACAAAAGGTAAGACCTTAAATTTATATTTTAGATAGAATTTTACAAACAATTTTAGGGGAAATTTAGGGGAGCCTTATAAACAGAATTGATAGTAAGAGTAGTTTTGAGTGAAGCTTGCAAAATATGGTAATATTTGGGGCTGTTGGTGAGCGAAACAGCCTACTTATGTACTTTATTTGTTAAACAGGTTGTGAGCACATTGTACTGGCTTGGTTGTACTGTGCAAGGAATGTCTTACTACAGGGGACCCAGGCTGAATCTCAGTAACTTTCAAAGAGAAAGTGATGGCACAATTACTGTTAAGGTATGTACTAATATGCACAGGAGATAATTTTAGAACCTCTTTGCGGACGACAAGGGGAGCCTGCAATTATTCTAATCTCCAGGTTGTTATTATGCATGCATTGCATGTATGTAGCCAGCATTCGTTTGGACTTCCACTAAGAATCATGAATGGAATGCACAGTACGTGATTTGATCACTCGCGTTTGGACCTTCTATCACTCGTAATCTGATCGCACGTGTTTTGACCATCTATAACTTGATACTTGTGCAAAGCACAGTGTTAGAGCAAAAGCGTTTTTACCTTTAATTGTTGTCGCCTGCACTCCATAACCTTTGGTTATTACTCCTATAAGTATCAATTTAGAGTAATTCTGACAAGACAACAAGACCACCAGAAGCTATATTAACTGGTATAATTATCAACAACATACGGGAAATAACTCACTTCTCAAGACTTCATGATTCTTTCCAGTTTACCAGCCAGCAGTCAGGGTGGGATTTGAACTCGTTCCTCCAGATTGCATGTCTGAGCCAATGGTCAAGGAAGGGGGTGAATAGGGGTATGCAAATCCTCCAATCCGTTATGATTTATTTACCAAATCTGCCCTTCCATTTTCGCCCTGAAAACGCAATCTTGGCAAAATATTTGAATTAAACACCAAGTCTGAAATCCGGCCCAAACAATGGATGAATCCGCAAACCGCTGCAATTGCAGGATCCGGAAATCTGTTACAATCTCGCTTTGAATCCGAAATCCAGGCAAAAATATTTTCAAAATCCGCCGATCCGTTTGCCTATATACCCGCCTCATCAATGCCCTAGCAGCTCAGTCTTATCTGCTTCAGGCACTGGTTTACATAAAAGCGGGAATTGAAATACATTATATTAGGTATTTATCCATCTGGCTCTGGTTGTTCAAAAGTTGGATAGTGCTATCCACCGAATAAATTGCTATCCAATGGATAGGTATTACGAAAACTAATTGTGTTATCCGCTGGATGGTGATTTATCCGGTGGATAGCGCTATCCAACGTTTGGACAACCAAGGCCAGATTTCCCAGTTTATAAATATGAAAAAAATATAGTAAAACAGATACGAATGTGTGTAAATCTGTGATGAAAGAATCACACTTAGTACATGTACACTTGTAAGAATCAAAGAAACTAGGAAGCAGGCTTTCGAATTATTTTTTAAAAGAGTTCATGAACTTTCATGTACATGCAGAAAAGGAACACATGATATGGCAGGTAGTCCTTGTTTTCAAAAAGTTTGGTATTTAAGTGCCATTTCCCCATTTGAAACTACAGATTTTAAAAACAGGGCAGAACTTTAAAAAACTTTTAACAATGGTGTATTATCCAAAAATCTGTCAATTAAATTGGATAAAGATGAAAGAATAACTGAAAGATGCCATATACAGCAGCTGTGGTTGATAATCGTTCCTGGGTAATTCATTAAGTTTGGTCTCTGCTTAAAACTTCAACAATACAGATGAAAAGGCACTCTTGAAAACTGCTATTAAGGGCTAATCATTTCATTATGAGATTAATATTAATAAAGTTAGATTTGAGATCTGCTTTTGGCAATACTTATGGAGGAGCATAGAGCTTAATTGTCCACTTCTTTGAATGTCACATTTTGAGATGTTCAGTCTAATATGCTTCTATTTATTGCCAAGAAAACGTTTTAAGAGAAATTTTAAGTTAGACAGGATCCAATCAGATCAAATGGACTAGTCATCCTGGTGCTATGTTAAAAGAAAAACATCAATTACTGTGCCTTAGTACTGGTGGATAAAACAGTCATTTTCAAGTGCTAGGTACATGTACTGAAGTAATTTTTTGCCATATTGGTACTAAAATTTTTGTCGGTGTAAAATTTCTTGGATAGCCACATTCAATATTAGCAAAGGACCTTTCATTATTTCAGTATCTTCTTTGTTATTTGGTTAAATTTTTTTTCATGACTTGACTTGTGTGATGTATTTTTTTAAATTCTTTGGAATGTTTGATCAATATTTACTCTTGTCATTCATTTTAGAGGTCACAGAAGTTAAAATAACATTTGGTGCTCTCTTGATCTTGTTATACAATATGCAAATTACAAAATGCCATGGCTGTCTGCTACAAGTGCTTGTGATGTTGGATGCAGTGATTTTTTTTCTTTATGCATTCCTTGCTGTATAAAGTCGATTTACTATGGGAAAGTTTGAAACATCAATTTTGATTTATCCTACACCTGATTACAGCTCTAAAGTCTCTTGATTGAATTCAGACCCATTGTGGCAATGATTTCAGTGATGCGGAAAGTAGGAAGATACACAAATTAACCTTTATTCTACAAAATACCGCACCAGATGGAAAAGATATCCAGTGTATCCGTGTGAATTCTGTACTAATAGCTCCTTGTGAACTCCAAAACATGGTAATGAAATGTGTGTGTTCTTGTTGAGATAATGACTCTCACCTTGTTGTTAATTAGTTGCTAAGTATGCTATACTTATTCAATTGAGTCAAGTCCAAAATAGCAGTTTTCTTTATTAATAATTCCCTATTTTGAATTGGTAAATTGATGTAAATTTGATGTTTGAGTATTCTCACTAATATTGGTTCTTCCTAGTAATGTTTTAATTTAGTTCCATGTAATTTCTGTGTATTTTAGGTGACACTGTTATTATTCATGAGGAACTCATGTGAATAATAATCCAAACATGGTCTTCATGCATGTACTAATTATGTAAACTAAAGGGCTATTTCTCACTATAAGTCTAACTTGAGATTTTGGGGGTTTTGTGCTCTGTTGTGTTTGTAATGGGTCATATATCCAGCAACAAAACTTTGATCTTTTAGTTATCTGCAAGTTATACCATTACTAATTTGATGCACACACTACTAGTGATCATTCAACTCTGAAATCAGTTTAGTTATGATGAAATACCATTACTGCCTCTTTGCCATTTTTGTAAAATATGCTGTATTGATCTTAAAAATACCAATACATGTTAGTGTAATGTGTAATTTTCCCTTAGAGTGTCACATTTGAAGCCTTTATTTGTGAATTTCCTGCTTATTTGATTAATAATGCAATTAGTGAAGTCTACAGAGCACAGCGTCTTCATGCACTGCCTTCAGGAATTAACATTTATTGAATAATTATGAAGTTTAGTTTATGTAAATCATTAATTTTGTTAATGTTATTGATTTTTTTCCCAAAATCGGACGTGAAATTCAGTTGTGTTTATCAGAATGTGAGTTATTTTACTTTTACATGCCAAACTGAAGCAGACTATAAAATAAGTGGTCCATCGTAGTGAGGTTGAAAGCATCCATGTTATTATTACTAGAAGATTTAGTCAAGACAGATTTGTATTCAGACTAACTTGTTCTTACAGACTCTTGTATATTATGGGTAGTTTTGTTGGTCCTAGATATTCTTACAGTTTCTTATTTCATACCTTGATAATTTGGACACCTCTGTAGTGTGGACACTTGGCTCTGTGCCTTGGGTGCCCTTATTAAGGACATTAAGCTGTAGGACACACACTTCTGTAGTGTGGACACTTGGTTCTGTTCCTTAGGTGCCCTTATTAAGGACATTAAGCTGTAGGACACACACTTCTGTAGTGTGGACACTTGGTTCTGTTCCTTAGGTGTCCTTATTAAGAGGCTTGATTGTAATACAGACACCTCTAGTGTGGACACTTGGCTATATCGCTTTGGTGTCCTTATTCAGGACCATAAGCTGTAATACACACCTCTGTAGTGTGGACACTTGGCTCTGTGCCTTTGGTGTCAATATTAAGGAGGTCTTGCTCTGATACAGACACCTTCATAATGTGGACACTTGGCTCTATCCCTTTGTTGTCAATGTCAAGAAGGATTGACTGTATTCTGTTCTTTCTCAATTGACAGCCAAATGCTAGGCGCGGCAATGATTACTCCTATGTCAGAATGGATGGACCACACATTAACGGAGGCATTCCACATGGTGACACTGTGCCAACACACCTAACAAATGGCTATGCCGAGAACATGATGACCAATGTAAGTGTGTTCTACACTTGATATTCACTTTTTCTTTTTTGTGTGTGTACCTTATGTACTTGAAAGAGTGCCATGTCGGCTATCAAAATAATCAGTGCAGTACTTGTAAACCCTGGATTACTTGTGGCTTAAAGAAATCCTTGAAAGTAAGAGAGACATGTAAATTTTACAAAAAAATGGCTCATTGCATATTGGCAATCAACAATGACAGGATGCACACTAATTCAGTTGGAGTGTGGGGAGGCTGGCTTAGAGGAGGGGGCTGGCCTAATTTGCTTTAAAGTACAGTGCTTATTCAGGGTTGGCTCTTGTTTGGAGGTGGTGCTCATTTTATATTTGTGACGTAGTAGAATGAGTTGTAGGCAGGAGGGATAATTTTATTATTGTTACGCATGTGAGTGAAGTGCTGCAAAGGATTGACAGTGATGGTAACTGATGATTTGACAACTTTTGCAGAATTAATGATCAGAAACAATTTGATCCGAAACAAACAATGAAATTTACTGTTCTTGAAATGTGTTTTTGTTTGACAGCTGGTTGCATTGATTTTGTATGTTTAATGCTTTAGGGGGATGAGGCTGTGGAATTTTCTGTCAATGTGCGGATACTTGGAGATGAGAAGCGGTTTGGTTTTTCCGTTATGGGTGGAACAGATGAAGGATTCCCCCCAAGAATTGACGAAATTTCCCCAGGTATAGTGTTGCAATGTCTTTTTACAAAAGTTTTAAGAAAGCAGCGTGGCCGAGGGGTCATCTTGTCAGACTGAGAATCTGGCAGTCTCGGGTTCAAGCATCACTCTGACCACTAGCTCAAAGCTGGATTTGTTTCTTGGTTGTCATGAGGACAAATTCACGGTCATGCTTGTAATTAGCAACCAGTTGGGGTTTTTAATCATGTTTTGTCTATTATTTGTTTAATTAGAGACCTTTAGGGCCAGTTATTTAAACGGAGTTGAGCTAGTGTTTAACAAAACGACGTTCTAAGCCATTTTCAGTTTGCCTAATGCTTTTATTATAACACCATTTATCGTGAACAGTTTCATGATAGCACATGACGTAGACTATAAAAGCATTTATTGTCTTGAAATAACCCATTAATGAAGATATTTGGAGGTCCAAAGATGTGCTAAAGCGTGACCTAACTTGGATGTCGTTTAAATAACCGGCCCTTAGATTCTAAGCTGTCGTCATTCAACTTGCAACTGAAGAAACTGCTGCCCTCTTCTTTTGTTTTAGAGCACCTACATCCTAACTTGTCTTTGGGTGAAAATTGAACTGATTATCAAAATCCGCTCTGCAGCATCAAGGCTTGTAAAATCAGAGTGGCCATGAAAATAAAGAACAGGGTCACACAAGATTACTGTTTGTTAAACGCTTTCTTCTTGCTAATACCGTCTTTTTTTATGATGTAGAATCTCCTGCTGCCAAGACAGGCCTTTTAGTTGATGATGAGATTCTAGAAGTGAATGGAGAATCAGTAGCTAATTTGTCTCACACTGAAGTTATTTTAAGTATTCATAAGGTAGGTTATAATAGATGTAGGACTTTATTTTTTTAGGGTGCCTATTCTTCAAAGATCATGTCACCATGCACAAATTGCATGGTAATCAGGGCTCGAAAAAAAGCCAAGTCCGGTAGTCTGGGACAAGCAGATTTTCTTGCTGGGCAAGTGAATTTTAAAGTTCACTTGCCTAATGTTTAAGGGTCCAAACAGGTCATTCTCTAACAAAATCATTAACTAAGACGAATAAGAAGTGGCCCCGGACACTCCAAGATAGTGTTTTATTTTCACAATGTTTCCATTATCTGAGAGCCTGGCACATACTACAGGCAAGAAAAATGTCAAACCGGTGATAAAATCTGCCAATACAAGAAATTGCGATTGTGTTTATTTTAGACAACAGAATAATTATGAAGAACTTATTATCTTTAAGACAATAACAATGGAAAAGTATAGGTGGAAGTGATTGTTGTTATTTTTTTAATGCAGTACCGACTGTAGATGTCCCAACAGCAAGCAATAATGACGTGGAACTTGTCGAAACTTGAACTGTACATTTTGCAAATATAAAATAATATTGCCTTATCGTTTTGAAAGGATAAATAAACTCGACCGCGATTACTCGTATTAGCAAATTTTATCACTTGTTTGCCCACTGAAATACCACGACGTGGCGTTGCTTTTATCCCATCAAGCGATGCGCTTGCAAAGATGGGGGGTACCGTGAACGAGGTCTATTCTCATGACCTTTTCTCTTGGTTATGTATTAGTATTATTATGAGGAAATTGATGTTGGTCACTCTTGCGACCAATAGGATTAAGGTTTGCGTGTGCATCATGGACGCGCGGCTTTATTCCTCCTTTTCCTTCCCCTTCGAACTGCTAGGTAGTAGTGCCACGCTTTAACGCATATCTCATGAAAAACTCAATAGCACAAAGCTCATCTATTGTGTGGAACCTTCTTACTCCTGAGCTTGCAAAGACATCCAACGTTAAAAATTACACTAGAATGGCCGCTAAATCTGACAGCCAACGTAATTTAGATTTTCGGGCTCAATCTCCACAAGCAATGCCTCACAGTGACAACGATATTTTTTTATATTATTAAGACGATTTTAAAACACTTTCATTGCTCACGTTTCAGTTAGCTTAAATGCACGACCCCATAAGCGGCAACGCTTCAATCACCATCGTGTTGAAATAAAAGTTATTGTATTGTACTCCTGCCACGCAGCCCGGGGCGAGGGATTCCGCATATGAAAGGGGTGGGGATGCTCGTGGGAAATTTTGAATTAAACCCTTAAAGGAGACCGATCTGGGCGGGGCTCAAGCCTTTTTTGACCCCTAAAAGAGACCATGTTAAAACACAGACAATATATATATTTTTATATTTTTTCGCGTGCAACCCTTAACGAGACCTTCACGGCTAAATGTGATGGCGTTTTGCCCAGAACACCCTAAGTGAGACCAAAATCCGAAATTTACACCGCTAAGCGAGACGACGAGCATCCCCACCCTTTCACATGCGGATCCCCCCCGGGCCACGCAATGCACGTTTTAATACCTTCCATGCTTTCCATGTATAAAATATGTTATTTGTTTTATCTTGCAGTGTCTTAGAAATAGAGTTATTGCTCTGAAAGTTCGAAGAGGTAGACGATATTTTCAAGGTCAGTGCGCATTCATTTTGTAGCTATTCTTGTTACATTTTTATCGTTTTTTATACTGGTTTAACAAGTTCAGATTGGTTTCTTAGTGATTTGTCACTTAGAGAATTGACAGTAACTGACCAAAGCCATTAATGGTGGCACCACTCAAGGGCCATCAAAACGTGATCAGGCGAGCGTACGTTTTTACATAAGAAACTGAGTGTTTCTTTTTTTTGTTTTTTGTTTTTTGTTTTTCTCTCGTTTGGTCCGAAAGAATACGATCGTAATTGCAAAGTGGTTGCATAAATGGGTTGGTCTAAGGGCGGGTTTCCACTGTCTTTTTATTCAATGCAACCTACTGCCTTTGAAATTTCAACCATCATTTGATTTGAATCGATTTAATGTTCATATTATAGCATTCAAAAAAGTGTAAATCTTAATTGTTTTGCAGGGGTAAACGGAATAGGCAATCATGATGATGTAAATGCCAACCACACAGGAAAGGTGGACACGAACACGAGAAATAAAATTCAAAAAATCATGCAAGACCACGAAAGTGATCCGCAGTTCCAGTACTACAACTCAGACGCTGAATCTGAAGGATCGAACAACGATCAAGAATTTTACGGAAACGGCGACGTCGGCGTTGTATCGCCCGGTCCGGGATGGAGCAAGGACTACGGCAATAAAAATTTTGGAATATCGGGGAAAAACGTGGCGCAGTCGAACTTGCAAAAACATAAATCATTGTCTACTCCGCTTTTTGACTTAACAAAACTTGATACCATAGAGACAGAGGTTGATGTGGATGAAAATGATGCCTACGCTCTTAGAAACGAGGCTTATGATAGCGACCTTGATGAAGATGTACTACCAGGTGAGATAGCTTGGTGCGCAAGGGATCTGCGCGCGCCGTCGTCACTTTCGTCACGTTGTAAGTGGAGGGATGTAGTCAATAGGGAGCTTAAGCAACAGCGTTTTTGAGCGACGGACGTCAACCGGAAGTGGACTTTTTGCATCACTGGGGAATGGTTTGGTTGAAACTCTCGGGTAAATCGTCTTTAAAAGAGAAAAGAAACTCAGCAATACAAGTTTGTTAGCGTCAAGGCATATAAAAAGGGAGAAGGCCTCACTTCCGGTTGACGTGCGTGGCTCAAAAACGTCTTTGCTTAAGGTCCCTAATGCCCCAGCTCTATGCCCTTGTTGTTCCGTCATGCAAGAAACTTTTTTCCGTCCATTTCTCAGTGCAAGGGCCGCCTCCATCTAGGTAGAGATTCTAGTGAGTTTTAGCGGCGTGATGATGTAGACGTGATACACTAATTGTGGCCCAGTTCGGCTAATTTAGTTCAACTTCGCATCAGAAAAGAGGCCGCTGTTTTTGTGCTTTTTTTTTTTTATTCCAAGATCTGTAAAGAAAGATCATGAAACACGACTAATCGACTTTGGCCCCGTCCACATGTATCCGTTTTTGTTTGAAAACGGAGATTTTTTTCTCCGTTTTCAAAAAATTCTGCGTCCACACGTTGCCCTTTTGAATCGTTTTTACCCGTCCACACAAAAACGCAATAACGATTGAAAACGGTACCATTTTTGATGGGAGCAGGTGCATTTACTACTATCCAACACCATAAGGAAATCGTTTTTAAAGACCTCCGTTTTTATCCTTCCACGCGAGTACAACAAAGGGCGTTTTCAAAAATACCCACTTGGGAGAGCGTTTTTGAAAAGATGGGTTTTCGGTGACCAGTCTTACCGGATTCGCGTGGACTGAGTCTTTGTTGAAACTATGGGAAGTGAAATCTGTTACGTGGGGTCTGTTGAGTCAAATAATTGCCTCCGACTCGAATAAACTCGAATAAATAAAGTTGTGAACCAGTATATAAGAAATGAAGTCATACACTTGGCGGATATTCACAAATTTGTTTCGTCTGTTTTAGGGGAAGCTGAAAAAGAGTTGTTATTTCCTTGCATGAATGAAGTCAAATCTAAACTCCAGTCAAGCTCTGACATGGACGATATCGCATTTGTTGAGAATCTTTTTGAACAGAAAGACTTTCAGGATGCTACGAACGTGAGTCATTAATATCTCGCATTTTTACTGAAATTACGGTAACTAACATGTTTCATATGATACTAAAACATTTATGAGAGTGGAAGATTATTTTCTCTGTACATCGTCGCATTTCAGGTGAATTGTAAAATTTCACACGTTTTTCTGATATTTGACGATTTTATGAAGTAATTTCTATTAGGAGACAAACTGCCTGTTTTACAAAATGACTGGCGATGATGATGATGACGATGATCATGATGGTTGTTGTGGTTGTTGTTACTTAACCCTTTAAGCCCCAGTATCCACATGCAAATTCTCCAAACTGATCTCCATACATTTCCTTTAAGAATTAGTTGAGAGAATTTAATAAAACATCAAGGCATTTTCTCTTTCATGATCATCTTTTATATTCTCACAACCTTATCTCTTGACAATGTATGGACATTGTTAGGAGAAAATTGCTGTTGATCACTATTGGGACTTAAAGGGTTAACTGTAAGTGTCATCAGTCAAATTTCAAGCTGACTGCTTTCTTTGCACACTGATTTTTCATTTTAGGTTTACACGAGAATGGTTGAATTAGAGCGATCTGGACGGGGCTTGAGTGCAGTCAGCCCTGTGGCTACAAATTCACAACATCTTTCTTCTCAGGTTGGAGCTCCATAAACGTTTTAAAATTTTAAAAATGTTTAATGCCAGCATTTTATTGTTCTTTTCTTCACCAGGGGGCTTTTGAACTCTAGTACAGGGACGATTTTCTCTTTGCTTGTCACGCCATTCGCGGCTCGCGATCTTAAAGGAGTTTTGTCACGCTGTTTACTATCTTTTTAAGAACTGGGCTAACAATTGTCTTTGCATCAATCGAATTCCAAAAATGATATCCAGTTTTGTTATTCAAGACTTAATTCAGGTATTGAAGCTTTTTCCTGTCATCTGTTGCTACGGATTGCATGGATGGACATGAATAAAACCAATTTTTTCAAGGTTTAATGCTATGCCTACAAAAATCACCAAAAATTTGTTATGGTTGTTGCTCCCTCATGAAATGTGCTTGATATCTTCGTCATTACTCTCCAGGAGCATTTTGTGTATGGGTAAATGCACTAAGTAATGACTTCACCACAGAATTGACCTAAAACAGTAGCATATCCTCGTGACATAACCCCGTTAAGGCCCGATTATACAGGCGATTTTCTCTGCGATTTCGTTGCGATTTTCCAGTCTTTATGCAGCTGCTCCCGTAAAGCGCGTCGTGATATTAACACTTATCAAGCAGTGTAGAATTGTGGTTAATCTCACGCGAAAACTGAATCACCGATTAGTCAGCTCAGAATCCCAGGAGGTTCGAAATGACGGCGATTTTACAGAGGGACATGAAATCGCCGCTAAATTACACGCGCGATTTGAAGTAACATCAAAAATTGCTCGAAAAGTCACCTGTGTAAACAGGCTTCTACTTGCATATTAATGATGAAGTTGAAGTGAAGTTTATAACATTACCTTTTAATATTTCAGTTGAGACATTCTCTTGAGGCTGTGAGGGACTCAAGAGATGCAGAGGAATTATTGGAGATTTTACAGTCGCCTAACTTTCAGGTACGGTAGTCATGTTAGTAGTGAACGTGGCAATTTTGCCTTGGTAAATATTAGAGACCCTTACCAAAGTACGACGGCGAAGGTAGCGGGAACGTTTAAAACACGATAGGTTTGGTCATCATAACAACAACTCGTCTCGTTTATCACGCTTTTTTGTAGATTTTTTGCTGTTCCTGCACGACCACTACTTGAGATGGTCAAATTTTAAGTTTACTTGAAGAAGGGATCGACAAGGCGATAAATATTATTATGTCTGTCTGAACTCAGAGCTGGTCCCCTCACTGCAGTTTTAACCTGACTTCCCTGGGCCTAGGCAATCGTCGAACTTTTCATGAGACGAGCCAAACTTAGCGAGTAAAGTTCATGAAAAGATCGACGTATGAGGCTAAATAAACATTGTCATACAAATTTTTCATTTCTAGTATTAGTTTAGTTCGTCGCATATGCAGATCGACGTTGGTTCCAGAGACGATCGTCAGACGTTCAGACGGATAGAACGTGTTGGACGATCCAAACTCATTTAGACAAACTTAACTGAGCCAAACATTCGTCGACCATTTCATGATCTTTACTCAATAAGTTTGCTTCGTCTCATGAAAAGTTCGACGTTTAGCGTAGGCCCTACTTTAAATAACCTGTCAGTTGACCTGGAGCGCTTACCATTTGTAGCGAAATTCGGTGAAAAAATTCCGTCAAATGGTACTGGTATTTTTTTTGGGCACAGAAAACAGGAACATTGAGTTGTACCATTTGCAAAATACCGGTAAAATTTTCGCTTTCTCTCGACTTGCAGCCTGGTACTGGTAATCCAAACAAATGGTACAGAAAATTTCGGTCGTTTCGGTAATACCTCGAAAGGTATTACTTTTTTTCCGGAAAATTTCCACCGGGGTGAACCATTCCATTCGAATTCTCCCCGGAATTTTCGGGTGTTCCATGCAAATGGTAAGCGCTTCTGGAGGAAGGGATTAATGAAGGCTGAAGCAGAACCTTTGGGGATTTAAAAAGTCGTTTAGTTTCCCTAGGTAAACCTACCAATGAGATGCTGAGTTTTGGACACTGCACGTGCAGCGCGTGATTAGGTCCTAATTTGACCTAATTTGCAAGCGCTGTGTTCGTGTGAAGGTCTAAGAAAGCTTATTTCGGAGTGAAACGTCGTAAAATCCTGAATGTACGTGTCACCTCAGCTAAACAAAAACCCCAACTCTTCTGGGAATAATAATTTTAGTGACATAGTGTGGGAGTGTGACCACAGCGACTGGTTTTCTGTTCACCTACTTTCGTTCACGCGACTATTCATACGTTTTCCTTTCTCCCCTTCTCCACAATTTTGTTGACAGAGTCTCCTACTAGCGCACGATAGACTAGCGTTCAGGGAAGCTCTCCCGAGCGAAGAAGACGAACAAGAGATGGAGTCTGAACCAGAGCAGCATGAGGAGGCTCAGCCGGCCACGGATGACTTTTCACTAGTTGAGGACGACAACGTAAAGATCGTGAGAATAGATAAGGCAACTGATCCACTCGGAGCCACAGTCAAAAATGAAAATGGCACCGTGATGATTGGAAGAATTGTTAAGGGTGGAGCAGCGGATAAGTGCGGTGAGTAGACGTAACAGATCCGTTAGTGTGTTCGACTTAGGAGAACGCACTCCTAATCTGCTACTTTCACGATCCCCATGGTGCAATTTGTTTTCAGTTGCTCAAAGGACGATTATAAGTCCCGAGGGAAATTGAAAACATTACCTATGTAAAAAATTCGGGGAAAACAACTATTGCTTGTGCGAATGTGAAAGTCGTAAAATACAGATAGGAGTGAGATTGTATGGGGCGAAAGTTGTTGATAAACGGTATTCAACCTCGTCCCTAGGGCTTTTCGCTTAGAAAATGGGAGGGAAAAGCCATGGGGGCGAGGCTGGAAGGGAACATGGGACGCCTATCTGGCATCCCCGCAGTCATCATAGCTAACTTGGTCGAAATGGAGAGAGAGATCTTGAATTTCGATCCCGGATTCGAAGTCTCTGGACACACGACCAAAGTGAGCAGTTTTTGTTTCAGTTTCACTGGTGCCAAAATGTATCGGATTTGTCTCGAATCTAGAAAAATATCTCTAGTGTAAACTTAGCCCGGATCTGTTGGTACGTGCTGTTTTTCTGGTCAGCTGCTTAAGTCTTTCTGACACTGTTCTCGATGTTAAAACAGTGCTCTATTTGACACTGGCTAAACTCTCGGATAATAATCGCCTTTATGGATTTGAGACAGTTGACACGTAGCTATGAGATGATTCACGTCTGAACATTTCGTTGTATTCGCGCAAGCGCGCAATGATAACACCTAAACGCAGTTTATCTGTTCACGTATGTCAAGCAAATGTTGTGACCGTTCGACCCAGTGCCTCGCTTGGGAAAAACTGCTGTCAGGTGCAACTACTAAAACGTGAGAAATAAGAAACTCAGAGAGGGTGACTCATTTTAGGCAGACCATAGAATGAATTTCATCCAAACTGCTTCCCTAATCAACTGTTTAATTATTTTCTCATCATTGTTTCTTAGGTCTCCTGCAAGAAGGTGACGAAATCCTCGAAATAAACGGAGTGAACATGAGGGGCAAGACGGTAGCGGAAGTCTGTGAGCTGCTTGCAGACATGAATGGAACACTGACTTTCGTTTTGAACCCAGCAAATCGGTCGCGAGTTCCATCGGATAGAGAAGTCCATGTGCGCGCGCATTTCGACTATCACCCTTACGAGGATGACTTGATACCGTGCAGAGAACTGGGACTAGCATTCAGACGAGGCGATATTCTTCATGTTGTCAATCAGGAGGATCCTAACTGGTGGCAGGTTAGTGACGTCATTTATTGTAAAAGATGCGAGGGAATGTGTTGCCTTTGCGCGTCTTTCAGTGTACACAGAGTGCTTGACATGTACAGTTAGGTGAGAGAACCGGAATTTGAACTCTTTACGACCCTCGTTCTTGTCTGGGCCTGCCTTATACGTTCGAAGTTATCAAGCTGTTCAGTATAATACTGATGGAAAATCAATTCCAAAAAATTAAAGAAAAAAATTATGGCCTGGAATAATAAGTTTTCTTTTCACGAAAAGAATTGGATTTCTGCAAGTAACAATACAGTAACTCGAACTCTATACTAAAGGGAAACGAAAAACAATTCAAGTTAGCGTGGATTCGAGTTAACGGGTTCGATTGCAAAACTCAATTTGCCGTATTAAAAATTAATAGGTACTGATTTTTCAGCACTTCGGTGTATAGTGGACTGCAAATTTAACCTATTTAATCAGAATGGTAACATGATTAAGCATTTCTTCTTTTATGATAAAACGTGAACTGTTCGTGGCACCAACTTAAATCAATTGATGAAGTGTTGACCACTGTTAGTTTTAGTATTTTTACCGATTATACAAAAAGAAGAAGTAATGGGATGGCATCCAAGTGGAATTACAAGAACCAGAATTTGAGTTATCGGGTTAAATTTCAGTGAATTTGCAAACGAGGGAAATGAAATTTAGTTCGAGTTGGCGGAGAATTCGAGTTATCCGAGTTCGAGTTAACCGAGTAAAAATAAATGAAAAGTGGGATGAAATCCATGCAGGGGAAATTGGACTTAGTTCGAGTTAGCGGGGAGTTCGAGTTACCCGAATTCGAGTTATCGGGGTTCTACTGTAGTTGTTAACATCAAAGACAGGTTAAATTTATGCTGTTGAGGTCTTAGTGATGTTATCTAGCAAATATTTCTTGAGGTTAGGTTTGGTGTCATTGCTGATGAAAGTTATTTCATCTGACGCCCTTGTTTTTGGTTTAATTAACCTGAACAGAGACTGATACTTTATTGTTTTGTTTTTGTTCAGGCATGGAGAGCGGGGGAAGAAGGCAAAACATTGGCTGGACTTATTCCTTCCAAGCACTTCCAACAGCAGTGAGTTCGTTACTTATTTTGAATCATGTTCGACACTGATGTTCTAGAGTGTTTTTTGTCCCCGCGTCGTTTTTGCTTTCTGGTTAATAACTGGGTTATCTGATGAAAGGATCTTTCTTTCCCCTTTACAAGCTTTTTTTCTTAACTGTAAACCAAGTGAGAGTAAACTTTGCGAGGTAACACTTGCATGAAATGTTGAGATAGATTTGTGTTTGCAGAAAAGAGTCAATGAAGAAAACAACCCAAGAAGCGGAACAACCGAATAGAGAAAGTAAGGAACAGCTTATATTCTTTTGTTTGTTGTTTGCCGGCGCTGACCAATCCCAGCGTGAGCTGACAGTTAAATTAACTAATCAAACCTCGAAGTAGAAGCGTGTAGCGCAGTGCGAGCGCCAAACGCGGGAAACCAGCATACCATAGTCTCGATTGGGTTTTGGTTTTCCTTTTGCTTGGTTGAGAAAAGTGGCGCAAGATTTTTTGGCCAACCACAAAGCGGTTTAAACGAAACCAAGCCATTTTCGAAAGGCCGACGTCATCGGTGAGGACCGCAACGCTAAAAAACTGCCGTTCGCACGCTTTTTCATGTTCCTGTATTGCAGAATGTCTTTTTTATTTAGTATCCTTTAACGTGTTTTTCAAACGTTTTTCTTTCTCCTTATTGTTGTAATCATTTTTTTCTTACAGAGAGAGGATGCCTTTGTTTCAGGCGAAAACGAAGAAAAAAGGTTCTTTACAACGCTCAGCATAACGAAGGTTTGGGTTTACACTCTCTGTATTAATTGTGCGATATGTTAACTAAACAACGGGTTTTGGTTTTGTAGAGGCGTATTGGTGACGTGACCTCCACACTTGCATTTTTTTTATGATTGAACTCTTTTTTTTCTTTTTTTTTTTTGAACAAAAAACTTTTTATTTACAGAGAAAATACCCTCCCTTTCCGTTACGATCACAGTGAAACAAGTTTTTAACAATTTTTTTCGGGTCAATCAATTGATCACGATGACGTTTAAGGCTTGGTAGCTTGAGGAGCGTTTTCATCGGGAAAAAAATTGCCAGTTCCAAGCTCTCAGTTAGTCACACGAGACGAGCAAAAAAAAGCGGGTCGAGGCCCTTAAATAGGCTACAGAGAAATAGCCCGTGTTCAGACCCCTCATCCCCCCTCCCCTTCTCCTTTTTTTTTTCCCTTGACCCTTATGTATGGTTTGGCAGCTGAAATCTAAGGATAGAGGGTTTTGAAGTTTGTTTTTTGCGTTATCAGTACAGGGCTTAGTCTTAAGAAAGTTTTACTGCGTGAAGATTTCCACCACTCTTGGCCTTTTGACTTGCTTTTTTGTATGCTATGGAAAGGAGGAATTCAGAAGTCGCGTAAGACTCGGGCCTCGTTGTGCGGCGGGTGGCTAACACGCGACTCTTGAGCCTTCTCGACAAGATTAGAGGCCTTAAGATCCGACAACGGCCACGGCAACGAGAGGGTCAAAAACGCAGTACTACGACATGAAATTGCCTGATTTCGTGCTTCATGAAGGACGTAGACTAGCAACTACGAAATGTTCTTTCACTTTCTGAACTTGGACAAAACTCTTAGGAATTCAACTCCAGGAGAGTTCGCATACATTTGGTAAAGTAAGCGAGTTGGAATAATCACGATAGAGATTAAAAGACCGCTAATTCACTTTTTTAAGCGACGCTTTCCCTGCCGTCGTCGTCCTCGCTTCTTAAGGTCCCTTATAGTTACTCGTCTCTTAAGGCAAAGTTTTATGTTTGTTTATTACTATGCTTTTTTCGTAGTATATGTTGCCGACGAAGTTTTAACATACGAAGAAGTAGCGCTCTTACAGCCAGACCCGCAAAGGAGGCGCCCTGTGGTTCTTATAGGTATGTTGGCACAAACTACAAGTCTAAAACGCTCACCATTCTGCCTCAAAAATAATCGCCGTCGCTGGTTCATTTCTCCTGCTACGACGCTGTAACAGGCTACTTATTTCCCATGAAATATCGAACGTTTTTTACTCATTTACTTGATAAACTCTGACAAGAAGACAGTACAATTCTGTGGTCAAAATCAACTAAAATGCACCTTTTAATATCATGCATTTTACGACAAAATTCCCAAGATCTTAGTAATTTTGAGGTTTTGAACTTGCAAAGGATATTACGTAATTACTCCTTTCTAAAATAAATAAAACCGTTTCACGTTTGCTTAGAACTCGACTTAGCGTAAGTAAATGATAAAACCATGAGCGAGATCTGATGATAATTCGAGGTCGCTCTCTCACCCGCTGGTTTGATATGTTTCAACTTCTATTAAACCAGGGTTGTAAATAGCTAACTGGTTTGCTTAAACCAGTTTATATTTTCTCTTTTAAGGTTTACCTGAGACAGTTGGTTAATTATGATTTGTTAACTTTCAGGACCTGACAAAGTTGGTAGGAAAGAGTTAAGACAAAGACTTATTTTGTATTCACAAGAACGATTCGCAGGAGTGGTTCCTCGTAAGTATCGTTTGATAACCTTCAGTTTAGTCAGTACATGTCTATTATGCTGTGAGTCGGTCAATCGATTTATCAGTCGATTACTCCATTGTTTTTACACGCTTTTTGTTTAACCTGGTAGTCAGTCAGATAGTTTGGCAGTTAGATAAACGTTCAGACAGACTTAACGCAAAGCACTTTGATTAAGGTGAGAAAAGACTCGTCTATCCCTCTTTTCTTCATCCTAATGCTCCCACTTTTTGCGCGAAAATTTCAGGCCAGAATCGGCCTTGTTGGGTCATCCATGCTGATGTTACTTAGTAATGGTCCTAGTTCCTTATAAGTGTCGTTTGGTAACCTTCAGTTTAGTGAGTAGAGCTGTGAGTCAGTCGATTGATTGCGCTATTGTTTTACACTCGGTTTTTTTGGAGCCAGGTTTTTAGTCAGCCTCCAGACAGTCTGTCAGTCAGGCAGCTAGGCAGTCAGAAAAACATTCAGACGGACAGAGATAATGAGTCGTTCATCCGCTCAATACGTCAATTATTGTGTTTACTGCAAACACACTTAACGGAATGCACTTATATTAATTAAGGTAGGTGAGAAGAAGTCTTCTAAATCCTTTCGTCTCCATCCCACTATTCCAAGTGTGCCTGAAAACTTCTATCAGACGTAATCTAACCGTTGTTAATAACGAATTAACAGAAGTTCGTTTCGAATTTCCCTCTTACCTGATCAGCCAATCGAACAATGGCTTTTTTTAGTAGGCCAATCATGGCGCGAACTCAAATTTTGGTACACAGTTGGGAGCCCAGAAAAAAAGATTTCTGCGCCGGCTTTCTATCCTGCCCGCAGGCTCTTTGCTCGCTGGCTAGTTAGCTCGCAGGCATTGGTGTATTTGCTTAGCGTTACTTTTTATCCGAAGGCTTATACACAACAGAGTTAACTTCAGCCTCTGATTTATCTTAAGGGCCAGTATACTAAGCGCACAAAGCTTCAAAACCTTCTGTGTTTCTCTTTTAGATACCAGCCGGCCGAAAAGGCCCGACGAAGTGCATGAGAGAGACTACTACTTTGTACCGCTTCCCAGTTTTGAGGCCGATATTGTTTCGCACAAGTTTGTAGAGTACGGAGAGTTCGAGGGACATTATTACGGAACCGCTCTGGACTCCATAAGGAGAGTAGCCAATTCTGGAAAATATTGTATTTTAAATCTACATTGCGAGGTATGACACATCATTCTTGGTGCTGAAATAGCAAAAATTTTGCATGATTCCAGTCCTGAGCAGCAGTCGTTCCTCTCTAGAGAGCTCAAGGCGCGAAGAAACATGGGGCACGAGAAAGCGCGGGGTGCGAGAAATAGTAAGGAAGGGTAAAGTGTGTAGCGTGGGGAACGAGAAAGTATGTGGCGCGAGAAAGCGTGACGCGCGAGACATCCTTGCTTTCTCGTGTCCCGTGCTTTCTCACGCCTTACGGATATTTTTCATCGACTGGTTGGAAGGTATTTTTTTTCTTGGAAGCAAACACGAAGGCCATCCGTTTTATCCTTCTCCAGTTTTGCCCATCCGTGCTCCTCGTGGCTTTTGAGTACCTGTTTTCACTCCTTTTTTTCTGTTTTAATTAATCCTATGCCTTTTCAGTCAGTCATTTCCTCCCGGCATCCCGTGACCGATTTGGTATTTGCTGAATTAGCCCTTTATTGCTTTTCTAGACCCTGTAACTCTCAGCTTCTTACTTTTCCTAGGCGCTCAAGGTATTGAAAGCCTCTGATGTTAAACCTTACGTGGTTTTTATATCGCCGGCATCTTATGACAGAATCCTCACACTCCGAAGAGGGAAAGTCGATCCTTTCAATCCTAAACCGACCGGTCAAATGACGGTATGTTGTGCTGATTGTTTTGTCCATGTTTTGAGTTGCCCAATTCATAGTGCTCTTATGATTTGGTGATATTACAAGCGAGTTGATTGACTGCCTGTCTGTTATTAATAACATAACAAGCACTTTGATTGACTGTGTACCGCTGCCGCCTGTGGGTTTTCAGGAGAGTTTGATCCTTTTTTGCGATTTTGTGTGTTAGTTGTTACAACAAGCGCTCTGATTGGCGGCGTATCCGTCCTTAATCATATAACAGGCCTTTTGATTGGCTACGCATGTGCTTTGCTTCAACGTCTCTAAACTGGTTTGTGCTGTATTGTAATCTCGAAAAGAAAAATAGCGTAAGAATATAATTTTCTGATTTTCAGGATTCAGAGCTGCGTGATATGGTAGACAAAGGACGAGAAATGGAAGAAACGTACGGGCACTACTTCGAGAAAACGATCGTAAACACTGATCTGGAAAGAACGTTTGATGAACTTAGGCAAGTCATTGATAAACTTGATGTCGAGGCTCAATGGGTTCCAGCCTCCTGGGTAAACGAAAGCCGAGGCGGTTTGTAGTGAAACAAAGAAGTGGACACGAACGGCACGTCACCTCTGGTAACGTTCGTCACACGAACAATCTGTACAAAGGCGTCAGTGGGAAGTCTTTTTGGACATCAAGAACTTGTCTCAGTGGAAAAAGATGGAAGAAATTCTGGACAAGTAAGATTTTGCTATCCATTTAAATGAAAGAATCTTAAGTTATGTACAAAACTATTTTCAGTTACTATAAGATTACCAGCGCCGTTATTAACGATGTGAGCGTTTTAAGAGCTTAATTGCTTATATTTTGGACGAGCTAATTATCCTTTTTAAAAGATATCTAACGATCCTGTAATATAATCATAAAATTGTCAGTAATGTATGTAAATTTCGAATCGTTTTCTGCGTGAAAAGCAGAAAGTCTTGCCAAAACTTGTGATGGATGTCGATTTTGTTCAAAGTTGCTAGAGGTACGAACACCTTTTTCGATGGCTTAACAGGTAGTAAATACTAATATTTTACTTAATATTTCTTAGTATTAGCTGTTAAACCATCGAATGCGGATTTATTATTAGACTAACATTTCTTTGATTTAAGCACTTTCAGTTGAAAAGCTTTCAGTTGAAAAGCTTTCGTTTCCTTCGCATTGCCCATAATACACTTGGTTTGCTCCCCCCCCCCTCCCCCTTAAATTTTGCCTAACCGTGTTTTCCATTTCACCTGGGTATCACAGACCAGTGGCTGATCCAGACCTTCAGATAAGGGTAGGAAGAGGGGGAGGGGGCGGTCATCCAGACCCTGAGATAGGGGGTCCTGGTCTCAAAAAATTTTTTCCGCTATTTGGGCCTCAGTTTGGTCTAAAAATAAGGGGGGACCCCGCCCCCCCGGGCCCCTTCCCTGGATCCGCCACTGCAGTCGACCCAAGCAGGAGCTGATCAACTTGCTTCTGCCCTAAAGCCAAGAAAAATGTCATTCATCATGCAGAATTGACTATTTTACAGTTGTACTGTTATTACTGACCTTAGCTTTTAATGAATCTGAGGCAGCACGTGCTGTTAAAGCGTGATTTCCACAAGCAAAGCCAGTGGCTTGTATAAAATAAAAGTCACACTCAACCTCGCTATCACTTACAGGTTAGGCTACTAAACTGGTCTATTTTCTGCAATATATTGCACGCATAATGTCACAGACAATATCGTTATAGGCTGTTGCGAGGCAAACGTATATACCTTGTGTGAGAAGAGAGATAAATTTGATCTTTCTTGGATCTTAGGGTAAATTGGCTTATTCTTAATTCATTCATTTGAGAAATATATCCGTATTTCGTAAATTAAGATTTATTCAAAAGAAGTAGAAGATTTGTTATAAATAGAGCAACTGACGTAATGAACGATTCATTTTGCCAAGGAACGTTTAGTGTAGCCGTAATGCGAAATATTTTTGGGTTTTCCTCGTTAAATTTCTGTAATACAGTGCTCATGTTTTTCACATTGTAGCCTTAAATTGGTCTGGTTACTAGATATTTTACTACTGGTTATTGCCAATAAATTACCTTAATGTTTCCTTTATGTACATAAAACGTACCATTTATCTAATCAAAGACACCATAAACGCTTTATAAGTTGAAAAAAAGGCACTTGACGTTAGCGAGCTCTGGAGAACGTATAGAACTTCTAAGATACAGGGGAAAGCTTGACTCATATTTCAGCGGTTTTACTGAAGTGATTAGGTTATAGAGGGAAGAAGTCATCAGTTATAACACGTTGCCATGGTAGCTAAATTTCTGGACCTCAACAAACTGTGGTCCTGCAAATATGGCTGAAAAAAAAACTTAACTTAACTATACTCCTGTGTACTCAAGAACAAAACGGCAGCCCATACTTTTCTTCCGTCGTTCGACAATACAATTAACCGTCTCTGATTGTTGAGGTCCAGAAATTTTGCTACCATGGTAACGTGATGTCACACTTCGCATTATTATCTGTAATAATGCCACTAATCTTTATAGACTTAAAGACTGTTTACAGTCTCCCATTATTCGCGGAAAAAGGTGCGTGGCTTTACGTGAAGGTGATGTTACACGAGACGATTAGCAACGACGATTTTTATCGCAACATAGCGTTGCAATGTTGGAACAATGCTGTAATCCCTCGAAACAATGTGGCAACAATGTTGTGATGCTGTGCTGCGCTACAAATCGTCGTTGCGAATTGTCTCGTGTAATATCGCCTTTAGCCATGTTGGTTTAAAATGTACTATGGTGTAATCTGGGGAGGTGTAAGATGTGGCGAAAGGGGTGGGACGAGGTTCCCCGACACCCACACCGTCGGTACTACATTTGAAACTAAGATGGCCGCTCCTTGAAGTAGCATTTCGACTCCAACAATTTTAACAAGAAATGGGGGGAGGGGAGGGTAAGCAGCGTAAAAACTAAAGTTTCTCCGGCCAGCCATCCAGAAACCGCTCTATTTATCTTAAACAAGAACTATGTTCGCCATGATAGTTTTTTTAACGTCCAAAAGTCTTTTGTATCATTCAAAGATTAGTTATGCAAATATTACATTTATGTCTTGTAGGTTTTGTAAAAGATTGTAGTTATAATGAACAAAGTGAAGTCTGTGTTTTTGAAACAGAGTTTTGTGCTAGTAAACGGCTTCACTATTACGCCAAGAAAACTATTGACTAGAAAATACAAAGAAAACAATTAACAGAAAAAACTGGTAAAGAATTTGTGCGATAAAGGAGGCACAATTTACCAAAACTCAATAAGGATTTTCGCAAGTAATCTTCCCATATTGTAAATTTTTAAAGAAGCTGTTAATAATTTCGAAGCAAATATTTTTATATACTTCATGAGCCCTAACTATTTAATTCCTTCATCATGTTCGTAGGGTAATTATTTAGGACAAGTAACTACAGTTAATTATCTCTCAGACTGACACCTTCAGGATCAGCCCGAATTTTAGGCTTAGGGAACTGCACGACAGGGGCAATTCTCGTACCCAGGTCCCATCTTTTCTTTTGATCACGTGGTCTTTGGAACGGTGGCTCTTGTGAGAACTAGAATGGGCAGAGGCCAACTCTGGGTTTCCGTATTATGAAGGTGTCCGTTTAATAGGGTGACCACTATGAGAGAGGTGGTTGTAATATAATGATATGATATGATCGACAATCTAAGGAAACAGATGTCCTCACTCGGTTCCTACCGCGTTTTGTCTTCCGAAGCTGCGACAGCTAGTCATGGACGCGGAAAAACACAACATGAAGTGAAATGAGCCCCGGTAAATTGCGAAATACCCCACCTTCGCTATATTAGAACTCTAACATAACTCCGAGGCTTTATGGACAAAATTGCAAATTTTGCACGACTCCATTGTCTGACAAATCCCAGAAGAGACTTGTGCACAAAGAAAACCAAACCAAATACAGAAATATGACAAGAAAGCCTCGGAGCCATGTTAGAATTGTAATATATCGAACGTGGGCTATTAGAAACGCTGGTCAACTGTAGGTGGCTATCTGTTTTCATACGTTATGTGTGCGAAAGCTCAAGTCCTTGCGTTCATAGAAGGTGAAGCCTGGGGTGTAGCTTAAACAGGGACGTCACCAAACAACTACCATGCGTAGCAGGCGCGGGTTTTTTTTTTTTTTTTTAGGGATAGGGAAGAAATCTCGAGAACGCGCGGACAACTAAATCCTTTTTCCAGGCTTTGCGCGGCAAAGAAAACCAGAGAACGCTTGGGCTTAGTGAACTAGCAACTCAACAGAATTTACTGAAACACTTACTATGTAGGCAGTGTATTTTATGGGTTCAAATAAAGGGTGACTGCAACTTTCTCCTTGTCTTTTTTTTCTCTAGTTTGTCCTTTTACTTTTTGTGTGAAACAGGTAAACATCCATCGATCAAGGGCAGGCCCATATAAGGGAAATTCTCGCTGACATTATTGTAAGAAAACAAAGAAGAAACCGTTTTGCTTTGTTGCTGTTTTTTGTCAGTTTGATGAGCTTTGGTGCCCTTGCTTTTCCTGATTAACTGGATTTACTATTTCTAAAATAAAAAGTGTTCAAAATTTTTCTGGTGAGGTCCTGTATTGATTTCGAGCGATGGTGGGCCTTTCTCATTTGAAAATCAGGAGCTGGGACCACTGAATAGATTATTTTTGTTCTACACGGCTTCCTAACACAGATTTTCCCGTCGTTGGCTTCTGCCATTTTGCATCCCTTGGTCATACATCCTCGGACTCCCTCATATCGCGAGGGACATATTTGTCTCTTTAATCGATTCTGGCATGAGTAGTGTAATACGCAGGCGCCGGTTGGCAGCTAAGATCATATCTGAACACTGGACACTACACCCAAGTGGCCGTAATACTGAAGCCCTGGCCGAGATTATGATGCCCGCGCGAAGAATGTATCTCCAATTCCTAACAATTAGAGGTAAGAAATTTATTTCTCCCCCACCGGTTAAGAGGTCACAAGAATTAAGTATGTTATACTACTACAGGAGAAATTTCTGCAATTTGATTGGCTTAGAGCAGTGGTATTTCAACTTCAAGTACCTACATGTAATGAAAATAACAAAACCTTTGCGGGTAGTAGTATAAACAAATAATAGCACGATTTGTACGTAAAATTTGGCATAAATACCACTCGTGATATTTCAAAATTGTCCCAAATTACGTATAACAATCTCGAAATATCACTGCAAATCATGCTATTACCTATACTTATCACACCAGATGAACCCTCACTGTTCTTAACCTCCACGGGGAATAGCAGAGGCCTGCAGTTGTCCTTGGTTTTCGGCAATCTGTTTTCCTCCCCCCGCCGAATACCAGGCAACAGAGGCCTCTGCTGACACGGCGGACGCCTGGAAACGAGGAAGACAATCTGTGATGCAAAGTTATCCCGCAATGAAGATCATTTCCTTGTTTCTTTTTCTCCTTTTTTTCTCTTTTTCTTTTCCTTATTTACGACCGGGACTTTTTTACAGGCTTATTGGAAAAAAATCTGAGTGATTTGATAACATTTAGTACTCAATTCCTTCAAATTTGTTTTTGTCTTCGCATAATAAAACCATCGTTATAAATGTCAACGAAGAATTGCATGACCGGAAATAACTTTCATGAAGGCCACGTGACTTAATATAAAAAGAAAATTCCGACGCATTGTTTAGAGTCACGGTATATTAAAAAAAAAAGTTTCACGCGACTAAACATGGCACAAACAGATTCTGATATTTTCCAAGCTTCGTGTCCGTGAAGCAACAAGTGGAGCAAACAGATTTTTATGTATTGATCGATTGGTTGTCAGAATGTATTGACAAATCAATCTCCGTTTGATCAACTGGTTATTGCACTCGACGTTGATGGGTACCCGATTAGTCGTGATGCGCTCGTCTGGACTCCTCTCTTCGAGGAAAGCGAGATTGTGTTTTGCACTCTTATTAGTTAATGTTCTTTTAATCGTCGGAATCTTTGTCTCCGCTTCGAGAAGACCAAGTGAATCAAACGTTTTTTCACCACCTCCTGAGGCCGACAAAACAAACGTTCCAAGTGTGGAATATACTCCAAAGGAGCGGAGTGTTATATTACAGTCACTGAATGTGAACACGATTCCAGCGGATATTCGAGACACGCTCCTTAAAGTTCACAGATATCTGGAGACACAAACGACCATAGACGCAACAGGAAAATGCCAATTTGCATGGAAATTTAATTCAACACAGAATTACTTGGATCTATTTACTTGCAAATAGTAATTCGTGGATTGTAAAACGGAGAAGAGAATATCAAAGGCAGAGAAAACATTGGAAGAAGAAACAGGACCGCCACTTTCGCAGTACTGGTTATTAGTGGTGTTAGTATATTAAATCATGACTAGCTGTTGGGATTAACTAGATTCAATATTCAGATAATTTTATCCTGTTGTTTTTATTCCTTTTTTTACATGTTTTATAGTGTGTTTTTACTCAGGGGCACCCAACGACAATTTTCGGAAAATATCTGTTCAAAAGACGATTTGCGATCTACAATTTTCGGAACATTTGTTGTAAAATTTCTTGCTTGCCTGTCTCTCCTAGGATTTTCGAACATCTAAAAAATGGTATAATTGCCTATTTTTAACGGATTTTTACACTTAAAAGGTCACCTTGAATTTTCGGGAGCCTTTTTTCTGGCTGAAATTTTCGGAAAGGTAAGTTTTGATCCCTGTAATTTTCGGATCACTAGGCTTTCAGCTAGGAAATCCAAACAGATGGAAAATTTCTAAGGGATAAAAATATGCCTATATCTACGGTTTAAATACTAAAATACGTTTAACAATGCTATGTTTAAGTGGTTTTGAACTATATCCTCGTTGGGTGCCCCCGTTTATTTGTAAAACGTAATACAACGGATATATTAATAGGCAATTTGGCTAAGGGACGGACCATTAGAAAACTTATGGGGGGGCGGGGCGGGGGAAGTACAAAAAAAATATTCGCGCAAGGGAAAATTAAATGAAAAAAAATTCATGCACGCCAATTAATCCTAAAACAATATTCATGCTATGGCCTCAAAAAAATTCATACAAGGAATTTGATAACAAAAAAAACTTCCTGCGGCTCGAAAATTCCCCACCCCCCCCCCCCCCTATAACTTTTCTAATGGTCCGTCCCCAAGTCTATCAGTCCAGATTAGTCGGTTTTCTATTTGCGTGCGGTTACACCTGTGGATTTGTGTTGACAAACATTGACGACTTTTATGCCAATATCGTAACCATTTGGTGCGTTTTTAAAAAGGTGAATTTGAAAGGAACTTATCTCTGCGAGCAAAATTTAGGTCACGCGAAGGCAAGCCGCGAATATGCTATACTGAGGCACTCTTGTGCAACTGCTAGTGAATATAACAAATTTCCTAAGACTTCAGTTACATAACTGCCGACCCAATGGGACACAATAACAAACTAAAAAGGCACAGTTTTTACCCTAGTTTTTACTGTTAGTAACACAGGAAACACTGTTAGTAAAAATTCTATTACAAATTCTTGTAATTCTCAATAGAACTGCTCAAATGCTCCACTTACTCCGCTTTGTGTTAACTCGGCATTGTCTAAACCACTTCTTCAGGCCCGCTCCCAGGGTAGGCATTTTAACATCTAAATAAAAATAATACAGCGAAAGTAAACAAGGAGTCTACTTGTTCATGCAAATAACAGTTCCCTCAGTTATTTATAATCATCAAGTATCGAGTATGGCAACTGACTCGTCCCTAGTCGTCTCTTTGCGGTCATGGAACAGTCACGGGAGCTCGGCGAAAGGAACGATAGGAAGGAGAAAGACTCCCTTCTTTCCCCCTTCCCATCACCCCTCGTACTCCCCTTGACCGCGCTTCTCTCGTAAGGGAGCTTAAAGGTGATGTTACACGACTGACGAGAAGATTCGCAACGACGATTTTGAGTGCAACACAGCTTAGCAATGTTGGAACCATTAGAAGCATTGTCGCAACAATGTTGTGATGCTGTGTTGCGCTAAAAATCGTCGTTGCGAATCGTCCAGTATAACACCTCCTTAAGGCTGCGTGCAAAGGGACGCAACATTGTTGACCAACAACTCCCAACAATGGATGTTACATTTTGCGTCCGTTTGCACACCGTGTTGCATGTTGTTGGATCTTGTTTGCTTGTTGTTAAGCAAAGTTTGAAACCGGTCAAACTTTTCAGCCAACAACTCCCAACATTTCTTTTGTTCTGTGATCGCCGAAGCGTTGCGCAACAATGTTGGATCCGTTTGCACAGCTCTTCCAACATTGTTGGGGCCACTCACGCTCATTACGCATGGTTTACAAAGACTTATGGGTTGCATCCTTCCCACGATGCACCGCAGGTCCCAACATTGTTGGGAGTTGTTGCATCCGTTTGCACACCACTACCAACATGCACGCACCAACTCCCAACATTGCTGGCGCAACAATGTTGGGAGTTGTTGCTTCCGTTTGCACGCAGCCTAAGCAACGACGACGGCGACGGCGAGGGCGACGGCTACAAACACCTCACTTAAAAAAGTGAATTCGCGTTGCCTCAAACTTAATAGCGCCTATTCCACCTCGTTTAATTCGTCAAATGTTGGCAAATTTCTTTGGAGTTGAATTCTAAAGGATTGTATTAAAGTTCAGGAAAAGAAAACGAAAATTGTTGTTTTGTGTTCCCGTCCTCGACAAAAACGTGTGAATGGGAACTTTCACCTAGCAGTCGTACAACGACTGCAAAGAAATATACAAAAAAAGCGTAATGCACGTGCAAAGTTGTTGTTTTGCTAATCTAAAGGTAATGTTTCACGAGACGACTCGCAACGGCGATAAGCGCAACATAACGTTGCAATGCTAGAACAATGTTGTAACAAGGCTTTGGCACATTATGCTAGCATTGTTTTGAGCATAATAGCATGGCAAAAGCACCGAGCATAATGCCAGCATTTTAGCAAGATTTTTATATCATTACAAAGGAAAAGTTTGCCTAAAGTGATGAAATTCACCGAGAAACACTGGAAACAGCCAAACATATCAATATTTCAGAGGTCTCTAGCCAAAACTAGAGAGAGCCTGGGTCTAGTCAACGCCCACATTCATACCGGTCAGCGGTTCAGCGTGTGCAGCCGCCAGTTTGTTTGTTTGTTTGCCATTTTGTTTCCATAGTTACTGAAAATTTTTGTCTATTATTGTGTATGTATTCATACTGAACTTTGGAACATTTTAGCAAGGCCATAAGAGCATAATAGAGTCCTGATGTTTCCTTTGACTGCGGAAACATCAGGTCTCTAGGGAAAACAAAACTAACTGTTTCCCTCGGAATCTGACATTGAGTGTATAATGTTACACGAGACGAATCGCAACAACGATTTTTAGCGCAACACAGTGTTGCAACATTGTTGCGACATTGTTTCGTATGGTTACAATTAGGCTTTGGCACATTACTCATTTATTTTTTGCTATCATGCTAATGCTTAATGTTCCAAATTTTTACGACGGAAAACAAAACTAACTGGTTTCCGGAGGAACCTGACATTAAGTGCTTTGTTGTATTTCTAGACTCCACTTCAACGTACCTCAACAGTAACAAGAAGAGCAAATCAAAACAGTCGACTCGGTACTAATAAAAACACAATTTTAATTCTCAAATCCAACGACAACAACAACATCTTTTATTTAAACACGGTGGGTTGTAAAGATGCTATAGCTTCTGGGGCCGTGGAAAAAATGTTAATAAAATAATAAAAATTATTTTAAAAAAATTGAATGTGGTCAATAAGAGGTGAAATAGGTACAATAAAAGATATGAATAGAATCAATAAAAGACGAAATCACTGTCAATTTGGGGACAGCCCATTTGCGGTGACTCTTCATTAACGTTCAAGTTTCAGAGGGCGGTGACACTTTCTTGCCCTGGCGCTGACAGCGGATGGTTCTAAAAGATTCCAAACAATGGATCCTCTGTAAGAAATAGAGTTTTTCATATAACAAGTTTCAAAACGTTGTACGCTAACACGAGGTTGATGACGGAGGTCATAGTTAGACTCTTTCCTTTGGATTAAATGTTCCAAGCATGATGGAGTTATGTAGTTGTAGATATTATAAATTAGGTGGCTATTTTGACTTTATAAGTGTCGAATAAAGAGTCCCACTTAGCTGTTTTTCTTACATCCTCAGAGGGTAAGTCGCGCGTGAGGTTATATATAACTCTAGCGGCGCTACAATGTATGGATTCCAAAGAATTACATTCGTTTTTATTTGTACAACAAATAAATTGGTAGCGCATATGTAACCGAGGGTAAAATGACTTTAAAATATAGATCTAAAAGCGAATTCTTGGGTAAAAAGCGGCTGCGTTTGATTAGATTGAGCTTGTTAACGAACCTTCTCTTGAGCTCTGATATATGTTTTGTCCACGTAAGCTTGTTGTCAATGGTTACAACTAACAGCTTAGAACTTGAGGACCATTTATGAGATGCTGGTTAATTTTTAAACTGCCTAAGGGACAGATAAAATGATTTCTTTTAAGGATCATTCCATCACAATTTTTGGCGTGTGGTACCAGGGAGTTCTGTTTGCACCAGAGGGCGAGTCCTTCTAGAGCTTTCTTCAGCGTTGTTGTGACCTGGTCTACAGATTCCTCAACACAGTACATGGTAGTATCACCGGCATACAAGAACGTTGTTGCAGTGTTAACTGCTTTCGGTAGATCGCCAGTGTACAAGGCGAAGAGTATGGGGCCGAGTAAGGAGCCTTATGGTATACCGTGTACAACTTTGGTATTCTCAGAGGGTCACGCCATTAATTACAGTATACTGTTCCCGTACAGATAGATAATCTCTTAGCCATGCTAGTAAGCTTCCAGTGATTCCAAAGTTGTGCTCTAGCTTGTGAAAAAGGATTGGGTGAGAACCCAATCAAACGCCTTCTGGAAGTCTATGAATACGGCGCCCACAACTAATTTGTTATCGATTGCTCGTCGCCAAGTTTCAGTCAGGTGGATGAGTAATAGCTCTGTCGATCTTCCTTTTCGGTACGCCCATTGGTTATCAGTGACGAGCGCTTCGTTGTCCGAGAGAACATGTTTCGCAATCATGTCCGCTACACATGATTCTAAAATCTTGCTGGGTCACTTAGCAAGGAGAGGGGACAATAATTACTCATTTCCGCAGGATCATCTTTTTTGAATACAGGTGTTAGTATAGTCTGGCCACTTTCCAATTATTGTAGACTCTACATTCGCGTATGCTTTGCATGAAAAGGCTGGTCAGCGGAGCGACACAGCAGTACCTGCGAGTTTCAATAATTTGGGTGATATACCATCCGGACCGGTGGCTTTATTATTCTTCATTTTTGTTATTTTCCTGTCAATATCAAGGCTAGATAGACTAACATCGGTTATACATGGTACAGGTATGGAGCATGGACGAGTCAAGAATTGTGGTGCTTGGAGTTTCCCAGCATTTCATTTCTTAGCTATCGTAGAGAAGAAACAATTCATAAGGCTCGCCTTCTCCGTGTCTTTTACCGCTAAGCAGTTATCGTCACTCTTAAGTGGACCTATCTTCTTCCTTACTTTGGGGTTGGTAGCTTTGGATAATACATTCCAATACGCCGAGGTGGTCTTCGCCTTTTTCAGCTGCTCTCTGAAGTATGCAGCCTTCGCTTTCCTAAGCTCAGATGTCCCGGCTCAGCCTGTTATAGTCGGCCCATGTATTTGGATCCTTAGTTTCAACAGCTCTCTTGAATAACTTAAATCGGCGATTCATTTTCAACCTGACAGTGTTATTTATCCACGGTGATGATACACTTCGCACTTTAATTTCTTTCAGTGGAGCGTGTGAATCGCAAACGCCCCTGAACAATTGATTCTACGTCAAGAGGATGTTATCCGTGTCACTGATGCAATGTGGAAGGGTCTTATATAGTTCCATGTCTGCTTTGAAATTCTCTTTATTAAATTGTCTGAAGTTCCTGACTGTAATGAATGTGGGCGGCGGTCTTTTTTGTTTTAACCTGAGGGTTACATATACTATAGGCTGTGATCTGTGATGCCCAGCGGCAATACTCCAGTTCTCCTAACCAATTCCGACTTATTTGTGGCAATCACGTCAATCAAGATCTCTGTCGAAGGTGTGCAGCGTGTTGCATCCTTTATGACATTTTGCATATTAAACACATAAAAAATACGCAGTAAATTTCTTGTTTTGGTTTGTAAGTCAGAGAACGAAGAACATTAGTTTACTCCAAGAAAGTTACAATTCAAGTCTCCAAGTAGAAAATTATTATCTGTTTTCATCCAAGCTTTTTCCATCACGTCCTGTAAATTAGTGAAGAAATTTGGCGAGTATACTTCAGATCTGTAAATTACTGGAAACAAATACATTAGTGGTTGGAAATTTGGCCTGTATCCAGATAGCCTGTAAGTCTTTTTTAGCCAGATCCTTTCGATGGGTGGCATTTAGGTAATCGGCATAATTCAGTACACATCCGCCACCTTTACGTTCCTTTCTATCATGCAAGGAGTAAAACCTCGAGACCGTGGTCGATGAGAATATCACGGTCAGCGTCTGTTGAGTTTAAGTGTGTTTCAGTGATCCCTAGGATGTCGAAGCGGCATATGTTTTGTATCAGTCTAAGTTCATCAATTTTATTATGCAAGCTAGAGATATTCAGGTGACCAACACGAATATCTTTTGGGGCGACATTGAGCTAGTTCGCCATATTATTGTACAAATCATCGGCATTAGATGCCAAGTCAGCAGTCAAATTTCCGATTGAGTCTTGTTGGTTGCCGCCAAACGGCAAGGAAAACGATTCATCGGTAGTATGGCTGAATGGTAATGCGGTCAATGCGTCGTTGCTTGAAGTTGCAGTTAACTGTGCACAATGCAAGCAATTCCAGGTTTGGTCACTTTTTGTTATGGTGTTATGTTGCGTTGGAGTGACACCCCCGCATTTGATGTGATATGGTGAGTCACACGAACCACAGATGATGATACGATGGTTTAGTCCTAAAGCAATGCTGGCATTTCGGTTTTTTGACGATTGGTCCAGGGTTCTCGCTAACGTCTCCACTTATTACTACGCGTATCAGTTGGAAAGTAGAATCTGAGTTCACGTAGCGGCTAAATCTTGCTCCCTAATAGCCTACTACCTTGCTTAAGCTTCCAGCAAGACGGTGGCGGGTTGTAAGCCCGATTGTAGGGAGTTTAAGATACGGCGATTACGGATTACGACTACGGTTAAACATGCTACTGCGCATGATCGAAACCACGTGACTGTCATTTTTCCCGCGTAGACCTGCGGCTACGGTGAGTTGTTGAGCTGTTTCGCGTAGTGGCGACCACGGAGAACATTTTGCTCGTATTTTGCAGTCTCGGTAATTCAAGAAACTCGTCTTTTCTTAAACAAGTTTTCAATTCACCTGCTTTAAGTGAGAGGGAAGCGAAATATGTAAGTTGTGTTTAATTTCTGCTCAGATTTACGCTTTTAATCCATTGAGGAGAAGAGAAATCATGCAGGTAATTTACTTTCTCTTCGCACCTGAAAAGTTTCAATGTTTGTTCGAACTGATTAGTGCGTCTTTCTACTTGTGTAACCTTTGTTTATGCGAGTTTTTGTATCGCATTTGCTGAATGAAAATGATGTAAACATCTTCGAGATAATCGAACTCGGCATTTCAATACTTCAAACTACATCAGTAGTCGGAGAAGACCATCTTCAAAATCTAATAAATGAGCTATTACTACTTCTTTAATATTTGACATAAGTATTCATGGGCGAAAAAAATAAAACCTGTGTAACCAAAACTTTGTTCACCAATTTCACTCGACGTAATTGCTTCCTTCAAGTATGGAAAAATTTGTTTATTGTTCTAAAGATAAGATCACATCTAAAACTGACTTGCATTTTTGTGAACTGTCATGAAAACAAGAAAATCTTTGCAAGTTGTTTCCCTCTCCGCCTCTTCTCTCGTAGTCTACTGTCTGTAGTGCAATCTTAACGTTCTATATTTGCACGACTCAACCCAGTGCTACAAACAAAGGACAATGCTCGTCCAGCCGTAGTTCGTAGTCCGTATCCTAGTAACACGGGTCTGTACAGCTTCTCTGAAGTGTCGATATGATGTAATTTCTGACTCAGGCAAGGCTGTGTTAGCTGATTCATCGTCTGAAGGTAATTTCTTCGTGCTTCTCATAAGCAGCACGAGTAAAATAAGCTTAAAGCAGCAGCAAGCGCAGCCGTGTCCGTTCGCCATGGCATGTAGCACCACACACAGCCATGTCATGTTTTAGTGAAAAAAACCGAGATCTTCCTTGAAAAATAAATTGGCACTTTCTAGGAAGATCGAAAGGTACTGATCTGCTAGGAAAGTACTTTAAAACCAGCTCTTTCTCCAAACATATACTGTTCAGCCTGCTATTAAAAAATAGGAGTTACTGTACACCGTATGTCACTGTGTATCCATACTGAATGAATGATTTACAAAGTACATTCCTTATATTATCTGCTCCACTAGCTGCTGTTTGTCTTCTAGGATAACTTTGAAAATCGTTGCTTTTCAGCTTGAGGCTTCACGTTTGTGTTGTTGTGTTCATTCACGAAAAAGAGAACTGGCAGTGTTTTTCCCGCCTTATGTCACGCCACTTTCCACCATGCTTTGATCACGTGCTGTAATGTATCCCGAGCGGGGTACATTGCTCAATGTATCACGATCGGGATACCGTCGACGTGAAGATCATGTGACCAAGAATCAGCCAATGGCTGTCCCTGTTTAGTTGAGTGAAAGTCTAAGAAAATAACAACACCTAATTGCGTTCGAGGTACGAGAACGCAACCCCTAATTTGTGTTGGGTGTTTTGTGCATTATTGGGTGTTCTGTGCAATTAATAAGGGAAGTTTTTTCGAGCTTGCATTCGTTGTCGTCGTCGACACACATTTGCCTCGCTTGAGGAGCTTGCTTACGTTTTGTCTCACTTTGACGCGCTAACTCACGTGGTGATTCGTGCGTCCTCGGCGTTCATCTTTCAAACGTTTGCTGAGGTCTGCTATTCTGTCTTCGTAAATCGTTCATCTCTTGAAAGTGTGCTGAATCTTCGTAAAGCGTACATATTTAAGAGTTTGCTGAAGGTCTACTATCGATCTGTGTTTAACGAATCTTCCAAAGCGTTCATCTTTCAAAAGTTTGCTGAAAGTTTACACCCTGGGTAAAATTTTACTTTAGATTCAGCCGTCATATTTTTCTTTGGAAAATGCGTGTTACTCCTGGTGCATGCATCAAACCGGGCTGTTTAGCTCGGCGTCCGTTGTGCCACAAAGTAAATTTACTTGCGAGTTTTGAAGCTCAGCGTCTGTTGTGCCACAAAGTAAATCTACTGAGTTGTGTAGCTAGGCGGCCGTAGTGCCACAGACTAAATCTACCGAGTTGTGTAGCTCGGCGGCCGTTATTCCACAAAGTAAATCTACCGAGATGTGAAGCTCGGCGGCATCATGACTTGTGATATTTTCGGCACTGGACAAACGAACATTTTAGTTCTATATTATTTATTCAGAAAAACGTGACCAGCCCACAGTAGCGCCACTCAAGCCACTGAAATCAAAACACTCGACCAAATTACTGGAAAAGTTATTGACTTGAGCCGCACACACATTCCACTGAAGGCTTTGATGATTCCCTTGAAACATGTGTAATTGAGAGGTGTAGTGTCAGTGAACCAGTGTTCAAACACAATCATTGTGCCCCGGCATTCACCACAAAAATGTGGTCTCGGGTCGTTCTTTAATATCATCGCAAGTTAAGAAGACTTGCCAGTAACGGTAAATTTCAGTAATTGTCTACATGTGGAATTCCCAATATTAAATAAAATTAATGATTACATCTAAAACTTTGTCAACTGTTTGCTTATTAAAGTACCTGGGCCGGGTTGTTGAAAGCTTGGTTAAGATAACCCAGGCGAGGTGGGTTAGGGCGAAATTTGAACTCAGATGTGAAAGCTTCATTTTGCGAACAAGTTGATAATTGGACGCTCTTAAAAATAACTGAGCAAATTATCCAAAGAAATGTTTTTTTAACAAAGGAAAAAGAAACCCGGGTTAAGCGCTGATCGGCCTTCGAACAACTGCGCCCTGTAGAACATCTATTGCGCCAGCAAAACAAAAAGATCTTTTTACACGCCCGAAGCACTCTAGCCGGTGTCTCCTCAAATAACAAGCACTTGAGACGAACCATACGATAACACGCTGATCACTAGCCTTCAAAACCTTTTCATTATCATACACAGTTTAAATCGAGGTTTCGCTGTACGCAACCCTTACGTTCAATATATGCCATAATCATAGTTATCTATCGCAAGGACCATCCACCCTTTTCCCTCAAATGCTACCTGTACGCCTAGCAAACATATCGAACGCACTCTCCTGAGCTCCGATTACTCCTACTATACCTATTGGTTTTTTTGCCGTTCTCGTTGCCGTCGTCGTTGCTTAAGCTCCCTCCTGAGAGACTCTGAGACGTGAGGAATAATTTTCTCACTGCATATGATTACTCAAGCATCTTGAATCGTAAAATTGGTAACAAGCTAAGATTTTCTTCAGTTCTCGTTTTCACGCGATTTGGGAGGCACTCTAGTAACTCGCACGTATATTAAGAAAAGTACTTACAGTTGAAATATACAGTTAGAATGCCACATAAAATCTCGATTTGCTTAAACAGGGGCCGCGAGGAATCGGTAGGTAATGACCGTAATTTGAAATGATTGTCATTTTTATTCTCTTGCAAAGTTCCTTGTGTTTTTCTCACTACTTGTAATCGGCGATCTTCGTACGGATTCTCATTCATTCGTGTCAAGTTATACTTGACCAACTTTCCCCTCCGCTGAGGCGTCATTCATCGCACAAAGAACTGGACACTTGATTTATAAATATTTAACTATAAATAAAGTCTCTCGTGAAGGAAATAAATTTTGAAAATAACTCTGAGTTCACCTCTTCAAGTTGCTCTCTCGTTAAAAGGCTTCCAATACTTGGCTTTATGGTTCCGTGCCTTTCCCCATCGTAAGTGATTTGCAGTTCGTCAGGAAATGGTGAACCCCTTCCTAACCTCCAAACTCTTTCAGGTCGTACTGTCCGCAAACGTTCAACCATATCATCGATGTTTGAAAAAAAGCTCAAACCTACAATAGTTGGAAAAGTGAAAACTAAGATTTCTTGAGCAGCACAAATGTTTTGTTACAAGTGTTCCTGCGATGACCCATGAGAAAAATATAACTATAAATAAATCTGATAAATGTATATATATATATTTATTTAAATAACATAAACGCAAAAGGAGCCAAAAGTTTGAGATCTGTTATGAGGTTAAACACTAATGCCGATGTTGCTGCGCGCAAAGTATAGCCTACACGCACACCTTACACGCACACCGCGGTCAAACGTCTGAGCATGCGCGAAGAATTGCGTGGGGATTGCTACGTTCGATTTGGAAAAGCTACACACATGTGGCTACGCACTGACTAATAGATCTAATTAGCGAAAAAACAAAATGCACGTGCAGCACACTTTTTCTTCTAATTAGTGAAAAACAAATTTGCACATGCAGCACGCTTTTTTGTCTTTCCCTTGCCGCTGTTTTGCACGACTACAACGTGTTTTTGCGACTAAAACGTCAATCTTCCTAGTAACACATTATTTTCATGGAGGATTGTCGTATGTGCTTACCCAATATTTTGTTTCCTGTGTTCATGTTCGTTTTTATTTTTCACTGCCGCTCATTTTCACCTTGCTAGCATTTCTCGTTTTCTCACAGCCGCTTTGAATTTCCATGTTTTTCTTCCAACGAAATTCGTCTCCTTTGTTTTCAATAACTCGCTCTTGACTAGCTCTTTCTCTGTCATCCACGTTAGTGTAAACATAAAAAAAAACGCCGAAAAAGACACGAGCTTTGTTATTGTTTTTTCTTTCTAAAAGTCCGGGCGGCCATGTGATTTCCTTCCAAATAAAACCTTGAGTTGCATTTGGGTTGCCATACCTGTTGATTGAGTTATTTTACATTGGTATGCTTGTGGTGCGGACGGACGGTCGGTCGGTCGGTGTACGGTCACCTGATTACCAAATTTTCTTGGGTGGGTAGATTACCACATTTCCTTAGCTATGCGTGGAGCTCCGCTATGAACGCACGTGAGCCGCTATGGTGTTAATTGACTCTATTG
>NC_133207.1:26106817-26276817 GCF_958299795.1 Porites lutea
CACGTAGCTTTTGAGAAAACTACAAAAGTACGTTAACTACTTTATTTATAAGGGTAGCTAAATTCTAAACACTTCTCGTAGTAGTGGTTCCATAAATGATAGATGGGAAATAGCCTGAAATCTAACTGACGAGAAATAGTTCAAACATTGCAGGTTCCGTCCCCCACTGCGACGAACTGAAAAACGAGCTCTATACCGATATATATGTAAAAATTGGAAGACGCACCGATAAATTTGCCATATGCAAATTTCCTACACGGTGGGAAAGTCGTGTCGCTGAAATGGTGATTTAGGCTTTGATCTGAGGTACGTCTAGCAATACTTTTCCCACCTTTTTTTAACCTTTTTCTTTTTTGTCTTTTAATATCCTAATACATATCTGAGTTATACTAGACATAACTCGTTTTTTTTGAAAAACGTAGCCGATGGAAATTTATGTATATATCCCAATTTGGTAGGCGCAAGAAAAAAAAAATAAGGAAAATTATATGATATATGGTTTATAACCAAAGACAACGAAATACAGATTTATAGGCCTGTTCCGACTGTGCTAGTAAAATGCTGGAAAGTTGCTCACCGGAATGCCAAGAAGTTGCCCAAAAAATTGCTCAAAAATCTTTTAAGTCTCTACCTAAATTTCAAAGTTACTATCTAAACTTCTTGATATTTTTAAGTAAAAGTTTATTAACAGCTTCATTTTTCGTTCCTCACAAAAATTGCTGACGTCGGTCAAGAAAAATAGTCTGAATGAATATCTTAGCTTTGAAGAGTTGCTCGCAAATATAATTAATATATATATTCTTTGGTCAGTGATGTTAAGATATTGTTGTACGAGAATCATTTTTTTTCTCTACAACTGAGCGAAAAGTGTATACGTTTTTTCCTGTTAAGGTTAACTTCAGTATTTTCTTGTGTTTTTTTTGTGTACCGTCTATACGTTTCAGGCCTCTTAGGATTAGAAGAGCCCGTTAGCAACGCTGCTGTACTAAGCTAATCAATTATTTATACCACAAAAATTTATGAAGTGGTATGAGAAATATTCTTTGCTCTATAGGGTATCATTTTCCAGGAAACTAATCAATATTAAAAAATCAAATCGGTAAGTTTAAATTTACGCATCTCAGATCTAAAAGCTACTGTAGGATATTGGGGTGGGGGTGGGGGGGATTTGGGGAGTTTAGTCCAATCATAGTCAGGAGTCTATCACTGGTCTAGTACAGAGTAACAAAATTTAGCTGAACTAGCCAGTTCAGTTCTAAACTGAGGCCACAAGGGCCGAAAAATCGTTTTTGGGAAGACCGCCCCCCCTTCCCTTATCTCAAGGTCAGGATCCGGCACTGCTAGCTATGGTATAGGCTAAGGGTTCCAGGGTCCCAGCGGCGCATCCCCACCCAAAAATTCCTTAAGCACCCCCCCCCCCGGGTATAAATTAGCAAATTAAGCTAACCTTTAATTTTTTCTTGTGTTTATTTGTGTGCTGACTGCGTTTCAGGTATCTTAGGCACATTTAAATGCCTTTTTGGGTCTACGAAACGTTATGTGTTCCATTCAAGAACCTCGCATAAATTGAAGTTTTCTATGAAATCGTTGACTTTTTCGTGCTTTTTTGTGCTCTAAACCTATATTCTGCTAAAAAAAATGCTCAGAAAGTTAAAACTTGTTCGTGGTAGTTAGAACCGCAAAAAATTGCTTTTAACGCCGCCGAGACAGGCCCGATGCATGTAAAGACTAACGCAGACATTTTTACGAGAAAAGTTTGCTTAATTTCTTAACTGCCCTAAACCGGAAACCGCATATACAAAGTCTCTGGCACCCATACATTAGTGTATTTTTCCTAGCACAGAAAGTCTTAGCTTTAGTCTTTCTGTCAGGAGCCGATTACTTGGAGCCTCCATCTCCCATATAAGCCCTTGGAGTCAACCCTTTCCGGCGAAAAATTATTTATAGAAATGGCTTTTGCAGAATATTTTTCACTCCTTCTCAGTAATATCCAATCAGAGCAGAGCTATGATCATGCGTCACACGCTGAGTCACAGAAGCGGGATTTGAATTGCTGCCAATAATGGCGGTAGCCAGCGTGGAAGAGTTATCTGATGATGGTTCTGATCTTCTATCGGTTCAAAAATACCCGCTTAAAGCCTAATAACAAAAAGAAAAAGGTCATACACTCATGCGAGGTCTTCAAGTTTACTTGTAATCTTGACAGTTGGCTGCATATCATAAGTTTTATCACGAACAACCCGGCCAGTCCCGGCCCTCGACAGCGTGTAAATAAATATTGATAATCAAGCTCTTTAGTTACTTTACTTTACTGGTTAACTCACTTGTGCAATGCTTTGGAGCTTTTTACTAATTCCACAAAGGACCACACTGCATCAACGCACAGTTAATTTTGAAGTAAAAAGTATGTTGTTCCAACTGTGTTACAGAGAGCCTGCGTAGCAAGCGTTTCCAATCGAGTTATTATTGCACGAAAGTTACATTCCTTTTTTTTGCTCTCGTCCCAACTTTCTCGACGAACTCGCGAGGAAACGCTTGCTACGCAGGCTATGTTACAGATCGAACACGGACTAAATCTTTCGCTTGCGCGGCGTTTGTAATTGTACGAGATCTGAGGTCGCGAATTATGAACGGAGTTTTATGAGCTAAATTAATGTGGCTGTGCATGAAAACGGCTTTTGATAACATACAATCTCAACGGCAAATATTTCAAGTGGACATATCAAACAAAACAAATGAGATGTTCAACAGGAATGAAATCGAATTAAAAGCGAAATTTACTGTTGTGCACCTAACATACTGAGGGTTTCATTCACACAATACAACAAATTCGATTAGATTGTGATTGATGACAGATTTACCTTAGTTATTTGAGCCCGTATAAACACTGTACAAATGTACCAGGGTTTAGTCAGTTAATGTTTACCTTGGTAAACGCTTGAGTGTAAACACAGCATAAGCTTAAGTCTTGCATTACCTTATTTAGTTGACTTGTTCATAAATAAGCTTAAAAAACTAAATTTAACAAGACGCTAGCCTGCATTGCAGGCGTATTTTGGGTGGGCGAAAGTTTGTTTTTGTTCGTATTGTTACGATGTAGCCACCATCTTTGATTTTATGACAGACTGAGGAGAGTAGAAATAGTAACCCTTAGGGTAGGTGCGAGTGCGAAAAAGAAGGAGTCGGGGGAGGGGAGAGAAGAAAAAAATAGTCTCTCTCCCCGCCCCCTCCCCGTTCCTTTTGACTCGCACCACTTCCTCCTCTCTTCGGGAGTTTTAACATGGCGCTTTCGCGAGCAAAAAAGTTCGCGCGCCTGATGAAAACGCCTGCACTGCCGGCTAACAAGACGCCTAAAGTCGTTCCCTTGGGATGCATTGGTCTATGGAAGCATAATGGCGTTCTACCTGAATTTGGAAAGATTAGGAAATAGGAAAGATGTGTCATGTTATGAGTATCGATGAGCAGGTTCGGTCAGTGTAAAACGCAGACTGCAGACTGCGGACCGGGGGTAAAATGCAGACTGCAGACTGAGAGTAAAACGCAGGCTGGGGTAAAATGCAGACCGAGCATAAACTGTAGTCGTGGAAGGGTTCAAGAGCAAAAAAAATCCCGCAAATACATGTAAACGAACATTTACTTGACGACATCCGCTTTCTCAAATCCATTCCTTTCTTCTCTGGAACGTCGTCGACGACCCGAAAGCATAATCGCAATCTTGAACCTTTTTTTCCGTCCGAGAGACCTCATGCTTCAACTTTAGACACGAAGTTTTCGATTCACGTGACCGTGAATTGGTACAACACCACGATGTTTATGCTTAAATAAAAGCTGCTGACCCAAAATACTGTACAGGAAGAATTGTGGGAGTAAATCATTCCAACAACAAAGAAAGATGTTCTGCAGGAAATTTGAATGACCTTCTATGAAAGTATTGCAAATCAAGGTACGCAGACTTAAGCTGTATCGGATGTTCATTGAAACTTCTGGCGAATGTGCAATGTCCTTCGACTAGAAAGCGAGGTCTTTAACTGATACTAGCCAGCTATCTCACCTGTTTGGAGAAGAAGGAGCTCAAATGTTTCAAATGTTTACCGTCTTCATTCTGCAGTTTGCACCCAGCCTGCGTTTTACTCTCAGTCTGTAGTCTGTATTTTACACTCCGTCTGCATTTAACCCCTGGTCCGCAGTCTGCAGTCTGCGTTTTACACTGACCTTGAGCAGGTTACCTGTATGGGTTAGTTTAATGTGCTTATGACTGAATTTATAGTTGTCAGTGGTCGCAAGGATGAAGTTGATCTTGGTTTGATCTGTCGCCATGTAGTTATTTTCGTAGCACGATTTGGATAAGAAAAAGAAGTTATTTTGCATCAAAACAAGGTTTACCTGTGTAACTTAAATTGGAATGTTCACGGAAACAAGTAATGGAGAACATAATAGTTTAACCAAAAATACGCCGTATTCTTGGTAGTAAGTTGCCACAGGTAACTTTTTCAAAGAGAAATAATCATTGCAGTTTTAGGTTAATGGAACAAAACAAGACAAAACATCCGCTTGCTCTACCCAAGGTTACAAAGTTCGATAAAGTTCGAACGTTTTAATCCAAGATGAAAGTTTAATATTCCAAGATGCTCTTGATCCGGTTAAAAATTAATTGCAACGTGTTTCCAAGGTCTCAAAGTTAACATTTCCCTGCAAGAGCTAAACAAATGCCTTAAAAAGTTTTATTTGTTGGCAAGAAAAAACGACGACCGTGGCCGTTCGGTCATCGCGCGCCAAAATTGTAATCGTTGGCAACAGTAAACGAGTTAAAAATCATCATTTTTGTGCTCAATTATCTCACTGTTTTAGTATATACTAAAAAAATTATTCACCTCAGTGTCGGTGGCTAGTGGTGTTGACGATACCGAGCCGCGAGGCGGCGAGGTAAATACCCACCACTAGTCACCGACACTGAGGTGTTTGTTAAATATAACTAATTGCGAAAAACATGTTTTCTTAAAGTCATGAGTGTAAAAAAGCTGCGGGCTTCGAGTTACAGCTACGCGGAGTCATCTGATAGAAATGACAGACTTGTTTACCGGGCTGGATCAAAAAAGGGTCCAACATTTGTCGACAGCGTAAACACAGATGATGGTAAGTCAGTATTTTGTAAGAGGCGATCTACTTTAATGAAGTTTTGTCATTATATCTATGAACTACATCCATACCTACAACCTGAATTAAACTTTAAACTTAAATTTCCTGCCTGTTCCTAGTCCTTTCGAGTTTATTTCACGAAAGGTGATTCGCTAAAAATAACAATTCTGTTTTTTCTCTCTCATTTTTTATGATTAGTCTTAAGTGACAAAACGTATATGGTGCAGGTTCAACGTGCTGCGCTTTCCATTCTTGTATTCGCGTCTTTATGTTAGATTTGCTACTCTTAGTATCATAGTCCGTCCAAGCACACACACGCTTCTTCTTTATTTCCCAGGTATACGTAAGGGGTTTTGGTTGGCTTTCGTCGTTGTTTTTATCACAGCGATGAAAAAGTGTGGATAAGAATGATCGTGAAAACACAGCGTACGGTACTGCAGTTCTGCCGTCGACGAAGCCCTTCTCAACTTCTATTATTGTTCACTCAGTCGTGTGCCTACATATGCACACAATGCATATAAGGCACGTTATGTAACACCAAGAAAAAAAAACTGATTCATTTTCAACAAAAAAATAAAAATAAAATACACGGCAGACCAGACTGTTCTTTGCGGTCTTTTAATTCCAGGGCCAGTCTGCATAAGAAGTTACGCATGGCTATTGCCAGGTGTAAAGGCGCGGAACAACGCGATTGAGGAGTTGGGGGGGGGGGGGGGGGGCACTCCCTTATTTGGCCTAAATGGGCATGTGCCGCTGAACAGGGTATGGATTTCTAGGTCAGTCTTGAGTCTTTTAAAAACAGGGGGTACAATTTCACTATTTAGCTTCTTGAACAGGATATCTTTTTGGACCGAGGACTTTTCAAAGAGTGTAAAGGTAGGCGGTAAGTGGTCTGCATTATTTTATGGAAACAGTACTTTTTCCAAAAAATCTTATCCCATGATGTTTGTCTAAAAACTAAATAAGTTGGGTCATAACATAAGGTCTATTTTCTTAAACAGGGGAGCTAAATGAGCCGAATTTTTGTCTTATACAGGGTCAGGGTATATAAAGGCCTCGGCGGCGCACCTCTACTTAACGGCTTCCCTTAGCCCGATATTTCTCAAGCGGCTTTGACGACTTTATCTCCCCTCTTCCTTCACCTGTTCCTTGAAACTCCTGCCACGCACAGTGATGGGCACTAACAGTGTAAAAAAACTCCAAAGGATGACGATAAGGAGGTATTAATATTTTTATCTTATTTCCAGTATGGCTAGTCACGAATCGGAATTTGTACTATCCGCTTCACCAAGACGACTACCGAGAAAGACGACGAACCACAGGAACAAATCCAGATGTTTGTCTATGGCAGACTGACATTACTAACTCAGATAATTTAATCGTTGAAGATCATCCGAAGTTTCGGGGAGTTTGTGTGATTCAACTGAAAGAGGTAGTTGAAAATTTACTAGGTTAAGTTCAGTTAAATACAAAGTATCCATGACGTTCTCTAAAGAAAAAGCGGCTAATGGAGCTAACACTGAGTCAGGCGAGGAGGTTTTTTTTCCCAGTGGCTTTAACTTCCTCACATGTATTTACCAGGCATCGACTGGCATGTGGTATCTTTTATGCCTTTGTAGATAAAAGTTTCAGAAAACGTGATCTTTTTTCTCACGTTTCAACGGTTGGTCGAAGTCACTGCCATTTTTAGATTTTATCACTGCTAAGATCCTGAAATCTAAAAAAAGACTTAATTACATACAAATATATCTAAAAAAAAACATCCATACCTATATCTTAATTCACCTTTAAAATTTCGCACCTGTATAAAGTATAATACTCTCTTGACAAAAGAGTTCACATAGTTCTCATGACTGATTTACTGCGGTGGAACCCCGGTAATACAGTCACCAATGGGCCCAAAAAAGTTGGCCGTATTAACAGGGGGTAACCGTATTAACGACGTTTTTTAACAAAAGAAAATATATGGTCGTTTTGCCAGGCCGCCAAAAAAAGTGGCTGTATTAACGAGGTTACCGTATTACCGAGGTGGCCGTGAGGCGGGGATTCACTCCTTTCATACAAATTCGACGTGTGTTTTTATAAAATGTTTAGTTGAAGTTTTTCGCTCTTACAAACTGAAGAGGGTCATAAAAGTCAACATCTCATTGCTTTTCTCGTTCCTAAAGATTGCATTAGTTTTACCTTGTAGTGGACATACACTTTAATTTTAGTTCGTTGGCGCTGTTCTGATAAAATATAAGAACGAAATTGCTTCGTTTGCTTTATAGCATTAAAGGCTAATTCCTCTTTCCAGTCGTAGAAAAAAACCCATGACCAGGAATTTGGACTTAAAGTCCGGAAAAGACGAGGATTGGAACCAAGAGAGGAAGAAGGACCTTTATCGGCTCTCTTGATTGGAACCTTCTCCTTGTCTTAATACGGTGTAGCCTTTTTGGGTATGAAAAATGAAACTTCGATATATAGTATACAAATTTCCTTCTGTGCTTTATAATCACAGGGCGCAAAGAGATCCACACGATCTAGAGGAGAAGAGAAAAGAGAACTCATTTATCCCAAAATTATAGATGAATTGAGGTCTTTAACCTGGGTTAAACCAAAACCCTTTAAATCCCAAGGAGGAATGTCACTCATAAACTTTAGTATGCTGGTGCACGCCATAAATGTCTACTTGAACGACAACTATCCAGAAGCCCCAGAAGACTTTAATTTCCAGGCGGAGCTAAAGGCTGCAAGCCACTGGCATTGGTCGGATGATGAAAAACGATGTCTTGCACTTGGGCCGCATGATGATTGTCGCGTAAAATTTGCTGCGAAACAGACATTTGATAAATGGGTAGAAGAACTGGATAAAGAGAGGGAACAGCTGTTCAAAAAATCTGGAGAAGACAGCCGCTCTTCGGATGAGGACGAAAAGGTGTCAGGTAAACAAGCGGGGACATATTCTCCTCGGTCATCTTTTGATAATTTTAACCCACGAAATTTCTCTTTTTGATCCTGGGTTTCTGAGTCATTGAGACGGAATATTGGTTAGTTCGAGATATTAAGTTGGTAATTTACTTTTATTGATAAACTTAACTTTTCATAATGTTGGCCTTACTTTTTTAAAATTTCAATCCATGTCCATCCTTGCCATCTGTTGCAATAGACAACAGGCTGAACAGGAGACAGTATTAAAGCCTAAATATAGTGGACAAAGCTGGACCATTATTTTCTGAATTCAATTGGTGCGAAGACAAGTCTAAATAGCTGTTTAAAAGTTCAGAAGATCAAGCTTACAAAGGGAAGACAAAGCCTTCTTTCAGAATTTGACTCAGGAGATGGACTTAAGCTAACTGAGCCAGGAGATAGTGTTCCTAGAAACAAGACCTCGAAGCGAGGTATCAGGTCTTTATCATCAAAGCGTCCTGTGAACCAATCTGTGAACCAATTGAAGGTGTAAAGTTAACTGTTAGGGTCTCATGTATTTCGTTAAAGGGCATTTTAATGTGGTTAAATATTGTAACTTAGACAAGGATAACCTCAAGACATCACTAGCGGTTTAGCGTCAGAGCCCCAGGCAGGCAGACTTGCGGGGGGTGACCGCGCCAGGGTCTGCAGTGACTTGCATGTGAGTGCATAACTCAGCTTTGCCTGCTTTGCTTTGCTGATCTTTGCAGATCATTGTGAATTCAACCCCTTTTTGCATACATGAAAACAATGACCCACCCCCATTATTTTTCCAGCCTACCCCCACCTGTACTTTATGACTAGTCTCTAAGTGTATACGACACACCTTTCTAAACCGCGAAAATTTTTGGATCAAAACTAACCAATCGAAATGAAAGTTCTTAGGTGGCCCCGGTTGAAGTCGTCACACTGTAATATTTTACCCTAGACTGCAAAACAGTCGGGTTTTTTTCTCAAAATCAGTAAAGAAATCGGTAAAGCGTGGCGTATTTCTAGCGTCTCTCCCCAGTCTCGCTCTCTGTTTTCAGCCTCGTTCTAGACCTTTCGTTTGACTGCTCGCGCGCACTTGAATACGAAAAAAAAAATACGGACTGTTTTGCAGTAAAATTTTCCCCTTTTTTTATAAACTGAAATGAATACGAATTAAATTTCTCCTGTTCCTTTTTCCTGAAGATCTTGAGGAAGGAATTTTTTCCTTGATGATGTATTATAATTTTGAGATGAAAAACGAATCACCAACTACGGTTCACTGGGCTGCGAAAGGTAAAACGTTGTGAGTATTTGTTGCCGCCATATTCGGCTCTAATAATGCTATAGAGTGTTTTCACATGACGTCACGGCGGCCATATTGCTGGTTTTCAGTGTCACGCCATTCAAAATAGGTCAAAATAAAAATCAAAACCATTCGACAGATAAACTCCAGAATCTGGGAAATGGAAGGAGGTAAGTAAACAAAGACCCACGCCAAGATTTGGGTCGAAAGAATAATTTGTATACGAGATATCCGAGGAAATGTTTTACCCAAATTTATAGAGCTTTGTATGGAGACGCCATGCCAGAGCTCATCCGGATGAGCTCCAACATGGCGGACGGAAACCAACAGAAACATCTGTTACCGAATTTTGCTACAAAAGCGTGAATTTACTCCTAGAGGAACTCATGAACATTAAAGTAATAATTTTTCTAATACATGAACTGTTTAGATAGCAAAATTCCTCGAAAAAAGCCACTTTTTTTAACCTAAATGACAGCTCTCTCGGCCGTCATGTAAATGCTGCGTCACGCAAAAGCTTAGAGAATTCAAGTGTTTTCTATTACAAAACCAAGAACCCTTTTGAAGCGAAAATTAGTTTTCAGGTGCTCTAATACACCATGAAAGTAAAATCTCAGTAGGATCGATAGTTTTGTAGTTTGACTTTTAGTGACGTTATGTGAAAACCAACAATGGGTGTCCCAAAACAATGAAACGGCGGCCATGTTGATGTCCTAAACCAGTCCTCTGGGAGCTGAACTCTTGTCTTATGCAAACGCTTTTTTTTGTTCCAATAAATTTGCATAGATGCTGGCCACGTGAGTGAAAACACTCTATAGCTAGGTAAAGTCTTGATAAGTTTTACTTAAATGTAACATTTTTTTATGTATTCTTTAACGTTGGTCTCGTCTTTACAACAGTTTTCATCATTCCTCATGTTTTTCTTACGTCTTGCAAACACCTATTTTCAGGTACCTGTAGTCTGTAGTTTCCGGGATACCTCAGGGAACCATATTGGGTCCCATTCTCTTTTTGATATGTTTATTAATGATCTACCTACCAACACCACACCTGGTATTAAACTCTTCGCCGACGACTGTGTTCTTTACTGCCCGATTAATTCCGTAAGGGACCATTTCGCCCTCCAGCGAGGCCTCGATCAACTAGAGAAGTGGGCCTACACATGGCAGATGAAATTTGCTCCTACAAAATGTTTTGTTATGTCCGTCACCTTGAAGAATTCTCCTTCCCAGTTTAGTTACTCCCTTTGTAATGCGCAGCTCGACGGTGCTTTCCACCAAAAGTATTTCGGCGTCTAAAAAGAAGGCTATGATAGTCTTGAGGATCCTTCAAAGGAATCTCCCATCGTGCGATCGATCGGTTAAGGCACGCGCATATCTATCCTTAGTGCGTCCGATTGTTGAATACGCCACGGTTGCTTGGTCTCCGCATACAAATAAAGGGATTGACTGTATCGAATCCGTTCAACGCCGCGCAGCACGTTTTGTTAACAGCGATTACAGCCGCTATTGTAGCGTTTCATCTATACTTACTGATTTGAACTGGCCTTCACTGCAGTCAAGGCGCAGGATATGCGATCTCGGCATGTTCTATGAGATTCATAGAGGTCAAGTCAACATCTCCCTTCCCTATGACCCTACCTCTGTGCCTGCGTATGGCCATACAAGGGCGAGTCACGACTTTAAGATCAGGCTACCATCCTCTTCAGGCGACGCTTACAAACACTCTTTCTATGTGAGATTAATCCCTGCGTGGAACGCGTTATCAGTTGATGTTGTTAGTTCGGCATCTTTCTCAGAATTTATCCCAAGAGTGTCCACTACTTTAACATATTAACTTAATCACATCGTTTATTTTCATACCATGTAATTCAATACCATGTAAATGTTTCATTGAAATTTCATACCATGTATTTGAGCGACCGCTGGCCGCTCTATTGCCGGATTAGCATACACGCTATTGGCAATTACCTTGATTAAAGATTAAAGATTAAAGTTTAAAGAGGTACCAACTGCATTCCTTCCCCACCTCTACATCTAGAAAAGGCTTTGTAAATTGATGCAATGTAATCAGTTATTACAATGCAATTCAACTGCCATTGCTGTCACGCGGTATGGTAACCGAAATTACAAGCCACGTCGCGAAATAAAGCTCGATAGGTGAGGCAAGAGCGGACTTCCCGGAACTGACCCCCTTAATTTTTTCGTTTAATTTGAAGGTTCAACTTCCCCTAAAATTACGGAAAATGCCGGACGCCAAAGATTGGGCAGAAACGCAGGAAAAAAGAGGTGAGCTCAGCCAGTAATAAACATTATGATGACCGACATAGTCAATCTGTATACATGGAGTTATAAGGAGAGCAAAACATCTTAATCTTTTTTTTTTTCAATTCGAGGCCCAAAAGCCTTCTTTTCAAAAAGCCCACCAAGCTCTCAATTGCCGGCACTAGCTTCACGCTGTTTAAACTGCTATAGTTTTAAAAAAAGTTAACGGCCTAAGCCACTTTGCTACCATCTCGATCCCAGTCGAAGACATCGTTACAAACGGGAAAAGCACAAACTAAGAAGCAGTCTGTATTGGATACCGATTTCGAGTAGTGCAACGTACCATCGTCTCGGCAAAGGAGTTGCTAAGAGACCGGTCATAAATTAGAGTAGGGGCAGGGCTGTTGCTTCAGGTGCAGAAAAAATGTTGACCCTTTAAACTAGTTTCCATAAATCGTCATGCCTCCCCTCTGGATTTGCGCTTGTATTTCAAACTCACTGAAACTTTTCAATATATATACGCCGAGTTTTCCTCATGTCACCCATCGGGAGTGAACTCCTTAGGGGTTTGTATAAGAAGAGACCTTAAGACTTTGGAGAACTAACTCTTCAAACACTTGTTTAATGATTTAAGAGGGAATAAAAGACTTTAAAGAACATCTCCTAAATAGAGGTAAACATAACTAAGAAAATCTAATACAGAAAACACTTTTATAAGTGAATTTTGTAGACAGAAATGACAAGCCCTCCAATGAAAGCGTAAAGAACGGAACAAAACGCCCTGTTAGTGGAAAATTCCGACAAACGACTTGGCCTTGTGACAAGATTTTTGGAAGAGAGGAACTAAGGCAAAAGTGCTAGCTATGAGAGTGACTGAGTGTGTCTTAAAATCCAGTTCAGGACTCGACTTTAGAAAACAATGTTAATGTCAAGTTGTTTCACATATTTACATCACTGCAGAAACTAATTGTTAAGTTATTGTAGTTGGTCACAAGATATAACGTTTTTATTCTCTTTTGACAATGCCGTACTTATCCTTTTATGTTTGTTGTTGTTGTTTATACGCAACTTAGGAGAGGTCTTGGGTATATGTGAAAAGAAGGACCCAGAAGTTACATCATGGACTGTTAAAACATTTTTCTCGTCTACCTTCATCAGATTCAATAAGTGTTTAGTATTATTTACAGAAGGTTGACATCATTCTAAGCCTGAGAAGATCGATTTCATTTATACTCCCTAACCCTAAAAACTTTGCATGAAACCTTCTTTTCTGCGTTGACATGAAAATAGAGGCGCTCTCCATATTTTCACCATCTGACTTCCCTCTAATTTATGACTGGTCCCTATAAGCTGCCTATGAGACAATTAAACAATTATTTTGTCCGCCCATACTTAGCCCAGAAGTAATTATCAAAGTCAACTAAATTCCTCACGGTTTTAGGTAAGAATAATGGTATAAATCTTACTCTTGACGTCCAGGTAAAAATTCAAACTCAGCAACACCGACCTACACCAACGGTACCTGAGGAGAAAGATAAGATACAATCAAATCTCAGAAACTGTATTTTGCTAAAAGTCCCGACTTGGATTTACTATTGTTTTTTATGCATACTCGCTGTTGGGCTACTCAAATCCTCGCACTGGCCTTAGTACTGTCAGCAATGTGATTGTTGTTTTTTTTTTAAAAATAGTTTTTGATATGACAGAAGCCTTGTTGTATTAAGCCATATAGATACACTGCACATGCTTGTTTAACGTTTTTCGAGTTATATTAACCTTATCAATAACATATCCACCCATTTACCTACACAGAAAATATCAGGAAACAAGCCTGGAACTAGCTGAGTCATTGGCCCACTTCACAGTGGAAAGTTAAGGACGGTTGTTTATTCGACCGGCTAGACCGGGGGGCGCACCCCCACCCCCGGGCTGGACCTTCGTGTTATGGACACTGCACAAAAAGAAAACTTCCACAAAGCAATAAGTCAAGTCGTACGATATTTGAAAAATATTCCCCAAAACAAACTGGGACAATAAACCTTCAACCAAGCACCATGAAATTGAACTACAACATATGCAATTTAGCGGGAAAGATTTCACAAATGGCAAGCATGGTCACAGGACTGATCCTCAACAAAGTTCTTTGCTCTGAAAGTTTCATAACTTAAGCATCCTTTTATACACAGATCAAATTTTTGATCACGATTACCTCGATTTTTAAGGTTTTTATAAAGTGGAATACATTTACGTAATTTAAAACGACGGATCAAAGACGGCGAATGCTTCCAGTTCCTTCTTTAATGACGTCATCACGACATCACTGCTATTGTTTGACCCTTTAAACCATAACATCAAAATTCAAATTCTCATTTGTTATCCCTATACGTTTTCAAAAGAAGTAGTGGGGAGAATTTGTTGAAGTATCAATTAGATTCGTCTTGGTTGATCATTTCCTTAATTCTCATGACCACTCTGTTTTATAAAGCAGTGATATTACAATTAAGGAGATATTTGACGCTCATCACTCTTAGGGCTTAAAAGGTTAAGACAAATAATGTGTCAGCCAACTTCTTGTTGATATCAGACACTTTACTACTATTTGTTAATAATCATTTTTCGCTTTATGGCTACTTTGAGGGGAATTGGGGTTCTGCCAATAAATACTTCATAATAACATCAATTTTCATCATTGTGTCAATCAAACGGTTTGCCTAACTATCACAAATGATTAATACACCATTCCGTCTAATTTTAGTGGCTGTATCATGAGCGGTTTTTAATTATAGCGCAATCGTTCAATCAATGCTTCCGATGTAATAAAAATCGACGATTCTGCGACGTATAAAATGAATTTAATTCGTCTGAAGAATTAAATCCGTCCAAGACGGAGGATGAAAACGTCTGTAGAGCGTCTCATTTTAGAGGTCACACACTTACGAAAATTGAGCCGGCAGGCTGTCGTGGCGCCGGTTTCCTCACTTTGCGTGGGCACAAGTTCTCTGCAGCATTCTCATTCCCAGAGCGCTCGCTTTATTTGGTCAAGTGATTTGAGAATAAAGCCAGGCGCCCCTGGGGACAAGATTGTCGATTTAACGTCATTTTTGTTGTTTTCCCGCGTGCCTTCTCGAGTAGTTCCATCTTCTGACAAAATGCAACTAGAAATTTGATTGGAGTGAATATCATCCCTGAACTAACTCTGTTCGTGCTAAAGCGGTTGTTGAAAGAATTTTCCTTCAGTGTTAGTATGTAAGTCATTCGACACTAGACACTCTTTAATAAATTGCAGTTTTATAACGGTTATAACGGTTATAACGGTTTTAGTTCGGTCAGTCGCGTGCTTAGATTTCTGCCGGTTTCACCAATGTAAGAAGCCTGGCGGTCGCAGCATTTGATCTTGTATACTGCTCCCTGTCTGTCCTCCGAACACAAACGAGCGACGAGGAATGGTGACGTCAACAATCAGATTGCTGAGCACCATTTAAAGACGAAACATCAAATTGACTGAGACTCTGCGACATGTATAACGTATTCTAGAGACTACTATCAACGTCTTACTTTAGAAAGCTGGTTTACTAACTTAGAACAAACGCCACTGAATGGTAGCCAACAGTTACCAGCGCCGTACAAACGACTTATTGACGAGATCAAGCAAAACTAACTACGAGAAAAACGACTGGAGAACTGACAATTTGACTAACAATAGACGACTGTTTAACTGTGACAATAGACGGATCGAAACGCACCAACTGACTGATTACGAGTCTTCATAGCAAGTCATAGCCAATAACATCACGGCTTAATTGACAGACGACCATTAACATCGCGACGTAATTGACCAATCAGATCAATAACCAGAGCATAATACCATCAACTGACTTGATACAACTCACTTTGAGTCTGAAGATGACTACCGTACAGGTTGTCGAAACGTCACAGGGGCGGATCCAGGATTTTTTTTTGGAGGGGGTGCACTCGTCTCTTGCTCTACTTCAACACCAATAAACCACATAGTTTTTTTTTTTTGCAGAATACCGGTTGTATTAAAAAACCACAGGTCATCTCGGGGGGGGGGGGGTGCGCACCCCCTGCACCCTCCCCCTAGATCCGCCCCTGCGTCAGTCACTGTCATCAACAACAGTCCTATTCAGGACTACGTTTATCCGGACGATCAAACTCAACCTACATTTTACCGTTTGTTTCCATCTACCACGAGCATGCAAGGCGTCTGTATAATTTCGAAACTTTGCAAAGCAGCATAACCTGTTAAGGTTCAATTCAGCTGGCTATTTGCTTCCCTCTTACTACCTTGCAAGCATAGGCCCTTCGATCTTCTTAGATAAGTCGGAAGAGGAAGTAACGGGTCGCTTCCTCTTTCCCGACTTATCTAGGAAGATCGAAGGGCCTATGCTCGCAGGGTATCCTCTTACCCATATTGGCATTCACAGAAAAAACAATGGTAGTAAATCTTTTTGGGATTTGTATTTGATTACTTTGAGTGGTAGAATATTCACATTTGCATGAATATCGCATGTAAGGCAATAGAGTGTTTTCACTCACGTGGCCAGCATCTTTGCAAATTTATTGGGACAAAAGAAGGCGTTTGCATAAGAAAAGAGTTTAACTCCCACAGGATTGGTTTGGGCTCCAACATGGTGGCCGTTTTATTGTTTTGGGACACCAATATGGCCACCGTGACGTCATGTGAAAACACTCAACAACAACAATAATTTTATTTATTTTTTATTTTATAGTTTATTTCGCAGTACCATTTACATTAGATGGTGTTGCATAAAAAAGAAAGGAAAAATAGTAAAATAGATTTAAGGTACCGTAAAATTCCGAAAGCCCCTCCATGTATACGCCCCTCCAAATATAAGCCCCCGGGGTCTTGTACTTGGAAATTGCCCTCAAATACAAAGTGAAACAAAGCAAAAACGGTAAATTTCCTTCTAACTGTAATGCTAGCCCAATCGATTTTGAAACGCTAATTTCCCTCCATAGATAAGCCCCTCCAAAAATAAGCCACTCAATAGGGCCGTTGAAAACTGACAAGGATTACGGCAAAAACCGTGGACGAAGATCCTGCTAGTTGTACACGTTCGATCGCTACAAAAGAGAACGAGAAGTCCAAAGACTACTGCAAAGCTGATTTAAAACAACGTGTATTGTTTTTTATATAACAATATTTCGGCTGGCCATACAGTATGTGGTCCTTGGTCCGCGTGTAAAAGTCATTAACTTGAATATCTTACCCGAATCTTCACGTAACGAGCTGAAATACTCCCTGAAGATAGCTTTTATGTTCCTGTCGATAATCCTGAAGTTTCAAGTTCCAGACATAAATATTTTGCTTGGAATTCGCAAAAAGGCGACCGTTATCGATGGTCCTTGGTCCGCGAATCTGGTCCTTGGTCCGCGTCTCAGGCAAGCAGCACGATAAAAACGTAAAAATGTTATAGTTTCCACATGAAAACGTGATTTTCACAGTATTTCTTGTATTTTTTTTCTTTTCTTGATGCAATTAAGCTAAAGTTTTTTTCGGAAGATGTTGTGAGCATAAAATAATCTGCTTTTCTTTCAAAGACTTCAGACAACAGTCTCCTCGAGTCTCCCACACGAGCGTCGACGAGCGGTTTTCAGCGTGGTCGAAAATAATTACAGTATGTTGCCCAGTATCCGGACACTTCAGTTTAAGATTGCAATAACTTTCCTTTGTTAATCGCAAGAGCTCTGAAATTTGGCCCAGAGAAAATCTATCTAGTCCTTAATATGACGAAAGACAGTTTAACTTTTTTGACTTTGTTTCCATCGCGAAATTGAAATTTTTGCTGAGCTCCTATGTTGCCCAGTATCCGGACAGCTGGCCCAGTATCCGGACACAACAATAACAACGTAATTGTACATAAATTTCGACAAGCAAGCGACTTATACGCTTCTCTTGCACTTGCAAAGTAGTCTGGTAATCGATTCCAAAAATAAAACCCAGCATCGTGAAATAAAACATAACAAATGACTGGGGTATGGTGGGGAACGCGAGCGGCTGTTTTAAAAATGGTCTGTTTCTTACTTCCTTGTCTACGAACTTTTTCACTGATTTAAGGAAGGCATCCGTGGACATGCCGAAGCAGCAGTTTGCAAGCTCAATTAGCCAATCTGCAAACTACTTTCTTTCCTCAGTTTTTATTTAAAAAAAAGCTTGGGTAAGGGACCTCAATCCGACGGTCAAAGGTCACTCCTATTTAGTCCGACCTGCAGTGTTGATTTCTTCATGCTCAGTCCCCACAATAAGCCTGCTTTTCTAGCACTAATTCCTCCTTCTTTCACATCTCTTAATCCCTTTGTGACATTTTTCAGACCGTTGCAACACCATTCTAGCAATCACAAGTGGGGAAAGTACGAGAATTCCAGGTTCAACTCAGACGCTTTCAGTTATATATAGAAAATGCAGTCACGCGAAACAAGCCCGTGCACACGAAATCAAGTCGCCTGTGAATGAGTGAAGAAAATTTCCATACGGAGTTGAGTAGAATTACATTTTACGACTATATCATATATCCTAAGCTTTAATTATAGTTAATGATATGAAATAAATCTTAACCGGATAATGTACACAGCTAATTCATCGATTCTGTACAGCAAAGAAAAAACTGTCCGGATTCCGGGCACATGACATCAAAACTTAGTGAATGTTTCTGGCCTCCGTTATTCCAAACAAATCGAATTTCAAGAAGAATTAATAAACTTTCTGAAAACCTGACTTCCTTAAGTATCTTCACCTAAAAAATAAAACAGTTTCTTTGAAAATATCACACATCACCCTCCCTTTTCTGAGCAGCACTAATTTTACTGCGCAGTAAACAGCGTAAATATTAGCCACGAAAAGTTTACTTACCTGAACAGAACGGCGTCTTCTGCGACTGTTTCGCAAGCTTTCAAATCGCCAAAACTCTCATCTTAAATCTGAAATGTTCAGCTTTCATTCGAAATACTTCGTTTACCGAAAACTGAAAAGGGCGCCTCAAAAATTGAGTTTTTGTTTCAAGTGTCCGGATACTGGGCAACATACTGTACCAAAAACTCTGTATGTACTCGAGGTATTAAAAAAGAGAACTTGTAGAAATGTATAGGGACGACTTTCAAAACATTCTTCGAAAACAAAGGCCGTCGCTTTTTACTTTGGGACGTTTTATTCAACCAAGGTCATAGGACGCGGACCAAGGACCGCTAAGCGAAATTTGGTGATATTTTTCAAGAGTCGCTAAAGCAAAAAATTTAGAGTCTACAGCAATATGCTTCCATCAGCAGAAATAAGTTGATCTAAAAACCTGTTCTGCAAAAAGGCAAGTCTTCCCGTTGCGTTTTAGTTATTCGTAGGCTAAGTAAACATGACCACGTAATTTACGGTGCCGCAAAAATCAAAACTTCAAGAAAGACAAATTAACCTACCTGTCAACAAACTTTAATTTCGCATCTTCATCCGCAGCAAGAAGGCTGAAACTTCGTCATATGGAAGAATGCTAATCAGTAAATCACGATATCTTTCATTATTCAACGTATTTTTTTTCTTGACGAAATATTTTATCATTTTCGGAAAAGACGCGGACCAAGGGCATGGGGGACTTACGCGGACCAAGACCACTTACTGTACCAGCCTTCTTCAGGTTTACAGATGTTACTGAACTTATGTAGCAATCACAATACTATACAGATGGAGAATGTCGCAATAAAAATTGTTTAAAAGGGAGAGAGCATAATTTACGAACTCTTAATTCTTCTTCTCTGGAATCGTTCAAAACTGAAATAGCCCAGTTTTTGCTGCCAGGCATCAGCCGGCAGCAGACTGAGCGATTCGATGGTTCAAAGCAATCTGTGACTGCGGCGCTGTGCAGTCAGCGGTTTGTTTTTAAAAGTGCTTAGCTGCCGCGCCTATTTGAGAACAAAACAAAATGGCGGGTTGCTCCTATGTAAGTAGGTAAGATCTGTGCGGAAATCGTAGTCCATCGGATGTTTGCTGTCTCTTTAAACGGCCTAAACGGTAAGAGCAGTTCAAAAAGTATTGTACAGGACATTTTTTTTTTCGGTTAATTTGTTTTATTCTCGGTTTCAAGATTAGTTATAGCAAGTATTCTTTTGTCACACAGGGCTGAGTTGCTCAAAGCAAGGTTAGCTTTAACCATTGGTTAAGCAGTATCAAAACCAATACGTTGTCAAGGTATTAAACGCTGGTTAACGCTAACCATGCTTCGAGCAACTGGGCCCAGATTGTTATCTAGGGAATCAGGATTGTATAAAGTTACATAAGTGAACGGCATGTGCTGTACGTCTACCTAACCTGTGAATAAACAAGTTTTGGCCTTTACGTTATTTATTCGCAACTCTTCTCGTCATGTGTACGACGATTGTTCTATGAAGAAACAGCCTATCAGCGCTGCTGTCGTTTTAGAATTTAGTGAATTGTTAAATGAATTACAAAATCATATTGAAACTTTAGCGAGTTATCTGAATATGTAAGCATATCTGTCATTGTGATCAGTTCATTTTTTATATTTCGCTTCGAGTGTTTCATAATTCCAACAAGTCTAAGTTATTAACTTTAATAAAATTCATGTTCAACTGTTCTACATACTATCTTGGCCTATTAGCATCGAAACTAACAGCAGCACTATCCTTCTCAATGAGAACTTCTTAGTAGTTATAGAAAATATTACTGATATGTTCCGGAGCTAGTGAATGATTAACTTTGTACATTAAAATTACTTAGTTTTATAGTTGCATGCAGGCTAGAACACAGATTTTCTTACTTGTCTTTTTGTAGATGCCGCTTAGGGTCGGTTCATTATTTATGGCAATGACTGGGTCGGGAAAAAACCGAAGGGGCTTTGGAAATTTTTCTTTCCGTGGTGACGGGCTTTGTGTTTTTTACTTGAGCAAGAGATCGGGCTTTAAAAAAAATCAACTTAAGCTAAAACTGCAGTAAAAACAAACAACACGTGGTAACTGTATTCATATTGAAATACACCCGATAAATTACGGGATGTTCATATCAAATAAATATTGCTCCAATTTTTTGGGTAATACAGGTGATACTCCTGCACTAAAGCTCATGCTGTGCAATTGAGCACACAAGAATTTTGACAGGTCATGGAGCGACCCTTTCTAAATTACACAAATACTCTTGGTCAGCTGCTGTTTTAATAGTTGTTATTCCTTTGCATTTTAGAGCTTGTAATGTATAAATGAAATAAGAATTTCAAAGGATGAACAAGGATTTTAATGTATACTTTCAAAGTGGACTCCAACTGATGCAATATTAATTCTTCAAACTCCGCTAGACCATACACAACACAAGATGTTTTGAGGATCTCAAGGTACAAAAACTTTAACTAGAGCACTGTATTAATTTTCCTTCAAAAACCAGGAAACGCACGATGAGGCATTGCATTTCGTCATAGTGAATTTAGTGAATTTTATCGCCTTTGTTGCATGTCTTCGACACCAACAGGACAGGACTTGATTTTTAGGGGACATTTTGATTTGAATTGAAAAATATTTTTCTGTCACGTACTGCAGTGCCGCTGCCTGGGGTGCTAGAGGTTATTTTTTTCGTTTGAAGAAATTGACTTCTTGCATAACAACAGTAAATCACAGGGCTAATGTGATCAGTGCTCTCCAGCTCCTCATGTGGGTTACAGTAAGCTCATAAATAGACTGATAGCCGCTGCCAGTGGCGGCTTGGATGCTAAGTCCGAGCTTACTGTTAAGATGTAAAGAGAGAACATCTTGTTGTCCCCTTATCAATGACATTCATTCATACATTCAGGGAACGAGAGCAAGAGATAAAGAACAAAGAAGATGAATTTAGTTGAAAAGCAACCCCAAAATTTTATATCGGCGGGTAGAAAATGAGAAATTCTAGGGGCAAGCAAGTTGCAAATGAGCGGCAGTCAAAAAATGGAACATGAACCCAAGGAACAAATGTTTTTGTAAGCACATACAACATTTCCTCCATAAAACGTGTAACTAGAAAGTTTCACGTTGTAGTTGCGCAACAAGAAATGGCAAAGAAATGTACTATTTAAGCAATAGAAAACGTTTTCTGTGTTTGCATAGCCTGTGTCTCGGGTTTGCATAATTGTCGAGAATTCTCCCATCCCCTTGATTGTTTATATCAGGCTATGCAAACACAGGAAAAAGTTTTCTATTGCTTTTATAAAATAATTTTCCCGAGAAAAATGCAAAACTCTTTGTTATGGCACTGATTAAAAGAGAAATTCTTACCAGTCACAAAGTAGTGTACACAAAGGCATGCACACATACTCAGTTCTTGTTTTGCAAAAGGATGCTTCGCAAAATATGGATTTTTCTCGCTTAAAATGTCAGCTTAAGCGAAAACAAAATTGACACAGTGTGTTTGTAAAGATGTTCCAAGTTTCAGCTGACGAAGGAATCGGTAAATATAGTAAACTGGTCGAGTTTTGAACTCAAAAACTTTTTCAAATTTGTGCTTGCGGGGTTAGCAGGCAAAAAACAAGACATCTTGACATCACAACTATGTTTACATACTCTCATGCAAACACTCCTCTCAGCTAATCAGAGCGCACATACTATCTTAGTTATTTTATAAACAAAATTTGTGCTGCGCGTTAAAAAAATTGTTTGTTTGCTAATTAGACCACTTGATTTTTTTTGCTGTTCTCGATGCCATCACTGAATTGCATTACATGACCTTTTTTGTGTGAGTAAATTATGAGTAATTTATTAATGAGAGCTTTGCTTTTAGCCAAATCTATTACTAATTGCGGCAAAACTTTTTTTCTTAAAGTCATGAGTTACAGCTACGCGATGTCATGTGATAGAAATGAGAGGCTTAAAGTTTATCGCGCTGGATCAGAAAAGTGTCCAACATTTGACGATGATGTAAACACAGATGAAGGTAAGTAAGTATTCTGTTAATGATGATCTACTTTAATGAAGTTTTGTCATTATATCTAAGAACTTCATCCATACCTACACCCTGAATTAAACTTTAACCTTAAATTTCCCACCCTTTCATGGTCCTTTCGAGTCTATTTCCCATGCCACCATAAGTCATTCACCTAAAATAACAATTCTGTATATGGTACGGGTTGAACTTGCTGCTCTTTCCATTCTTTTCTTTGTGTCTTAATGTAAGATTTGCAACTCTTAGTAACATTATCTGTCCACATCCACGCTTCTTCTTTATTTCCCAGGTATACGTATGTACCTAAGATGAGTGGACTGCATCTGTGGAAACAGCATTTTGTCCAAAAAATCTCATTCTATGATGTTAGCTTATTCTCTATGCAAAACTAAACGAATTGGGTCATAAAAATAATAGTCTCTTGTCTCAAGCAGGGTTGCGAAATGAGGCAAATTTTTGTCTTAAACAGGGGAAGGCCTCGACGGCACACGTCTATACTTAACGGCTTCCCTTAACCAGATAATTTCACAAGCGACTTAATCTCCCCTTTCCCTTCAGGGTGGCAAAGGGGGTACCTATCATGTGTCACACCGATTTTGCCACGTATCACGGAAAAATAAAACAAAATATTATCATTTGATCTGAGGAAATCAGAGGCCAAGGAAGGAGAAAAAAGGGCAAGAATTTGGTGTCATAACTATCTATTTTTATGTCTCTGCTTCTAGTTTAAAACGATATTAATCATCACAGAAATTTCAAAGGAAAATCATGCGTCACACCTTGTGAAAATAGTTAGTCACGCATCATGCTACTTGCCCAATCATGCCTCGCACGACTTATTTGGGCCCGATCACCCATCGCACTGATAATTTGGGTCCCATCACGCGTTACGGAAAGCCTCTTTGCCACCCTGCCCCTTGAAACTCCTGCCACGTACAGTGACGGGCACTCCGAAGGATAACGGGAAGGAGGTATTAATAATTTTATCTTGTTTCCAGTATGGCTAGTCACTAATCGGAATTTGTACTATCCACTTCACCAAGACTGGTATCGAAAAAGACAACAAACCATAGGAACAAAACCAGATGTTTGTTTATGGCAAACTGAGATTACTAACTCAGATAACTTAGTCGTCGAAGATCATCCGAAGTTTCAGGGAGTTTGCATGATTCATTTAAATGAGGTAGTTGAAAAGTAACTGTGTTAAGTTCAGTTAGATGCAAACTATCCATGACGTTCTCTAATAAAGAAGTGGCTTATGGAGCTACAACCAGTTGCAAAAATGTTGTTGAGACAGTCGGACGAAAAAACGATCTTTCTTCTTTCAAATCGCTGCTAGTCACAGGTCTGTGATATATAATACTGACCTCCCCCCTCCCTTTCATTCAAAGTTGTTCCTCCAAGTTTTGAGCATGGTCTTGCATTCACACATGTCCAATATACACAAACAGATACGATTCGTCAAACTGATGGTCCATTGGTACCAATAGTAAGATTGGTACCAATAGGAAAGGATGTCATTCCAATGGTTCTGTTGATGAATATGCATCTCATTAAGGGGACTTAGATTATTTTCTCATGTGGTCTAGCTGGGTACAGGGCAATTCCAATGGTCCATTGGTACCAATGGTACGATTGGTACTAATGGAAAAGCACCCTATTCCAGTGGTTCTATTGGTGAATATACATGTCATTAAGGGGACTTAGATTATTTTCTCATGTGGTCTAGCTGGGTACAGGGCAATTCCAATGGTCCATTAGTACCAATGGTACGATTGGTACTAATGGAAAAGCACCCTATTCCAGTGGTTCTATTGGTGAATATACATGTCATTAAGGGGACTTAGATTATTTTCTCATGTGGTCTAGCTGGGTACAGGGCAATTCCAATGGTCCATTGGTACCAATGGAATGATTGGTACCACTGGAAAAGAACCCTATTCCAATGGTTCTGTTGGTGAATATGCATCTCATTAAAAGGACTTAGATTATTTTCCCATGTGACCTGGCTGTGTACAGGGCAATTCCGAGGGTCCATTGGTACTAATGGTACGATTGGTACCAATGGAAAATGATGCCATTCTAATGGTTCTATTGGTGCAAAACAAGTTCGCTTTTACACCAAGTAAAAGCGCGCTATAATTTTTTACGAATATTCCTTGTTCTATAAGCTAATCATGCAGAACAAGTTCGCTTTTACACCAAGTAAAAATGTGCTAATAATTATTATAAATATTCCTCGTTCTATAAGCCAACCACCCAAAACAAGTTCGCTTTTACACCAAGTAAAAACGCGCTAATAATTATTATGAATATTCCTCGTTCTATAAGCCAACCACACAAAACAAGTTCGCTGTTACACCAATTAAAAACGCGCCATAATTCTTATGAATATTCCTCGTTCTATAAGCCAACCACGCAAAACAAGTTCGCTTTCACACAAAGTAGAAACACGCTATAATTCTTATGAATATTCCTCGTTCTATAAGCCAACCACGCAAAACAAGTTCGCTTTTACACCAAGTAAAAGCGCGCTATAATTCTTATGAATATTCCTCGTTCTATAAGCCAATCACGCAAAACAAGTTCGCTTTTACACCAAGTAAAAACGTGCTAATAATGATTATAAATATTCCTCGTTCTCTAAGCCAACCACGCAAAACAAGTTCGCTTTTACACCACGCAAAACAAGTTGCCTTTTACACAAAGACCACATGAGAAAATAATCTAACTCTCCTTAATGAGATGCATATTCACCAATAGAACCATTGGAATAAGGTGCTTTTCTATTGGTACCAATCATACCATTGGTACCAATGGACCATTGAAATTGCCCTGTACCCAGCCAGACCACATCAGAAAATAATCTAAGTCCCCTTAATAAAAAGGAACATTTACCAATAGAACCATTAGAATAGGGTGCTTTTCCATTGGAACCAATCTTCCCATTGGTACCAATGGACCATTGGAATTGCCCTGTACCCAGCTAGACCACATCAGAAAATAATCTAAGTCCCCTTAATGAGATGCATATTCACCAACAGAACCACTGGAATAGGGTGCTTTTCCATTGGTACCAATCGTACCATTGGTACCAATGGACCATTGGAATTGCCCTGTACCCAGCCAGACCACATCAGAAAATAATCTAAGTCCCCTTAATGAGATGCATATTCATCAATAGAACCATTGGAATAGGTTGCTTTTCCATTGGTACCAATCATACGATGGTACCAATGGACCATTGGAATTGCCCTGTACCCAGCCAGACCACATCAGAAAATAATATAAGTCCCCTTAATGGCATGCATATTCACCAATAGAACCATTGGAATAGGGTGCTTTTCCATTGGTACCAATCGTACCATTGGTACCAATGGACCATCGGAATTGCCCTGTACCCAGCTAGACCACAGGAAAAAATAATCTAAGTCCCTTTAATGAGATGCATATTCACCAATAGAACCATTGGAATAGGGTGCTTTTCTATTGATACCAATCGTACCATTGGTACCAATGGACCATTGGAATTGCCCTCTACCCAGCCAGACCACATCAGAAAATAATCTAAGTCTTCTTAATGACATGCATATTCACCAATAGAACCACTAGAATAGGGTGCTTTTCCATTGGTACCAATCGTACCATTGGTACCAATGAACCATCGGAATTGCCCTGTACCCAGCTAGACCACATGAGAAAATAATCTAAGTCCCCTTAATGAGATGCATATTCACCAATAGAACCATGGGAATAGGGTGCTTTTCCATTGGTACCAACGGAGACCCTTCTTATCACCACTAACACCAATGGAGTCTATTTGTGAGTATTGGACAACCCTCAAATTACGGTACAATGTCTCAAGTACTTTTGCAGCTGGTTGTAACTGTCAGGCGAGGAGTTTGTTTTTCCAGTGGCTTTAACTTGGCTCCTAGCTTGTTTTTACCAGGAATCAACTGGTATGGGGTATATTATATGATGTAGATAAAAGTTTCAGAGAACGTGATTTTTTTTCTCGCGTTTCCACAGTTGCTTGAAACCGTTGCTCTTACAAACTGAATTGGGTCATAAATGTCAACATTGCCTTTTGCTTTCCTGGAAATTGCATTAGTTTTACCTTCAGTGGACATACACTTTAATTTTAGTTCCTTGGCGCTGTTCTGATAAAACATAAGAAAGAAACTGCTTCGTTTTCTTCATAGTATTACATTACAGTTCTTCATTCCTGTAGTAGGAAAAAAATCTATGACCAGTTATTTGACTTATAGTCTGCAAAAGACTAGGATTGGAACCAAGAGAGGACGAAGGACCTTTATTCTCTCTTGGTTGGAACGTTCTCCTCGTCTTAATAAGGTGTAGCCTTTTTGGGTGTTAAATTGAAACCTTGATGTACAGTGTACAAAAAACCTTCTGTGCTTTGTAATCACAGGCTGCCAAGAGTTCCACACGCTCAAGAGGACAAGAAACAAGAAAAATAATTATTGACGAATTGAGCTCTTTACCCTGGGTTAAATCAGAACCCTTTCGATGCCAAGGAGGAATGTCACTCATAAGCTTTAGTATACTGGTGCACGCCATTAATGTCTACTTGAATGACAACTATCCAGAAAGCCCCCAAAAGTTTAATTTCCAGGCAGAACTGAAGGCTGCAAGCCACTGGCATTGGTTGGATGACGGAGAATGGTGTCTTGAACTTGGTCCTCATGATGATCGTCGCGTAAAATTTGCTGCGAAACAGACATTTGATAAATGGGCAGAAGAACTTACTAAAGAGAGGGAACAGCCGTCCCAAAAACCTAGAGCAGACAGCCGCTCTTCGGGTAGGGACGAAAGACTGTCAGGTAAACGAGCGGGGACATGTTCTCCTCGGTCATCTTCAGGAATTTTGTAAACTCACGAAATTTCTCTTTCCAAGGCAATGCTGCTTTTTGCGTTCCAGCCTCTTCCATCTTTAGGGCACCCGCTTCCAACCTCATCTTGTCGATAAATTTAACGTTTAGTAAACAATTTTTTCTGTTGCTGGTTGCCGTTCCTTGGATTAAGCTGGTCAGAGACTTTGCCGCCTAAAAGTATACATCAGACGCTTTTCAGTGACACAATGTTTAGTTGAATATGCTACGGTGCTCTTTTTGGCTATGCTATTTTTACTACTCCTATACTAATTTGTTACTAATTTTCGAAAATACTTTTTCTTGATAAATTTCTCTTTAAAACTTGACATTATCAAGATTGTTAATTTTTTTTACCCAGGTCAATGTTTATGGCCTTGAACTTTCAAGGTTACTGAAAACTTGTAAGGCAATAAAATAGCCTCCAATTTGCTATTTTTTGTTGCAAGTTAGTATCTTGGGATTTTTTTTTCTGCTTCCTCTTTTCATTACATTGTGACGACTTCAACCGGGGCCACCTAGGGACTTTCAGTCAATCAAAAACCGCTCCTTTAACAAAGAATTGGGCGTGCAGACTTCAACAAGAACTGTCCTATTCTTCGATTGGTTAGTTTCAATCCTAAATTTTTCGCCTTTTAGAATGGCTCACTCCTAGCGTGAGCCAATCAAAGACCAAGAATCTTGTTTTCTTTTTTCCTCGTGATCAAATTTAAATTTTTACTTGTTAACGTGCGTTGCCTTTTTGAAGGTGAAAGTCCGTAAGTCGAGAAAGTTGGATGTCCCTGATGCATATTTTCTTAAACTACACAATTACGATTTATTTTTATAAATAATTTCCCAGTTTTGCTTCCATATTTTCTTAAGACACCTTTTGATGCACAGCGAGTGCAAATATCATAAATGCCCCACCCCTTTAATGATGCCAGCTTTTCCTAAGCCCACCCCTTTATGCGTGCATGAAGACAGTGACCCACCCCCATCTTTTTTCAGCCGACCCCAACTTGTACTTTAGGATAAGTCCCTAAGTGTATACGACACACCGTTCTAAACCGCGAAAAATTTAGGATGGAAACTATAACCAATCCAGTTCCCGATGATCTGCACGCCCAATTCTTTGTTTAAGGAGCGGTTTTTGATTGGCTGAAAGTCCTTAGGTGGCCCCGGTTGAAGTCGTTACACTGTAATATTTGCCCTTTTTTCAGTTTTTTTTCAATAAACTGAAGTGATTATGAATTAAATTGTTCATTTTCTTTTTTCCTGAAGATCTTGAGGAAGGAATTTTTTCCTTGATGACGTATTATGACTTTGAGATGGAAAACGAATCAGCAACTACGTCTCAGTCTACTGTAAAAGGTAAAACGTTGTGAGGACTTGATGCCGCTATATTCGGCACTATGCTAAGAAAAGTCTCGATAAGCTTTAGTTACATGTAACATTATTAATATTGTCCTTCAAGTTGGTCTCTTTCATCATCCTCATGTTTTTTTCTTGCCACTTGCAAATATTAATTTTCAGGTACCAACTGCACTCCTTCCCCGACCTCCACATCTAGAAAAGGCTTTATAAATTGAGGAAATGTAAACGTGGTATAGTAATTAATTACAAGCCACGCGGCGAAATAAAGCTCAATAGGTGAGGCAAGTGCGGACTTCCCGGAAACCCCTTTTCTACTTTCCATAGCCTTAATTTTTGGTTTAACGTGTAGGTTCAACTTCCTCTAAAATTACAGAAAATGCCATACGCCAAGAAGTTGATCTCAAGATTGGGAGAAACACAGAACAAAAGAGGTGAGCCCAGCCAGTAATAAGCATTATGGCCGACATGGTCCATCTGTATTGAGTTATAAGCAGAATAATAATTTTTATTTCAATTTGAGGCCCAAAAACCTTCAAGCTCTCTATTGCCGGCACTAGCTGCACGTCATTTAAACTGCTATTAATAGTTTGAAAAAGCTAACGGACTTAAGTTACTTTGCTACCTTCTCGATCTTGGACGAAGACATCGGGAAGAGCAAAAAGTGTCTGCATTGGTTGATGATTTCGAGTAGTGCAACGTACCATTGTTTCGGCAAAGAAGTTGCTAACGGACCGGTCATAAATTAGAGGAGGGGAAGGACTGTTGCATTATTTTGATGCGCATGTTTTGGGCTGTTCCTCCCCTTTTCAGGTGCAGTAAAAATGTTGACCCTCCAAAATAGTTTCCATAAATTATCATGCCCCCCCCCCCCCCCCCCCTTCACCACCAGCCCAATCCCTAGGCCTCTTTACATAAGATACCATACTAGGCGTGTTTCAATGGACGCAATGAACCTATACACATGGCATACCACTAGAGGAGGGGATTGAAACAACATGCAAGTCTTATTCATCCTTCTATATCAAAATACACCACTACAATATATAAAACGAGAGTGGTAAGGTTAATCTGAGAGGAAAACCTTCCTTTTGGAAATAACACTATCTAACTACCCATAGCAAACTCAGAGGTTCCAAAATGTCTGCGTCTTTTGCCAACATCTTCATGGCTACGTTCATTTGTAAATGATGTACAGATGACATTGTTTCAATATGGAATGTCTTTAGTTAGAGGAGATGTTTCTAAGTTTATTGAGGAGAAGCAAATAAATACCACTTTGCAGCCTTGAAGAATTTACGCGAGATGAAATATCTGAAACAGAAACAAAGTTCTTAGATACTACTAAATACAAAGACGAAAGATAGAAAAAAATAGACTTCTCCCACCAGCACTTCATTTGCGCACGCATTTCGAACTCACTGAAACTTTTCAATATATATACGCGGAGTTTTCCTCATGTCACCCACCGGGAGTGAACTCCTTAGGGGTTTGTATAAGAAGAGGCCTTAAGACTTTGGAGAACTAACTTTTCAAACACTTGTTTACTGATTTAAAGAGGGAATAAAAGACTTTAAAGAACACCTCCTAAATAGCGGTAAACGTTATTAAGAAAATCTAATACAGAAAACTTTTTTATAAGTGAATTTTGTAGACAGAAATGACAAGCCCGCCAATAAACGTGTAAAGAACTGAACAAAATGCGTCTTGCCATTTGCAAGGCCCTGTTAGGGGAAAATTCCAACAAACGAATTGGCCTTGTGACAAGATTTTTGGAAGAGAGGAACTAAGGTAAAAGTGCTGGCTATGAGAGTGACTGAGTGTATCTTAAAATCCAGTTCAGGACTCGACTTTAGAAAACAATGTTAATGTCAAGTTTTTTCACATATTTACACCACTGCAGAAACTAATTGTTAAGTTATTGTAGTTGGTCACAAGATATAACGTTTTTATTCTCTTTTGACAATGCCGTACTTATCCTTTTATGTTTGTTGTTGTTGTTTATACGCAACTTAGGAGAGGTCTTGGGTATATGTGAAAAGAAGGACCCAGAAGTTACATCATGGACTGTTAAAACATTTTTTCTCCTCTACCTTCATCAGATTCAATAATATAAGTGTTAAGTATTATTTACAGAAAGTTGACATCATTCTAAGCCTAAGAAGATCGATTTCATTTATATTCCCTAACCCTAAAAACTTTGCATGAAACCCTCTTTTCTGCGTTGACATGAAATTTAAGGCCCTCTCTATATTTGCGTCTTCTGACTCCCCTCTAATTTATGACTGGTCCCTAAGCTGCCTATGAGACAATTAAACAATTATTTTGTCCGCCCATACTTAGCCCAGAAGTGATTATCAAAGTCAACTAAATTACTCACGGTTTTAGGTAAGAATGGTAAAAACCTTACTGTTAACGTCCAGGTAATAATTCAAACTCAGCAATACCGACCTACACCGGCGGTTCCTGAGGAGAAAGATAAGATACAATCAAATCTCAGAAACTGTATTTTGCTAAAAGTCCCGACTTGGATTTACTATTGTTTTTTATGCATACTCGCTGTTGGGCTACTCAAATCCTCGCACTGGCCTTAGTACTGTCAGCAATGTGATTGTTGTTTTTTTTTTAAATAGTTTTTGATATGACAGAAGCCTTCTTGTATTAAGCCATATATATACACTGCACATGCTTGTTTAACGTTTTTCGAGTTATATTAACCTTATCAATAACATATCCACCCATTTACCTACACAGAAAATATCAGGAAACAAGCCTGGAACTAGCTGAGTCATTGGCCCACTTCACAGTGGAAAGTTAAGGACGGTTGTTTATTCGACCGGCTAGACCGGGGGGCGCACCCCCACCCCCGGGCTGGACCTTCGTGTTATGGACACTGCACAAAAAGAAAACTTCCACAAAGCAATAAGTCAAGTCGTACGATATTTGAAAAATATTCCCCAAAACAAACTGGGACAATAAACCTTCAACCAAGCACCATGAAATTGAACTACAACATATGCAATTTAGCGGGAAAGATTTCACAAATGCTAATTGTCGCAGGACTGATCCTCAACAAAGTTCTTTGCTCTGAAAGTTTCATAACTTAAGCATCCTTTTAAACACAGATCAAAATTTTTGATCACCATTATCTCGATTTTTAACGTTTTTATAAAGTGGAATACATTCACGTAATTTAAAGTGGCGGATCAAAGACGGCGAATGCTTCCAGTTCCTTCTTTAATGACGTCATCACGACATCACTGCTATATAGACTTATAATGTGTCAGCCAACTACTTGATTTTATCAGACACTTTACTATTTATTAATAACCATTTTTCGCTTTATGGTGGCTTCCTTGAGGGGGATTTGGGTTCTGCCAATAAATGCTTCATAATGACGTCAATTGTCATAATTGTGTCAATCATGTTTTGCCTAACTATTAGAAATGATCAATACACCATTCCGCCTAATTTTGGTGGCTGTACCATGAGCGGTTTTCAATTTATAGCGCAATCGTCGAATTTAATTCAAAGCTTCCGATGTAACAAAAATCGACGATTCTGCGGCGTATGAAGTGAATTTAATTCGTCCAAGACGGAGGATGAAAACGTCTGTAGAGCGTCTCATTTTAGAGGTCGCACACTTACGAAAACTGAGCCGGCAGGCTGTCGTCGTGGCGCCGGTTTCGTTACTGCGCATGGGCACAAGTTCTCCTTAGCTTTCTCGTTCCCAGATCCCGTCGCTTTTTTGGTCAAGATTTGAGAATAAAGCCAGGCGCCCCCGCAACCTCGGGTTCTCTCCTACCCGTCCGAGATAACCTGGGAGCGAGGTTGGCGCCCCTGAGACAAGATTGTCGATTTAACGTCATTTTTGTTGTTTTCCCGCGTGCCTTATCGAGTAGTTCCATCTTCTGTCAAAATGCAACAAGAATGTTGATTGGTAAACCATCCCTAAACTAACTCTATGCGTGCTAAAGCGGTTGTTGAAAGAATTTTCCTTCAGTGTTAGTATGTAAGTCATTCGAAACTCTTTAAAAGTTTCATATTTTATAACTTTAAATCCCTTTTCCTGTTCCAGTGCGAATATTCTGGGCCTTTTTGAGGCACGTATTCGAAAATTCGGTTATGATATAAATGGCGTGCCACAGAGGAGTATGAAGCGATGATGGCTCAGATGTTGTGTTCCAGTCATCGTTTCTTACATTATGACGGGCAGTCGAAATAACTAAACTGAAAGATTTTACTGAGCAAAGACGATGAGAAATGGCTCGATGTTTCCGTTATCTTCAGAATTTTCGCTATATAATAGTTGAACTAACAATTTTTTCACGGTTCAGATTCAAATTTCGCATGCAACACGCGTATTTGGCCTGCGTGGCGCCTGCAACCCAGGCTAATGCCGTATTTATTCGATTAAGCGCCCTGGGCCTACTTAAAGTTTTGGACCTTGACAGTGGGTCGAGGGAAAGCGGTGGGCGCTTATAGTAGTTTTACTTTGCAACAAAACGTGAAGATGTTCCAAAGTAGAATTTTAACTGTCAATCAGAAAGTGTAGAACTTAGTCTGTTTCAATCTCATTGTCAGTCAGTTCTCAGTAAGGTAAATTTTGTTACATTCTATAGGCTTATTAAGCTTATAGGGTGGGCGGTTATTCGAGATGGGCACTTAATCGGTGAATACGGTAAGACGGAGTTTCGAGGGTTACGGAACTTGTAAAGCCAAAAAGTAGACTAAATCGATGAATCCTCACCAAAAAACACAGTAGTACATGAAAGGTAGGTCTTCTTTATACATTTTATTAAACAAAAGGTAAAATATGGCGATATTTAACATTCGCAGACCTCAGTATTCTACTCTCGAGGCCCTGGGGGGTTACGTTTTCCTTAATTTCAAAACCTATCGTTTCGCGTATGCAGGTAACCATGCAGGTACCTGTAATCTGCTTCTTGTTCAAGGAAAGGTCTGAAGGTTTTGTAAAATTCTCTGGGATAGGCTTTAAGATCTTCTGTTTTCCTTTGCCAGTATTCCTGGATAACTTGTCGTCTGTATTTTGTAGCAATGTTCCTCCACCTTCTCTTTAATTCCCAGTTTTCATTTGTTCTGTTGTTTGCATATTGCTTGGCGTATTTTCTTTTAAGTTTAATTGCATTTTTCCAACCAGATGTCATATATGGGACGTCCGATTTCCTAAATCTCATTGTTTTAGTGGGCAATTATGCTTTTCAACAACGGTGTCAAATAGAGATTTCCAAAAATCGTATTTATCATCCAGTGTGTCAAAGGTGTCCATGGTATTCCATGGAGCACAGGCTAGATCCTCAATGAACTTATCAACACCTAATGCTTTAGTACTTCTAAAAGTCACAGCCTAGATACGTTTGATGTAAACCCGTTTACAGTATAATAATGAAGATTTTTGTAGTGATATATCAAAAGAAGAAGGAACACATAATTTTTTTCTGGAGCTAGTTGGTATTCGTTCGATTGCATTGGATTCCAAAAATCTGGTAATTGAGCCGGCTATTGATACATGTAGCCAGGAAGCGGCCATATTACAAGGAGCACATGCTTGTCAAACGACTTCACCATTTATTGAACAAGAGACTGTGAAAGGTGTGGTGAATCAAAGTGTAGATGGAAGTTAAAAGGAACACATGCTTGTCAAACGACTTCACCATTTATTGAACAAGAGACTGTGAAAGGTGTGTTGAATCAAAGTGTAGATGGAAGTAAGCTTATCATGATAAAAATGTGGTGTATGTTCATGTGATTCCTAAGAAGAACTTATTAAACGATCAAAGGGTCAAACAGGTCAAAAGGGACAGGGAACCATCCAGGGTACCTGTAAGGATGCTCATCTGAAAAATGAGAAAAAGGCTTAGTAGACGAAAATATAAGAAAATTATTTTGAAATCAGTACCTATTTCATGCAAGACGTATCATTTATAACAGAATTATTCACTATGGTATGAGAATTATGTGCACAGACCAGATTGATTTTTCACTAAATATTTTAGGTTTCGGTCCCCCGCTACTTGCGCATGTAATAATGCTGGCAATTATTTTGATCAGGATCAGTATTGTGTGTCCAAAAGAAAGCTTCTGATGTGTGCTCCCTTGACTTGTAAGGAAATAGTAGCCGTTGGCTAGGAAGTGTGGGCAAAACCGCTTTTATATGTAGGTGAATGTCTTTTACAGTACCGCTGAAAAGTAAGTTGCCAGTAGCGTCTCATCGCGCGCTACGAGAGCATTTTTTTGCGTGACAACACATCACAAATTTGCGTAGTGTTAAAACATGTCTAATTTGAAACCCTCTAGGGTAGTGTATTCAGGGCTGTCATTAGCAGCCGAGCTCAGTCGGTGTTACGGGTGATGGTTGCTGCGGGGCAAAACAAATTGAAAAATATTTATATACATTTACCTTCTAAAAGAAATATAATTGTTGCCTTGTCTTGTCTGTGTTACTGATTCTACGAAGTGTTTTGGGCAAAAACTTAAACCTTTTCTCGTAACCGATAACATCCCTGATCGATCGTTGTTGAATTCCGACGCCATTTTTAGCAGCAAAACTCATTATGCAATGCGCCGTGCTTACTGTAAATGGGAATTCCGCTGACCATTTTTCATAGTTCAATGTTGCGTGACCACTTTTCCACGTGGTAGTCACGTGGGTAGTTATCTTTTTGCATGCTGGAAGTTTATCTTTATTCATGATTTCGCCATGAACAAAAGGAAGGAACCCGCATCAAGGCAACCTTTAATTAATTTACAATTTTACACTAAACTGTTGAAGAAATTAACAACTTTATTCATCTCTGTAAAATGTAAATGCTAAAATGTATTAGTTATAGGAAGAAGGTATTAATTCACACCCGTGAATGCAGAATACAACAAAAAGGACCACTCGTGAAGTTTGAGTCAAAGCACTAACAACTTGCACCTCACTGTTTCCGTAACACTAATAATTGTTTTTGCCCTGTTTTATTTGCATTACGTTTTGATTGAAAAAATTAAAAAATACTGCCCCAGAGTGCAGGCATAAGTGAAATACAGTGGAACGTCGATTTCACGAACCTCTGTATGACGAGATCCTCGGCATTATATGTATGCCGTATAATATTCTTTGCCCCAGTATGTAGAAAATCTATGAATAAGTATCGCGATATTACGAAACCTCGTTTTAGCAAAAATATTTTGGGTAGGCTACAGATAAGAAACGCGCGAAAGGCGAAGAGAAACGTTCGCCGACATTTCGGTCAAATCTAGCCTGCGAAGCGCAGACGCATTTCCGGTCGTCGCTTCTCTCCCTCCGAAAAATAGCGTCTGCGAACCCGAGCGACAAAACGATTTCCGTGACGTAAAACCTTTTGTTTTGATGTAGGCCAATCAGATCAAAGGATAGAATACAGCTCGAGTGACTCCTCGCGACCTCGCGCGCTGAAGTGTCTTTGGATTTTGGAGAGAATTACCAAATACGCTTTGGAACGTGAATTTCACGACCATAACAAGGTTTCCTGCGACGTTGAATGCTGACTTCTTTATGAAGCAACTGCTTCTTAAGCTATGTATGTGATGTGGGCCTTTGGTTTCGCTTTATAAAATACGGTAGTACGTGACATAAACAAAACCTGGACAAAATAATCGCTACAGCGAAAGGAAAGCAACATAGCTTAATGACATCGCGCTCAGACTTATTTATTTCAATTTAACCAGCGCTGACAAAAGGTGGTGAATCAATTACACAGACACATCCTTGACTGATGCAGAAATCTCTAACAATCGCTCGTTAATAATTCTAGTATCGCCACAACACAATGATCTGAAATATTATAAACCTGGGCCAGACCCAGCGTAAAATAAATAGTTACAGCATGCAGTAAATAGATCATAGTCAAAATGACATTTCAGCTATGACGCTTCTACTCATCTCACAAAAAACTATGGAAATGAGAACCTTGAAAAGAACATGTATTTAAAGAAATATACCGGAGCAAATATAAAATGCTTTCGATCTGATCAAAGTTCTATCTGAACCAAGAAGCAACCACGCATGGGAAATCAATTACCACATGTCCTGCCTTTCAAAGATAAAGGATATCTACTAAAAAATATCTAAAACGGCACACGACAAACTATCGAAGAGTTCTCCAAGGCATACTTTCCTGCCAGGAACCAGAAAGGAACAGAAGCAACAAACGGCATGATGCGTCTACTGTCATTAGGACAGTTATCGTTTCGAATATGATCAAAACAACTACGTCTGATAAATCATTGACTCCGTAGGCAAATAGATGAAAAAGGTCCTCTAATCTTTTCTTCGATATGAATCCTCTTGATACTTATTTCGTCAATCAGTCCCACAATCCTGGCAAATTAACTTTCGTAAACGCGTCGTTCTGAGAAAAAAGGACGGCTATACAGAAGCCACGTCGTCCTTTCAATTTCGACTTGAAAACATATCCATCGCGCACGATCCTGCGAGAAGTCTCGCGAGTTAGTTCCTTGATTTTAAGAGCTAAGCCGCGATTGGCTAAAAATGTTTTACGTCACGGAAATCGTTTTGTCGCTCGGGTTCGCAGACGCTATTTTTCGGAGGGAGAGAAGCGACGACCGGAAATGCGTCTGCGCTTCGCAGGCTAGGTCAAATCGAGAAAGGCGGAAATCTTGCAAAAAAAAAGATACAAAAATATATTTAAAAAATAAGTAATAAGTAATATAAAAAAATGAATGATAATAAATCAATCGCCGAAATTTATTAACCCTCGACAAAAAGCTACACTCCAAAAAGGAGACTAAAATTGACTTTTTCTGTTGACAAATTTAGTGGGTGATGACACATTTTTTGCATAACAACAGTCAATCATAGGGCTAATGCGATTAGTGCTCTCCGGCTCCTTATGTGTATGTAGGCCTAGATTTTCTGTAAGGTAGGTTGAGGTTGTTGTTGGTTTTCTCCCCCGGGTTACAGTAAGCTCATAAATAGACTGATAGCCGCTGCCAGTGGCGCCTTGTATGCTAAGTCCGAGCTTACTGTTAACATGTAAAGAGAGGGCGTCCGTCTTGTTGTCCTCTTATCACCGACATTCATTCATACATTCAGCGAAAGAGAGCGAGAGATGAACAAAGAAGACGAATTTCGTTGAAAAACAACCTGAAAGTTTTATGTCGGTGAGTAGAAAATGAGAAATACTAGCGGCAAGTAAGTTGAAAATGAGCGGCAGTAAAAAAAAAAAAACAGGAACATGGGCCCAAGCAATAAAGTGTTTTTGTGAGCACATACGACATTTCCTCCATAAAACGTGTAACTAAAAACTGTCACGTTGTAGTCATGCAACAAGAAGCGGCAAGGAATTGTACTATACAAAAAGTGTGCTGCGCGTAAAAAAATATTTGTTTGCTAATTAGACCACTTAATTTTGTTGCTGTTCTCGTTGCCGTCGCTGATATAAATGGCACGACCTTATTTTGTTTGAGTAAGTTATAAGTAATTTATTAACGAGAGCTTCGCTTTAAGCCAAATCTATATATTACTAATTGCGAAAAACTTGTTTTCTTAAAGTCATGAGTTACGGTTACGCGATGTCATCTGATAGAAATGAGTGGCTTGTTTATCGGGCTGGATTAAAAAAGCGTCCACCATTTGACGACGACGTAAACACAGATAAGGGTCCAACATTTGACGACGACGAAAACACAGTCAAGGGTAAGTAAGTATTTTGTGAAAGACGAATGAAGTTTTGTGATCATATCTATGAACTTCATCCATACCTATACCCAGAATTAAACTTTAAACTTAAATTTCCCGCCCGTTCATGGTCCTTGCGAGTTTATTTCCCATACCATCATAAGTCGTTCGCCAAAAATAATAATTCTGTTTTTTCTCTCAGTTTTTGTGATTAGTCTTTAGTGACAAAACATATATGGACGGGTCGAACCTGCTGCCCTTTCCACCCTTTTCTTCGCGTCTTTATGTTAGATGTGCAACTCTTAATAACATCATCCGTCCACATCCACGCTCCTTCTTTATTTCCCAGGTATTCGTAAGGGATTTTGGTTGGCCTTTGTCGTTTTTATCACAGCGAGGAAATAGTCTGGATAAGGAAATGTTCAGAAAAGAAAAATCGTGATAACACATTACAGCATACGGTACTGTAATTCTGCTGTCTACGAATTCGAAGCCCTTCTAAACTTCTAAAGTAATTCGTTCTTCTTGGCACGAAGTTCTATTGTTCACGCAGTCGTGTGCCTACTACATGCACACACACTGTGCATAACGCACGTTATAAAACACCAAGATGAGTGGTTTGCATTTGTGGAAACAGCAATTTTTCCAAAAAATCTAATTCTAGGATGTTAGTTTCAAAAAATTTCCTAATTGTCTATGCAAAACTAAACCAACTGGGTCATAAAATATAGCCCCTTGTCTTAAGCAGGGTAGCGAAATGCGCCAAATTTTTGTCTTAACCAGGGTCGGGGTATGAAGGCCTCGACGGCATACTTCTATACTTAACGTCTCCCCTGAACCCGATAATTTCACTTTCGACTTAATCTCCCATCTCCCTTCAGGGTGGCAAAGAGGGGTACCTATCACGCACCATGCCGATTTTATCACGTATCACGGAAAAATGAAATAAAATCATTTGATATGAGGAAATCAGCGGTCGAGGAACGAGAAAAAAGGCCAAGAAGTTGGTGCCATAACTACCTATTTTCATGTTTCTGCTTCTAGTTTCAAATTATATTAACCATCACGGAAATTTCAAAGGAAAATCACTCGTCACGCATTGTGAAAATTTTAAATCACGCATGACGCTACTATGCTGAATCACGTCTCACGCGGCTAATTTGCGCCCGATCACGCATCACGCTGATAATTTGGGTCCCATCATCCATCACGGAAAACCCCTTTGCCACTCTGGCCCTTGAAACTCCTGCCACGTACAGTGACGGGGACTCCGAAGGATGATGAGAGGGAGTTATTAATAATTTTATCTTGTTTCCAGTATGGCTAGTCACGAATCGGAATTTGTACTATCCGCTTCACCAAGACTGGTATCGAAAGAGACAACTAACCGTACGAACAAAACCAGATGTTTGTTTATGGCAAACTAAGGTTACTAACTCAGAGAACTTAATCGTCGAAGATCATCCGAAGTTTCGGGGAGTTTGCGTGATTCAATTAAAAAAGATAGTTGAAAGTTAACTGTGTTAAGTTCAGTTAGATGTAAAGTATCCATGACGTAGAAGCAGCTCAGTATGGAGCTAACAGTCAGGCGAGTTTTTTTTTCAGTGGCTGTAACTTCCTAACTTGGTTTTACAAGGAGTCGACTGGTATGGGCTACATTATATGGTGTAGATAAAAGTTACAGAAAACGTGATTTTTTTTTCCCGGTTTCCACGGATGATCGAAAAAGTCGTTGCCGTTTTTGGATTTTATCACTGTTGTGATCCTGAAATCTAAAAAAAACTCCCTTGAATACAAATATATCTAAAATGTTTGGTTGAAGTTTCCAGTTGCTCTTACAAACTGAAGCGGGCCATATTAAAAGTCAACACTGCTTTTTGCTTTCCTGGAGATTGCATTAGTTTTACCTTCTAGTGGACGTAAACTTTTAGTTCGTTAGCGCTGTTCTGATAAAATATAGGAAAGAAACTGCTTCGTTTTCTTCATAGCATTAAATGATAATTCTTCCTTCCTGCAGTAGACACCATGACCAGTGACTTTGACTATAAAGTCCGGAAAAGACTAGGATTGGAACCAAGAGAGGACGAAGGACCTTTATTCTCTCTTGATTGGAACCTTCTCCTCGTCTTTAATAAGGTGTAGCCGTTTTGGGTATAAAAAAATGAAACTTCGGTATACAGTATACAAATTTCCTCCTGTGCTTTATAATCACAGAGCGCCAAGAAATCCACAGCCTCTAAAGGAGAAGAAAAAAGAGAACTCATCTCAGAATTAAGGAGATCATTAAAGTGGGTTAAAACAAGTCCCTTTGAATGTCAAAGAGGAGTGTTACTCATAAGCTTTAGTATGCTAGTGTACGCCATAAATGTCTACTTGGATGACAACGATCCAAAAACCCCCGAAGACTTTAATTTCCAGGCGGAAATAAAGGCTGCAAGCCACTGGGATTGGTTGGATGACGAAAACCGATGTCTTGAGCTTGGGCCTTACGATGATCGTCGCGTAAAATTAGCTGCGGAAAGACATTTCATAAATGGGTTGAGGAACTGAATAAAGAGAGGGAACCGCCGTCAAAAAAGTCTAAAGAAGACAGCTGCTCTTCTGATGAGGACGAAAGAGTGTCAGGTAAACAAGCGGGGGCGTGGTCTCTTCCTACAGTGAAAACTCTTTCAGCGGTCTGTTTTAGTAATACCGACTTTTAAAGGGGCTTTGCCCCGCGGATATTGCTGTTTTAGGTCAGTTCTGTGCTAAGGCATAACAGTCAACTCTCTCGTAAATGACCATCCTTGTGTGCACGAAAAAGTGGTTGCTTACGGGCTGCTATAAGTTCAAGCTGAACTGATTAACATAGTTACATAACGTTATTACCTTGAAAAGGTGGGTTGTGAGGAAGACATTTAACAGATGTTTTAAGCACTAACCATATAATAACAACAGATGATCAGATAGTGATTTTTGAAGGTATAGCACAAGGGAAAATGCATTATCTCTTACATAGCATTAAGTGACTCGATGAGTTTTTTTCCTCGGCTGCCTCACTAGAAATTTTCAACCTTGAAGAAATACACTTATACATGATTTCCGCGAAATATTAATGTTACATGCACTCTAGCGATAGATCAAAGTTTGATATGTGGTTAGAATCGTGAAGATCAGAACATCCCTAGCAACGCGACACTGCCATGGGAAACTGTTGTTATTAGGTTTTTGCTGAAGGAAACGAGCTATTTAGAACAATCGCTTAAAAGTATGAACACTGTACATTATAAGTAGCCCTTTGACCAGGTTCGGTTGATTTCTATTGGACCATTATTTTGGGAATTCCATTTGCTGCGAACACAAGCCTTTTTAAAAGTTCAGAAGATCAAGCTTATTAAGGGAAGGCAATTAAAAAGCGTTCTTTCAGAATTTTACCCAGGAGATAGTGTCCCAAGTCAAAAACAGGTATCAGGTCTTAATCATCATTGAGTCCTGTGAGCCAATTTGTGAACCAATTGAAGGCGTAAAGTTAACTGTTGGGGTCTCATATATCTCGTTTAAGGGCGTTTTAATGTGGCTAAATTGTAATTTAGGCAAGGTTAACCTCAATGCTGGTCAGTGGTAGAGCCCCAGGCAGACAGGCTTGTGTGGGGTCGTGGCGTCGGGGTCTGCAGGGACTTGCATGTGAGTGCATAACTCAGCTCTGCTTTGCTTTGCTGATCTTTGCAGATCATTGTGAATTCACGGCTCAAGAGATCTGCTGGTTCTGCTTCCACTTCCCCCTTTCTTGGATAGATAAGTACGGGCAGTGATGAGAAATCCACTGAATGTTTTTAGTGGGATGTTACTGGCTGGTTGGTGCTCGGATGGTTGCCATGGTTACCTCTAAACCAATGCTGCTTTTTGCATTCCACGCTCTTCCATCTTTAAGGCACATGCTTCCATGCTCATCTTGTTATTAAACAATTTTTTCCTGTTGTCGGTTGCTTCTTTGGATTTAGCTGGCGAGAGACTGCCACCTAAAATTATACATTGAACAATGTCAGTGACACAATGTTTAGTTGAATGTGCCACGGTGCTCTTTTTGGCGTTTTGCAAAAAAATGCTATTATTACTACTCCTAAACTAATTTGATACTAATTTTCGAAAATACTTGCTTGATAAATTTCTTTTTAAAACTTGCCATTATCAAGATTCAAAAGTAGGTTGAGTTTGATCGTCCGGGTGAACGTAGTCCCGAATAGGACTGTTGTTGTTGACAGTGACTGACGTTTCGACAACCTGTGGCCGGTAGTCATCTTCAGAGTCAAAGTGAGTTGTATCACGTCAGTTGGTGGTATTATACTCTGGTTATTGGTCTGATTGGTCAATTACGTCGCGATGTTATTGGTCGTCTGTCAATTAACCCGTGACGTTACTGGCTATGAAGACTCGTAATCAGTAATTGGTGCCTTTCGATCCGTCTATTGTTAGTCAAATTGTCAGTTCTTCAGTCGTTCTCTCGTAGTTAGTTTTGCTTAATCTCGTCAATAAGTCGTTTGTACGGTGCTGGTAACTGTTGGCCACGATTCAGTGGCGTTTGTTCTAAGTTCGTAAACCAGCTTTCTAAAGTAAGTCGTTGATAGTAGTCTGTAGAATACGTAATTTATGTCGCAGAGTCCCAGTCGATTTGATGTTTCGTCTGTAAATGGCGTTTAGCAATGTGATTGTTGACATCACCATTCGTCGTCACTTGTTTGTGTTCGGTCAGTCAAACAAGCGACGAGGAATGGTGACGCCCTGACCAATTTTTCGAAAAGTCCTTAGGTGACCCCCAAGGCACCGGTTGAGGTCGTCACACTGTAATATTTCGCCTTTTTTATAAACTGAAATGAATGCTGATTGAATTGTTTATTTGCGTTCTTTTTTCTTGAAGATCTTGAGGAAGGAATTTTTGCCTTGATGATGTAATATGATTTTGAGACAAAAAACAAATCATCAAATACGTGTCAGTCTACTGCGAAAAGCGAAAGGTAAAACGTTGTGAGGACTTGTTGCCGCTATACATGGCACTGTGCTAGGAAAAGTCTCCATAAGTTTTGCTTCACATGTAACATTATTTATATTGTTCTTAAACTTGGTCTCGTCTTTAAAACAGTTTTCATGATCATCATGTTTTTCTTGCGACTTGTAAACACCTATATTTTCAGGTACCAACTGCACTCTTTCCCCCACCTCTATATCTAGAAAAGGCTTGGAAAAATAGCAGTGTCATGTGTTATTTGAAATCACGTTTCATGTGTTTTTTTCGTTGTAGTTCCATTTGGAAGCAAACTGTTCTAAATAGCATTTAACAAAATATGTGTATTTAATTAGGTTGTCTTGCTTCAAATGCAAGTCAGGGTCGGCCAGGGTTTTTGGGTATACGGTATACAGGGGCTTTTTAAATCGGGTATACGGTATATTGCAGCTTAAATACGGGTATTCGGTATATCACTGTCTTTGAATTTCGGGTATAAAGTATACCTGGGTATTTTGGGGTATTTTGGCGAATTTTTTGGGGGTATACTGGTATACCGCTACGCCCCCTGGCCGACCCTGGCAAGTAGCCTGAGAATGGTATAAATCTTACTCTTGAAAAAATTCAAACTCAGCAACACAGACCTTCACCGGCGGTACCAGAGGAGAAAGATAAGATACAGATACACTAAAATCTTAGAAACTTTCTGTTGCTAAAAGTCCTGACTTGGATTTACTATTGTTTCCAATGCATACTTGCTGTTTTGCTTCTCAAATTTTCACACTGGCCATTGAGATTGTTTTTTAAAAAAATCTTGTGATATGGCAGAAGCCTTGTTTTATTCCGCCATATATACGCCTAAATCAAAAAAGGTTGCTTTGGTCATCGGTCATTGGGTATTCGAGCGTATGGAACAATGCAAAAAAGATTTACTTAAGTGACCACCAAACAATAGCTTTCCAATGCTCAATGCCCAAAGTAACCTTCATTGAATCAGCTCAGTATACACTGCACATTCTTGTTCAACGTTTTTCGAGTTTTATTAACCTTATCAATAGCATCCACCCATTTACCTACACAGGAAATATCAGGAAACAGACATGGAACCAGTTAAGTCAGTGGCGGCCACTGCACAGTGAAAACTTAATGACGGTTGTTTGTTCGATGTCCTCGAGATCCAGAACGCAAAGCTTCACTGGGAGCTTCAAAGACCAGCTTGGGAGAAATGGAGAAATTTCTGTGAATGTTAGCATTAGCAAGTTTCGATAAACTATGAAAGTTCACACGGAGAGAAACCACACTCTTATTCGTAAACTGCAAATGGGAATTAAATCACAGGGTGCAGAGGAGTTATTTGTTTTTTGTTGATTGTAGTTAAATTTTTAACGGTTGATACCGCGCATCGCCTTTGTTTTTATACTGTAAAATCGAGCAAACCTTCATCTTACCCTAGTAAACCTGATAAAATATCATCCAATGCTCTGGAAACCGCTGAAGGTAATGACTGCGGACTGAATAACAGTCCTCAGGCAATTTCTGAGTCGTTTGATTAACTTGAGATTCATATTTTAGTGACACTCGGTCTCTAGTCAATAATGGTACACGTGTAATTAGTTTTATTAATTCGAGTTTAATTGCTACAATAGTTGCTTATTTCAACCTACAGTGTCCCCATTTAGTGGTTCCTCCTCTGCTATGTTAGTTTGACACTTAAATAAAGGTATTGATTGATTGATTGTTTGATTGATTGACAATCCCTACTAATTTCGATCAATTTTCCGCCAACATTATTATTGTTGCGCCATGCTTCGGCGATCACGGAACAAAAGAAATGTTGGGAGTTGTTGGCTCCAAGGTTTGACCCGTTTCAAACTTTGCGCAACAACTCCCTACAACAGGCAACAACATGCAACAGGGTGTGCAAACGGACGCAACATGTAACATCCAACAATGCAATGTTGCGTCCGTTTGCAAGGGGCTTTAGCATATTTCTGTCTGGTGGTAACCAGCCTCTTTTGCGTCGTACTTTTGTCTCCTTCTGTTACAAGAAATATTACTTCATTGCTCACTAAAGAAGAGAATCTTGATTACTTCGAAACGATCACGAACAGAGGCGGAAATAATGAGACATTTCATGAAAACTATTGAAAATGAATCAAAAGCAAATCATCCTGGTCGTGAAAAGGGAGTAACTGCAAAGTACCTTAATTGTCACTTTGATCGGTATTCCTTAACATACTGGCTGTAGATGTTTGTCTTTCCACCCAGTTCACAAGAAACTGTGCAACCCAGTAATTCGTGGTCTGAAAGTCAAAGTGTGGTAAAAATTTGCGCTGAAAAAGTGCAACAAAACCTCACACGTTTCGAGGGTACTCCCTCTTCTTCAGCTGAAAAATGCGCGCGTAACTTAACAACAAAATATGTATACATCAAAACGTAAATGGGAGACGCCTAGGTGACAGATTTAAAGATTATTGAATCTTCACACGGTTACCTGACACAGGTCTCAACGTTAGCCACCATTTTTCATTCCTGGGACACACTGGCGTGGACATGTTGGTCTGTCTCTGGGCCTCTGTGATCCCTTTTGGCTTGAGCAGGCGCAGTTTCATTGAAGCTAAGATGAGATATTCATTACTGGACATTATACTCAGGTGACTGTAGAGGCCGAGACTACGATCCCTCCAATTCCTAACAATGATCAACACTCAATTTCTCTCCCCCCAACTGTTTTCAAGCGGTCACAAGAATTAAGTAAGTTATCACACCAGATTAATCCTCTTTATATCTAAAAAATATACCCTCTACTGTTCTACCTCCACGGGGAATAGCAGCAGAGGCCTGCAGTTGTCCCTGGTTATCGGTGGTCTCTTTTTCTCCCGCCCGCCGAATACCAGGCAAAAGAGGCCTCTGCTAGCAGGGAACACGGCCGGTGACGCCTGGGAACGAGGAAGATAATCTGTGATGCAAATTCATCCAGCAATGAAGATCATTTCCTTGTTTCTTTCTTCTGTTTTCAGGCTCATTACAAAAAAAAAATCTGACTGATTCCATAACACTTTTAAAGGCGCAATAAACCCATCTTTACTACGAAAATGTCCATCAAGAATTGCGTGACCGGAAATGTTTTTTCATGCAGATCACGTGACCTACTGTACAAGCAATTTCCGAAAAATAATCAAAAATCCGTTAGCTGAGTCACGATATTAAAAAGAGATCACGCGATTAAAAATGACAGGAATAGGCATTTTCCAAGCTTCGTTTTCACTCTGTGAAGCAACAAATGGAGCCTACACAGATGTTTAAGGTATTGAGTGGTTGGTTGTCAGTACGTATTAACGAATCTCAATCCTCGTTTGATCAACGAGTATATGCGTCGACCCGACGTCGATGGGTTCCTGATTAGTCATCATGCAATCGTCTGGACTCCCTATATCTTCGTGGAAAGCGAGATCGTGTTTTGCACTGTTATTAGTTAATGCGCTTTTGATCGCCGGAATCTTCGTCTCCGCTTCGAGAAGATCAAGCATCGTTTCACTACCTACTGAGACCGTCAAAACAATCGCTCCAAGTGAAGCTCAAATTAATACAAAGGAGCGGAGTACTCTATTACAATCGCTGAATGTGAATACAATTCCAGCGGATATTCGAAACGCGCTCCTAAAAGTTCACGGATACCTGGAGTCACAAACGACTATACACGCAACAGGAACATGCCATTTTGCTTGGAAATTTAACTCGACAGAAAATAACTTGGATCTGTTTGTTTGCAAATAGTCTGATGATGAACCGTTGTGGATGGTGTAATGGAGATCAGTTAGAGAATAGAAAGCTTAATTTTAAGCACCACAGGACTCAAAAGCTTGCAGTATATATATCATTGTGTAAGTATTGTCAGTGAATAACAAGCTGTTGGGAATAACAAAATTCCAATGTTATGCTTATTTGTAATCCCTTTGAAGTACCAGTACATCTTTTATAATATTGTTACCTGGTGTATTCTTATCGTTAAAGAAAACTTTTGTTTTGAACTTGTATAACTTTGACCCATTTTTCCCACCCTGTTCTTTTGTTTGTTAGAGACTAAATTTGAAGTATTTTCTACCTTAAGCACGCTCTCTATCCAAAGTTCACGCACGAGCAACCTGCCATACTTTCTTGGACAATGGAAAACTTGAACCCTCCCCGTCCCTCCCCCCCCCCCCCAAATTTGATATGTTTTGGTCTTCGCGCGGCTTGTTCATCCTTGACTTCGGGGGAGGGGGGGCGGGAGGAGGGTCTATTCCATTTTATTCTGTCTAAGATTGTCGGTATGACAATCGACAAGCTTGTTTGCTTGCTCTTTAAGGAAATGCCTAAACAAATTCTTGTATAATCCACACACATGGTACAGTGAGTCGGGAATGAATACAGGTAGCCCATGCTCAAAATACGAGCTCCCGCATTGTTGTGTTTCACCTTCGGAATATGAGGAGTTGTATGGGAAATACCTACGAATGTGAAAGGATTTTTAAAAAATCGACTAACCGTTACCTACGTTGTGTGTTTTGTCGTCCCTGTGTGGTTCCCGAGCAGATTTACAGCCATTTTGTGGGTTTTATTGGAACCGGTTTGATTTCTCTATCATCCTTTACATTCGTAGGTCGGGCAAATCCTTAACTTACGCGGCAAAGCCGACGATCATACTTCTGAGCTTGGGCTACCTGTGTGAATACCTGTTCAGAAAGAGAGATAGGCTGCTAGAAAATTGTGTGAAGGGGAGGAGGTTTTTGTTTGTTATTGTGGCAAATATATTGATAATAACTAAATGAATAAAGTTTGCTATGTGGCTCCTTCGCCTCTTCGCGTCACCACGTAAGAAACCGTAAGCCATCAAAATGCAAAGTGCGATTCTCAAGGTGACGTTTCCATATTATTAGAGGGATCTCACAGAGATCTCGAGAGAGATCTAGAATCACGTTTACGGCAATTTGCACCATTTACTGTTCATTATACATAAACAAAAATAAGAAGTTTCACGCCTGTTTCTAGTCCAAAAGACTGAATTACTTTGGACAGTTTTGATGTGCTTGGTGTATATTAATGAGCTGTTACATCATTGCGCTCCCTGTCGTTCTCTTCTTTCTAGTGATTCAACCTCCTATCTATCCCCAAGACTACTATAGTGACTTACGGTGATGGATCTTCTGCAGCAATTGCTCCGAAGTTATGGAATCAGCTACCGCTGTTGATAGTTTTAAAAGGGGCTTTGAAAACGTATTTCTTTCGTGAGAGCTCTTTCTTTTAGTTGTAAAAACATCGAGACATTGAAATGTAGAATGCGTTCAGTTTAGTATTATTATTATTTTTTTTTTTTTGAGAAATTTTCAACTTAAATCTGACTTTTTGAGGTTGCCACAAACGTGATTCTAAGGCCCGATCCACTCAGCAGAGGTTTTGCTTCTCGTCTGCTTCGCATGAAAGGCCTCGTTACACCATGGTAAGTCATTGCTACAGGAATCCGTTTTTTTTTTTTAACTTTTTTTCACGCGAATCAGCCTCAAGTCGACAAGAAGTTTGTGAATCCGCTCATTGATTAGCAACCTAGTCGTGTAAAAACACTGTGCGGATTTAAGAGATATCCGGATTTGTGTGGGCTAGGCCTCAATGGGGTGACCACTAATCCCTGGGAACTATATATTCACCAGCTGTCAGATCTGCGCTGCTAACTTGTTCCTGGAGTGTAACAAAATGTTCGTGCTTTCTCTCATTTTTTTTGTTCATTGCTTTTTATTTACGTACAGTTAGCCGTAGTATTTTGAGTCAATTGATTTTCAAGAAACCAGTGGTGCAATCGTTTCTTCTGTCGTCACACAACGACAGAAAGGAAGCCGATGCGTGCGTGACGAACTGAACGCCCCACGCGTCAAGTTAAGGCATGCATGATATGCATGCACATAGGACACATAAGGTCGCATCGCATAGATCGAACTTGGCCTTCGTCGAACGCTTTTCATTCCTAGAATTTTCTGTGCATTGCCCTCATTTAATTCGAAACACTTTAGAAGATGCATCAACTTTTGACCAAATTCTGTGATCAGGAACAATTTTTTTAGTCTCAATTGTTTTTCCCCAAAAGCAGTTATATAAGGCGCAGTTCAAAACATCGCATATCACGTGAATTTTTAAATGCTAATAGAAGCTATTGTTCTTGCGCATTTGCATTCGATTGTCTAGATCACTTGTAAAACAGACATAAGTAAAAGAGTTCACAATTGTACCGCACTTGACTCGCCGTATCTTTAATAATATTAACCCTCCAGTATAATACTTGTCTAACACACGTTAATTATAATACAAGAAAAACTCTAGCTGTAAATTTACAATCAGTACAATGTATGATACGATATTTACATAGTAAAATATCTCGGATCGTATTACATAATTTGCTCATGTACACACTGACAAAGCAGGTTTTCAATGAAATATCTTTACAGCTTTCACTTTCAGTCTCAAACTGTTTCAATTCAAATTAATTTCTCTAATTTTAATGTACCAGTCCTCAGGCAAATTCTGAGTCGTTTGATTACCTCGAGTTCATAATTTAGTGATGCTCCTTGCTAATGTCGATCAATTTCCCGCCACGAAATTTACATGAAACAAACATCCTAAAACATTAGGCCAGAAGGAATTATTTCTGGCATATTAATTCTCACTTATTAAAGACTTCTCCGTTTTCAGAACATAAATTTTCCTCTTGTGGCTCAAATCCTAAGAAAATCTTGCCGAAATTGCTGATGATGTTTTGATACTGTAATCTACCAGCTGCTGCAAAATTTATTCAGTAAACGAAAATTTTGCACATCTGCAGAAAAGAAGGAAACACAGGCAACTACGTCAATCCCGACTAAGGCGAGGGAAAATTCATTATCATCGCTGTTTTACCAGTGACTTATTTATTTTATAGCGGAAGTGGTTCTGTAAAGTCCTGCTTGCCAAATACGAAACCGCATTCGGATGGTGCGTGCAAGATCGCACCGTCGTTTGAAAGAAGAGCAAGGACGAAAATTAAAATTTTATCCAGGTGGGCTCCTGCAAGACACATTAGTTTGATGTCCAAGATTTAATTGCAGCAATCAAGTTCTACTTTTTACGAAACAATCCACGATTTCACCTGCTACGGAAACAACAAACAGGAACTCTTAATGCAGTTCATTTTTTTCACGGCCGCTTCTAATCCCCATGAGATAGTTAAATGCCTGTTGTTTTCAAATCGCAAACGCAAGACGCATTTCCACTCGGACTCCACGTCTGTAAAACAGACCTTGAAACCGGTCGTCAAATGTCTGGTAACAAAGGTGCAGATCGCCGGCGGTAGATCTTCTTCAGCGAAATAGCAGCTGTAGCAATCTGGTTCAAAAGCGAGTTCATTTCTGTCACTAATCCCTCGGCCTCCTTCTGAGAAGTGTGTTGATTTATGAAAAGTGTGGGATCGTATTTGTTGTCATATCTGTGCAGTTCATTTTCAGACCTCGTCAGCCTCGACTGTAACAGTTCGCATTCACAGTGTCCCTGAACTACAGCGTTCATTTTCCTCCGAGATCGTGGAGCACAGTCGGTAAGACAACACGACTCTGTTCGACCTGGAACGCAGGGGCTTTGCAAGACTTGTTTTGTCTCCTCAACCGCAGCAATAAATTCATCCAAAACATTGAATATATCTTTTTCTGTCGACTCCATGTTTGTGCGTATAGTACGCTCTTTCTGATGGTAATGCGACCCTTTGTATGTATATATTTCTAAAAGCACAACAAACTACGTGATCTTCATCATTCGTGCAAGGCGCTGTCTCATGCAAATGTGGCCTTTGTTTTGTTTGAGGGATGACCTAAGCATTACATAATTATAGATCAACCAATAGGAAAGGGAGAAGCTGTATTGTAATTTTACTGACGGTGATCGAGATTAAGAAAAGATAAGAATATTTTATAGCTAATGGTGAGTATCCTTAAAAAAAAAACAATTCCTGACTATTTCTTTGAATAATCGACCTGAAATTTTCACTTTTCGAGAAAAAAGTCTTGTTTACAAGAGCAAAATCTCTCGATTTTGACCCAGCACGAAATATCCACGACACCTGTCGATAACTTCCATATATGGATTTTTTTTAACGAGCTCAAACAACTTCCTGTAGGTGTCTCGTTATTTACGTCGTGGTTCGCTTAGAGGCATCTTCAAGTATTGGAAAAGAATTGCAATAATCCAATGAAAATTTTCTTCTGGTTCAAATTGAAAAAAAAGGGTTGCAATCATATATTTTGAGAACCTTCTCGAATGAGTTGAACGAATCACTTTTGAAAAGAAAAGAAAAAAAAGAACGGGAAAAACACTTGACATGATAGAGGACCATAGAAGAAGCCTTCCGCAGTTACGTCGACCGACGCAAAACACGTTGGTAATGAATGACTTCAAACATGTCAGAATAAAATTCTGAGAAAAGTGTTGAGTAGAAGAGTGTGGAGATCCTGTTGCGAAATATAGTAGATTAATTTTTTAATGGCTTGCGGGAAGTAAAGGTCACGTTCTCTTCGGTCAATTGCTTTTTTCCTATCACAAATTTATTATTTTGATCCTTAAAACACAAGATGCAAAACAAGAAAAATTGATTTCGAGGAGGTTAGCCGACGACACACGCAGTAAAACTAACTTAACAGAAATGCCATCCTCAAAATACAAAACAACGTCGCATAGAAAAAGTTTAAAGATATTTTCCTGCTACTCAGAAAATTTAACTTGCTTTTTAGTTACAAACAAATTTTGAAACTTCCAGCAGCGCGTAGTTATTTATTCAGATCACGACAGTGCACGTCGGCAGGATTACTCAAATATAATTAATGGATTGTAAAACGTATCAGAACGTATCAGTGAGTTGACCTTTATAATTTCCACTTGACCAGAGATTTCGCTTTCAGCTGAAGGTACTGGTCGGAGTAGGTCTATTAAAGCGCGAGCATGATATCGTCATCAAAATATTCCTTTTAGCACATGTCTGAGTGTCTACCGGCCTCGGATCTTGTAGTGAAAAGTGTAGCTCCTGATTGTGGTAGTTTGTTTTCCTCATACAACCGTTTTCTCTTTAGTTTATCTTTAACTTTTTTAACGAAGGAAAAATAGAGCGAGCCAATCATAGGCATCTTGGCTGATGAGTTTGTTTGAGGCAGTGCGTGACTGTGATTCATGCGGTCTTGAGTAGAGACCTTTGTGTGCAGGCTAGGCGTGAAATGTCTTCCGTTTTTTAGAAAAAATTAAAAAGCTGCCTTGAAGATAACTTATGATTGACACAATAACATCCTCACGTGTTCTGCTTAACACTGGACCATTTTTGCTGCTGCGAAAATCATCGTAGCAGAGATTCTCGGCGTGAGCAGTTTTTTGTACCTTCAGTTAGGCGGAGCCGATCCGCTCTTCAGTAAAAAATTGATACAAGAATAAAAGTTATTTTGTATGGATGAAAACACCAAAAACTTCATAGTTACTTCGTTGTCCTACCTTATATTCATATTATCGTCGGCATCTATTAGACTAATAATTTACAATCAAGTGGTCATTTTTTTTTCTGTTTTGCGGTTTCTTTTTTTAAGTTTAATTGATGGGCGGAAACTTGCGCAATTTCATCGTTGTTATCTGTTTAATTTTTGATGACAAAACCGCAAAAATAAAAATAAACTAACAAAGCACACAACTGAGTAAAGATGACTAGTGTATACTAAGCTAAATGAACATTTTATGTCATCAACGAAATTAAATATTGTTTAAGACTAAATTTTCTCAGCAAAAGAAAAAAAGGAGAAGTCTGCAGTGTTTTCTAGTCAGCTCTGCATGCTGAGCACGCAGTAGTCGACCTTGCACTTTTGCCCACGCGTGCGTGTGTGTGGTTGTAACATTCATCACAAAGTTGCGATTGGGTCGATAAAGGTTTAAAAATAGCTGAACACGCGCAAATAAGCAAATTATTCGAGTGTAACACACATGCAACTGCATAGATATTTGCACGAGCACGTGAGTGCTGATTATTCAGAGGCTTCATCTGAAGTAACTCTGAAGTTATGAAAGTGATAAAGTCATTTAATATTTATTCTTTGAGCAAATGAGAGAGAAAATATAGGCCAACAGAAAGAAGGCATACCAAAACACTTGATCGAGGGTCTTACATAAAGTACAAACATACATATGCTGCTTATGAGCTACAATAATAGCGAAACAGCTGTCACGCTATGGCTACAATCCCGCTCTGTTTGAGTTCTTTCAGTGTCGTGTTGATGTCTTGCAAAGTTAATTTTCACGTAGTACGATCAACATTGCAGTATTATGCTTGCAGAATTTAAAATGTCTATTTGATATTTTTGCTGATCAGGTCTTTACGTTCTTCGGCATATATGTTTGCGGTCCTTTGCAGTCCTTTGTGGTTTGGTTTGTACTGGCTGAAAAAGGATCACACTCCCGGCCAGCCGAGACAACTTTAGCGAGCGTTTACAAGAGCGAAAAAACAAAGAAAAAATGACTACTTTGCCTGTGAAAACAGCACTTGCAAATGCGATGATGGTCCGAGACAGCGCTCCCGCATGCTCTGATTAGGGACTTTAAAGACGCGCTGGTAACGAGAACGTCGCTTCAAAAGTAAATTTGCGGTCATTCAGTTTTTATCGCAATTATACCTATTTACTTACTTTGTCAAATGTAGGCGAGGCCCTCCTGGAGTTGAATTCGCAGGGACCATATCCAAGTTCAGAAAGCCGAGAAATAACGTTTCTTCGTTGCTTGTTTAGGTACTTCACAGTAAAACGCGAAATTAGGCATTTTCACGTAGTTTTAGTCGTGCGAAATTAAAACGGGCAAAGGAATGTACAAACAAAAAGTGTGATGCACGTGCAAAGGTAACGTTTTGCGTATAAAAACCTATTGTTTATTTGACGTTCTCGTTGCCGTCCGCGTCCCTGGATCTTAAAGTCCCTAAATGTCTCGCCTTGACCGAGTTCTGCAAGTTGATCCCGCTAGTCGAACTATCGTCTTTTATATGGAGAAAAGTTGACCCGGCTTGGAAACAAAAGGGTTACACGGCTAGGCGGGCCACCCTTCTAGCCTAGCCAACCTTTTTGTTTCTCGTGTAAACGGTTCGCCACGTTTTGTAAGGAAATGTTTTGAAAAGATGGCTCGCCCAGGGAAGCTGGTACGGGGGCGAGCCTTCAAACCGGGACAACTTTCTTTTGTCCATAATAACCGGCGCGGCCTTAGGAAAGCGCTGGTGTGTGCGGTCGAAAGTGTACCCATCTCAGTGCTCGTTCTAGTCATGCGCTGTTTTTTGTGTCACTACTGGAAATTAAATGAAATCATTCAATACATAAATCAATAAGAAATTCAAATACTCTGACAAACAATCTACCTTAGGTTCAGATCAGTATACCTTCTGCCAGCAGAGTCCGAAAAAAAGCCCACTTGAGGGAATTGTTTGTCCGAGTAATGTTCTGTAATTGACTATTTATTAATTGTATAAAAAGTTCCTCCTCAGATACAAACAGGGGCGTAGCGAAGTATCCGAATGTCGGATAGCGAAGCGACTTCTGATTCACCAAATGATAAAAACGGCGAGACAATGGCGCGCAGCATAGCCAGGTGGAGGTATAAAGCCCCGGTATAAAGCACGCAAATATAATGAAATGTAAGTTATCAAGAACTATTCGACCTTTTCTTAAGTGTAATGCTGCTAAAGGTATTTAAGAGAAACCCTCGTGAGCGTAGCTCTTGATTTTGAATTCTGTTACAACAGACGTGAACTTAATTAACAATAACGAGTCAATAAATGTTACTGAATCAGTATTTAACCTGCAGTTTTGGATGTTGTATGTTTGGATGTTGTATGCAGAAATTTAACAATTTAGTTACATTGGCAATTTCTTTATGTGTAGCCTAACGGCTTCACAATTGTAATATTCACAGCAGTCTTTTATCCGATTAACTTTTTTAAGCCCCTGGGAGTGTCACAAACAAAATTGTAAGCTGCAAGGAAATAGCTGGAAATTACGAAACCATTGCCGGGGAGGTCCGTTTTATTAACTAGGGGACCTGGTCCACTGATTCGAAAGTTGGAACCTTTAGGTTTCTACCTGATTCATTCTGGATTAAATGCCGGTACTCTTTAGAGGCTCTAAGGGGAAATTAGACAAATTCTAATCTTTCTTTTGCTAAATACAAGCCGCCAAGAATACCGTGACCTATGTTATCTTTCAGAACGCTCAGTAAAAGTGGCACAACGCGGGATATAACATGGGAGGCTCTGCATAGCAGAACCAAACAAACTTCTTCTTAAACTCTCGTATTAAACCAGCTAATTCTTCTTAACTGAAGCCGATAAAATCAAACTGATCATTCCTTTCATAACACATTCAAATACGCCATCATGTGTCAGAAGTTTCTAGTACAAATCCTCAAGACTTTGCGGAAACTGGCTTGTCCCATGACCGATTTCATGCCGATATATTACAAAATAAAAAGTATGCGAGGAATGAGCGTTGTAATAGTCGCTATTGTGAGGCGCTTTGTTTCATAGTGTTTGGTTTACAATGACGATTCTCTTGATTGTATGGGTATCAAGGTTATTTTTGTTTATTGCTTCGTCTAAACAATAGCTCTGCCATCATGCTTTTGCACGAAATGAGGGGAGCTTGAGTGATAAACGGACAAGATCTATTCTAACATAGTCACCTCTCGAAACATCTACCTGCTGCCAGCGTTTTTGCTACCTCATTTGGACTGATCAATTAGTTAAAGGTAAGGTGACAGACCCAATGTCGACCGTTGGTTTTAGTGAACACGACGTATGCAGTAGGCACCAAGATTATCATATCATTCCAGTCTGCAAATATCAAAGAAATCAAGCGTGATTATTATTTCAGTTCAACTAAAGGCTAATACTGAAGCAAGTCAAAAGGATGACACTCTCACATAGATAATCTGAACGTTAGTTAATGGGCTTAAATAGCAGTAATTAAGACGTTCATGGTCCATTGACATGATTTCTGAATAAAGATGAGAATTTAATTGGTGTTCGATCCTTAGTTAAAAATGATGCTTCGTAATGAGTTTCGATGAGTTGATTACATTGTTGATAACTTAAAAGCTGCTTCTGGGTAGATATGATCTCCATAAGTAAATGAATGTCAGTTTAACAAGACTTTCTTCTATTTCATTTCGCGTAGAATTCAAACAACAATGGTAGCGTTTAATTTCTTTACATTATTTGTAGAAACAACTCGAAATGTCTTGATAGGACTCATCGTTGAAGGAGATGTCCTTGCCTAGTGATGAACTGGGACGGTAAAATTCAAGGTAATAATTTGTTTACAGACAGCCTTGGCCTTGATTCTTCCTCATCGTCTTGTATGATGCTAACGCTGTTAAGTTAGGACTGGCCTGTTCCTGGCTTCTGACAGTGGACTGTGGCGGGTGCACAATCTGAAGTAAGAACGCCCGGAACAGGCTCGTTTGGTCAGGTTTCATAGTAAACGAAAACAGTCAATCAGAATACTCACACATTCACATGGGATTATACGTGGGTTATTTTTATAGATAAATGCTCTCAGTACTAGTTAGAAAATGCCATATGCTTTGTCCACAAAGCAACGTAAACAACGTTTAGATATAAGCGGCTGAATTGAAGCCTTATTGAAGTAACTCATAGCAAGGGGTTGGTACCACGGGCTAACGTACCCCTTATCTATAAGATCGGGGCTGGAGCTAACTGCACAGGAATGTTACCTAAGACTATTTCTACACCTGCCTAGCCTTCTGCTATTTGTTAGGACGGTAACTGGTTTGTAACACTTGGCTACAAATATTGTGAATAATCAGTACCATCCGTCATGCTTGCATTTACTGTAATCCAATATATATTTTCTGCGTTGACGTCCCTGTTATAGCCTTATTTGTGTTTATTAAGTCATCATGCCTTTGCCAATTGCCATTTTTTTCCACTTATGATCATAACAGCTAAATGCAGTATGACATTTTCTTTATCGCACGAGGCTGTTATTATTTCGAACGCTTTGGTCTTAAGTAAGTGAAATCGATTTAGTCTTCGCTTTGTTCTCCGAGTCAATTGGATCACTTGGTCACCGAAGATTTTTACTAGAAGTCTTCAAACTCCGCGAAAAAATTATCAGAAAGCTTCCGCGAAAACGTAGTGAAAACTTATATCTGATCGACAACTTTCGCTTTGAAACTCTTTTTTGTTAAAACTAACAATGGACTAAACAAAACCCTTGATGAGTATAACAAAAAAAATAATGGAAAATAGAACACATTTACATATTCTGGCCCCGATGAAAAAGCAAAGCAGTTCGCTGACTAAAATAAGCTAAATATATTTCGCACAGTATTTTCTTGTTTCTTAAATTATTATTATGGGTGCGGCTCGTTTGGCATAAAATCGATGTCAATTTTAAATCATCTTTACCTCTCATTTACTCAAACACATTCTCTTACTGATACGTATAGTGTAGTGGCCTTTTTCAACAGCCCTTCCCTGATAATTAAATAGTGGCTTACCCATGGCCCATTAACGGAAAAATCTAGATGGATGTCGTTTTGTGAAAATAAAATAAATTCTACCGGCATTTGCATATATGACACGCGTCCTGCATAATACTGGGATCGAACGCTTACTGTGTGGTAGAAAATAGAGTAGGATTGCAAAAAATGACTAATAATATTTTAACCTTTCATCGTTTTTCGTCACTTTTCTCTTTGGCAATACATCGCACTAGCGAGGAAAAAAGTTAATGAGCGTTTTTAACAGTCAACTAGACAAAAACTATTCGCGGGTTTAATTTATATCTCAGTACTGAATATTTATTATTTATGAAATGATTGTAAAGCCAATCATATCAACGCGCCCGCATTAACGAACCTTGACGTTTAGTATTCTAAACCGCAAACACTGACAAAAGTTTACCAAGGAAATAATCGTTTCTTGATTGCTACAAGCGTCCGCTTCTACGTTTTCTGCCTGCGTTTTTTGCGTACATACAGTCGCTGGCTAGCTTGAATTAAAGGGCACGAACGTGCCTAAAAATGAAGGAAAGCCAGCGATGGCTCAAGCGTGGAGAAGTCGAAGTAAGTTTAAATAATCCGCTTCCAGCTATAAGTTAGCCATTGTTCCGCTGAACGTTCATATATATTATACAGTAGATTCCAGAGATGCATTAATTCGACCTTAACATGTGTGTGCGTTTTGAAGCCTCTAGTTAGAAGCTATTCTTAATCTAGAAATATCAAGACCATTTGCATTCAATTTTGTACCCGGTTCGTAACTTAACATATGGCGTTCAAGTTCTTGTTTACGTTTGGAGAATACACGCGAATATTCTTTAATATTGTACTAGTGATTAAAAACATTCCGATAAAGATGTGATACATCTCCAATATCAATAGCTTAACAACATCCAAAGAACGTACGAAAAAATAAAATTTACTATTTAGCCGTTAAAAATTTAAAAGCAGTGATTTTTACTTGAAAAATCTTAGCGTAAATTACCCTTGAGACTGTTATGAAGTTTATTAATATTAGCCACCATATTGTAAAAGTAAAACGCATTTCAAATATTTATTTTTAATATAGGGCAGTCGTATGGCCAAAGAAGACCATCCTTAACCGTGCTCCTCAAACGAGTTCTCGAAGGCATTCCAGACGGAGGACAGATACTTAAGGTAAACACATTCGGAAAAAAATCAGTAACGTAGAACCATAACAGAGTGTTTTGATAGATGTATGTTAATTAGTTTACGCGATTAAAACAAAGACAGCTTAAAACAAGACACAGCATCTACAGCAAACTGAACAACGAAAAGATTGCTAGTTTAAGTGACATTATTTAGTTATACTTCTATTATTAGACTATTTCTTTAAAGTCACTCACTGCATATATTGGCAACCTGGCATAAAATTCAGTATTTTTTATTATCATCGATATATTTACTACTATTTAAACCACAGCAATGAGTAATTTAATTGTTGAAGTTGAATATCTTTTTAATAGAGGATAAAATATTTTTGGAAGCTCACACTTACCAAGGTCAATATTATATTGTATAAGTCTTCGTCCTTCCATACCAAATAAGAATCCTGCGGCTTGTTAAATCACTGAATGTTATGCTCAAATACGTTAGTAGGCGTTATTCATTGATTATTCATGCGCGAAGGGTTAGGAAATCACGATTCTTAATAAGGAAAATGTGATAGGAAGGACTGACCAAGGCTACTCTGAAAGAAAAATCCGCGTTGCTCCAGCTTGGAGATAAGATAAGAAATCAGAAGGCACTTGCCCAGATGCTCTACCACTGAGCCACAGGAGACTAGTGGGAGCTGAGGCGTAGTTACTGCATACTGCTGTAATATCGAAAGCTGGCATATACACAATGATGTGACGTTGAGTTTTTATAGCCTGATAGATTTATTAGAATTATCGTTTCTACGGTCAGGGACACAAGCTCTTAGATATGAGGGAGTTTGTCTGGCTATTCTCGTCTTAAATTTTTACCACACCTTTTGCCCTTCACTAACAGACTGAATAGAAATTAATTTTATTCTACGGGAATTCGGAAGAACATTTTCACGAGGAAATGTTCATTTTAATCATCCGTTTGTTCATTTGCGCAATTACCATGCTAATGCATCTTCAATAACACCATTGGAATGTCATTTTCTTTTTGGTAAAGTCTATTATGCCTTGAAAAAACATCACCATCAATAACATTGTCATTTACATTTTTGAAAGTCATTACTTACAAGTGATGAATGGATAAGTTTATTAAAAAGCGGATTTAACATTCCATGCTTTTGGGGCACCCTGCGCTCTTTCTAGCCGTATACTCAAAATTTTTGCTCCCTAACTGGAATGTTCTGATAACCGAGAACAAGCTCGGCGGCAAGGCATTCCACTAACTTGCAGTGCATTGACAAATTATTCTCTTAGAGGCATCTCAAAGGCGTATGAACGATACTAATTATGGCTACAGAGTGCGCAAGGTGGTCGGTACAGATTCATGCAGACATAAGTACCGCGTTGTCTTAGCCGCCAACCCATGGATGGTTAAAAAACTTTGTTTGTTACAGACGGCAATGTACTTGTCAGAAATGACTTTCAAAAATGCATGCATTAGCATGGTAATTGCGCAAATGAAAAAAGGGATGATTAAAATGAATATTTCCTCGTGAATATATTCTTCCCAAGATGTTATTGAATTTCCATGAAATAAAATATATTTCTATATCCTTTTAAGGAATGGCAAAAGGTGTATTGCTCGTCATTCAGTCTGAATGAACAAATCGCGTCATCAAAGAGAGATTCGCGCGTCGGCTATTGAAAAATGAGAAAGAAAAGAAAACTACATCGAATATCTTCTTTCTTCCCGCTTTCTCCCTCCCGTTTTCTTTTTCCTGCACTAGTTCCCATAGACTCACGAGCGTCTAGACTGTGACATACAACTTAGTCGAGGAGAGTGGAGGTTAGGGAAATACGTTTGCACTAGTCTGTCAAAGGGAAAGCACCTAGTTTTGTCCTGAAATATAAACTGCAGCTGTATTTTTAACTTGTCTTTCATTCTTATTTTCAGGAATTAATTCAGAATGCAGATGACGCCGGCGCCACAGAAGTAAAGTTCTTATTCGACTCTCGTGACAATGCGTTCGGTACCACTTCATTGATCAATGTCGGTTTGTCAAAGTTCCAGGGCCCTGCTCTGTATGTGTATAATAATGGACTGTTCACAGAAAAGGACTGGGTCGGAATCGAGTCCATTATGCAGGGATCCAAGAAAAGGGATCCAGTCGCTGCCGGACGCTTTGGGATTGGCTTTAACTCCGTTTATCACGTGACAGGTATAGCCTTCTAATAGGATGAGCCGCTAGGTAGACGAAGCAACAACGTGTGCACTGGTTCAAGTGCATGGGCTTTTAATTGATCCTACCTCCTTCTATTTCTACAACATTGCACACAATAAATTTTATTATGTGTCCACCATCTGCAACATTGCGTACAACGGCGTGATGCAGTTTTTTTCTTTAGTGTCAAGGTTTTTTAATTATACCGTTCAGCGAGGTCAGTTGCGACTTATGGTCCACTTTCCATAATCTGTCGATCTATTCAAGACCATATCACCGTTCAGTTAAAGTCCTTAATATGTAATTAGCTATTACTCTATTATTTAGGGGTATGAGGAGATTTTACACCAAGGTACTGTCCTCTTATAAAGTTTCATTTTACAGCACATTTGGTTATAACTTTGTAGATTGCTTAGTGCCAAGTGATTACTCATTAACTGGTAATTCGTTATCCCATTCATGACACTTAATTTTCACAATTCTTTCTTACAGACCTTCCTAGTGTTGTCAGTGATCATCACATCGCCTTCCTGGATCCTCAAGAAACGTATTTTGGGCCTGAAGAAACAGGTAAAAGGTACAATATGCGAGAACCGCTATTACAGCAGTACAGGGATCAGTTTACTCCATATGAAAATGTACTCGGATGCCAGATCTCTTCTGGACGATTTGACGGCACACTCTTTCGTCTTCCCTTAAGAAAATGGCCATCAAAAATATCAATCAAGCCGTACACAGCAGGAAAAGTTAACAGCCTCTTCGAGTCATTCATGGAAGAAGCACCAATAATTTTGCTTTTCCTAAAGAACGTAGAGTCTATTAGTATTTACGAGACGACCTGGACCGAGCTAGAAAAGAGAATTTTCACCGTTAAAATCAAGGAGGAATTAAGGGATTCAATTCGAGAAGAGAAGCATAAGTTTGTTGATATGGCGACAAAATTTCTCACCAAACCTTACGAAATGAGTTATGAGACCACTGTTGAAATTGATAGGCCGGACAAACACAATTCTCAAAGCAGGTTCATAGTCTTGAATCGGGTCGGACATGAAAACTTGAGATTAGCAGAACTTTCCTCAACACTGCGAATGATACCTTGGGCTGGAGTTGCGGCAACGTTGGATGTACCACTAGAGAATACCAGAACAAGGAATGGACGAGTATTTTGTTACCTTCCCCTTCCGACAGAGTCAGACTGCAAAACAGGTCTGCCAGTACACGTTCATGGCGCCTTCGGGCTAACAGACAACCGTCGAAATCTCAAGTGGCCAGGACCAGAAAGCCAAATCGATGACGCCGCAGAATGGAATCTTCTTCTCACTCGGGATGTTGTTAGTAAAGCTTACGCAAGTCTCATTGTAAAGCTTACACAGATGAAGTACCCCAGAGAACAAATGCTTCCCTTTGTTCACAGTATCTGGCCAGATCTAGATCTTGTCCAAAGCCACTGGAAATTTCTCCTGAAGCCTTTCTTCGCAGAACTGATTGATAAAGCAGTATTTTGGACTCCATCACTTGGAGGAAGGTGGATCGCGTTAGAAGAGGGAATTTTGGATCGACTAGATCGTTCCCAAAACAAAATCCGAGAAGAACTGCGCGACGTAGTTGTAGGCACACTTCTTCAGGCTGACAAACCAGTCATCTCACCTCCCTATCAAGCTATGAAAGCTATCGACCAATATGATCAACATCATGTCCGGAGACCTCGGGAAATAACGCCGTCATACGTACGTGCTGTACTCAAAGAAAACGTGCAACGTTCAGAGACGAACGACTTGTATGTTGAAAAGGACGCCATATTTCATCGTGGAGTAACTGATGCACATTTGGGCTTTCACAGCCTGAAAGGAATGGAGAAAGAAATCGGTAGAGACTTAAGAGGCAACAAAGGCTTGAACGTTGAACGTCTTAGTAAAAGGGAGAAATTGCTCCTTTTGGAGTACATCCTCTTGGATAGAAACTTTTCAGAGCTCAGTGGTCTTCCCCTTCTTCCCCTTGCAGACGAGACCTTTCAAAAGTTCCGAGCTGACATTCATGGATATAGTCCAGAACATAGTGTGCTGATTGCATCTCGAAGCCATCCACGAAGCCTCATTCCAGGACGGGGTAGTAAATTCTTGGACGAGAAGGTGAGTGCAGCTCTGGTAGACACTTTGCGTTCTGTTGCGGGGGATATGGAGAGGGAACATACAGGACCAACTCAACTGGTGAGGCTGTCGCCTTCACTTGTACCAAAGCTACTCCGTGAAAGTTTGCCTGACGTTTGGAGAAAGAGTTCTGTTGTCGTTCCTTGGTCTGATACCGATGAGACTCTACCTGACGATCTCTGGTTAAGGGGGCTATGGACCTGGCTTAAATCTGAGTTCCCCAAAGATCTCTCCCCATTCGAAGGTATTCCTCTTATTCCACTGGCAGACGGGAGGTCAGACAAGCGACAGCTCATAAAATTGAAGCATGATCATCGTGTCATTCAGAGTTCTTCTTACTTTGCGTCTTTACCAAGAACTGTGGCAAATGCACTACAAAAGGCGGGGTGCATCGTTCTCCATCACTTAGCCCCATTTTGTGATCATCCAGCTTTGAAATACTACATCGAGCCACCGACGCCCTCCGGTGTACTTAAGGTGCTTGCAACAGGTTTTAATGAGGCAGGAAATGACTATCTTATCAGCTGTTCTGTTGACGAGAAATTGACGATCCGAGCATTTCTTTCTAGCTTGAGGAATCCTTCTGACGATGAAGTACTAGCACTGATGACGTTGCCGATATTTCAAACATTGGACGGCACGACATTTACTTCAGTGCAACCGGGCAGACCACTAACAGGCACAAAACTTGACGTCGCCCCTCCAAGACTACATCTTCCATCGGGTACCAAGATTCCGAATGCAAAACAGATACTCTCGGCTGCTGATGACGACTCTTACCAACTACTGCGACGACTTCCGGTTCGGATCCTAAACACGTCAAGCTTTCTTATCGACAAGGTGTTTCCTTACGTCGAAAGCGCAACCTTTTATTCTAGAGAACAAGTGTCAGACTTGATGTTTTGGGTGATCCAAAGGCTACCTGCCTTATCAAGCGACAATAAGTTATTTCCAGATCATTTAAAGACTGTGAGGTTTGTTCCAGTTTCGAATGGTAGCTTGAAGCCTCCTTGCGAGCTGTACGATCCCGAGGATGACTTAATCCAAAAACTGTTTGAAGGCGAATCAGATCTGTTTCCTGCTGAAGAATTTGCCAAAGCTCACACGCTAAGCTTGCTTCGTGTGTTCTTAGGCCTGAGACGAAGTCGCTTCCTGGAAGCTAAAGACGTCCTCTTGATTGCCAAGCAGATCACTCAAGCTCCAGAGGATTCTGCCCTAAGGAGGGCCGAGGCACTGACGCAGTTTTTAAAAGATAACTCATATCTGGTTGAACACGAGGTAAACTTAGAAGAAAGTGCCGGGCTTGTCAAGAGAGTCTCGCTGGGAAGCGTTCTATCTAGTCTGCCCTGGCTCCCAGCAGCTCCAGAACCTCTCAGCAAATACCCATCACGTATGCCTTGGTTCGGTGTTGCAAGAAGACTATACTGTCCAAAGGACATGAGAGACGCGGACATGGTCAACATCATTGGTTCATCTATGCCTGTGCTCCGAGAGAATCTTGACGAAAAACTCAAGAAAGCCTTTGGGTGGAGTTTTCCACCTCCGATTTCGTACGTTGTGGACCAGTTGAAAGGCGCGATTTCTTGGCACCAACAAGAGTTCAAATCTTCTGAAATGGAACTACTCAAGTTTCAAGCAATGTTGAAGGATATCTACAGTCATCTTTCGAGTGAAATGGTAATAGATGAGGCTTTTCTTGTCCTCAAGGAGTATTCGTCTCTGTCGTGGATATGGCATGGGTCAGGCTTCGCAAGGCCAAGCTGTGTTGCCTTGAAAAATGAATGTCAACTGGAACTTAGACCTTATATGTTTGTTTTGTCTGACGATTTTCAGAAGTATTCCTCGCTATTTAAACGCTGTGGCCTGTTGGAAACTTTAAATGATACTTCAGCCCTGAATGCACTGTATATGATTCGAGATTGGCACCAGGAGAAGAAAAGAAGCATGGAGGAAGTCAAGCGCGATCTTCGGGTGGCTCGCGACGTTCTGGATTACCTGACGAGAGACGGAACACCTCTTCCTCCTGAAATTCGCAAAAACGTATTAACTCCAATTCAGACCGAAGACGACGTGCTCATTCTTCAACCGTGCTGTGATGTCAGTTTCTGCGATGCGGAGTGGTTGAGGCTCGGCAACCAAGATAGCGACATCACCGAGGTTGGACTTATGGTGCACAAGTGCATTTCCACTGAGACGGCACAGCTTTTAGGAATACCCCCTTTGAGCAGACATCTAGCGGTAACCGAGACTCTCGGTTTTCAGCAGAGTGGCCCACACGAACCAGTCACCACGCGTCTGAAAAATATACTGATAGATCACAGCGACGACCTAGCTATCTTCAAGGAGCTAATTCAGAACGCAGACGATGCAGGGGCAAAAGACGTGAAGTTCCTTGTTGACTGGAGAAAAAACAATACTGAGAAACTCTTATGTCCTGGTTTGGCGGAAGCTCAAGGGCCTGCGTTATGGGTATACAATGATGCTTGCTTTACGGACAAGGACTTTGAGAATATCAACAAACTTGCAGGAGCTACCAAGTTTGGAAATGAAGACAAACTTGGACGATTCGGATTAGGGTTCTCTACAGTGTACAATATTACTGATCTCCCAAGCTTTATTAGCCGAGAGTTCATTGCATTCTTTGATCCCCAGACAGCGTACCTAGGAGACCTAATCACAGACAAATCTCGCCCTGGGATTCGACTAAATCTCAAGAGGAATCCAAAAGTGGTCATTGCTTTTCCAGATCAATTCAAACCTTACCAAGGAATATTCGGATGCACGTTTGAGAACGACGACGAACACTTTTTCTACGATGGAACGCTGTTCAGGTTTCCGTTACGAACCATGAGACAAGCCAGTGAAAGTGAAATTTGCAGCAAGTATTACGACGAGAATCACTTTGCCTGCTTGATCTCGGCCCTTCAAGAAAATGCCACAAAGATGATGCTCTTCTTAAAGAATATTAGCACAATAAGCTTTTCTCAAATATCAGCGTATCAGAATCCTTCCAGCGCAAATAGAATTTTTGAGGTTACGAAAGAGACGCTGGAGACATTCTCACGAAGAGACTTAGCTCGTAAAGACAAGAACAACAATCACAAAGAAGTACTTTCAAGTGACCTCAATGAAATGTCAAACTTAGACCAAAAATATGATGAATGTCCAAGTCTATCCAAGCTAGTTTCGCTCAAATTTCAAACCTACCCAAGCGTCACAACCCAGAACACAAACATGCAAACCTGTCGTACGTGGTTAATAACGTCATGTTATGGAGACAGAAAATCGCTGGAAATGGCAAACAGCGAAGACGGGAAGCTCAATGGTTTAATACCCAAGGCTGAGGTCGCTACTCTACTGTCAAGCTCTAACAAGAGTAACGGGCAATGGAGCCCGGAGAAAATCGTAGGAGAGGTTTTCTTTGGCCTTCCGCTTGGAGTGGAAACAGGCTCACCGGTTCACGTAAATGGGTGTTTTGCAGTGACAGCCAATCGCCAAAACTTGTGGGAAGATACTGGTGGTGGCATGTACTCGCAAAAGCCGATCGAAGTACTTTGGAATCAGTACCTGCTGGAAGACGCTGCTTCAAAGGCCTATGTACAGCTGCTAGAAGAGATTGCAACTCTTCGAGAACAGGGAAAAGTTATGGATCTCTCATTTGATGCTATTTGGCCAGATCCAGAGAAAGCCCCTTCCAAGACGTGGAAAACGTTTGCGTACAGTGTCTATGAGAAGATTTGCAGTAGTTCCGTCCCTCTTGTGAAAACACAGTTGCGGTGGGTGTCGATTAAGGAAAGTGTCTTTTTGGATGAGAACGTGATGATGCTACCTGAAAGCCTCCCGATAATGTGGACATGTGGCTACAATGTTGTTCAACTTCCAAGATTCGTATCCGTCGCTTTTCAAAAATGCGTCCCATCGATCGTTGAACAAACCGTCACGTTGGAGAAGTTTGTTTGCGACGTGTTTTTCCCCAACATTACTTCCCTGCCGAGAGATTTGAGAGATCCAGTTACATGTCACGTATTGGATCAATTTTTCAGGGGTACTCGCAAGTTTGAAAAACCTTTAAAAAAAACAAAGTGCATCCCAACCTCACCCATGGGAATTCAACTATCTCGACCAGGGGATTTAATTGATCCAACTGGTGCTGTCAGCACCCTTTTTCTTGACGAAGAACCAGTCTTTCCAAGTGGTACCAGCTTTCTTCGACCTGAGCGACGTGCGGCATTAAAAAAACTCGGAATGGTGGATAGCTTAATGGCATGGGAAGGGATCTGCGAAAGGGCCATATTTATCTCCTCGTTGGCTAATGAAGACACGCAAAAGGCATTACCGCTGTCACGGAACCTAATGAAATATTTAAACAACAACATGTGTAAGTTATCTCCTCCAAACACAACTCAGCGAAAACTGCTCTCTGAGATACGTTTTCTCCCAGTCATGGACAAACCTACAGAATACTGCCTGCCATGGAGAGGTGCTGAAGGTCGAGAAACTAATTTTCTCTCTGCCAGAGAGTTATGCTGGGAGGATTCAAAATACTTGCTTGGGTCAGTTAAGCCATTCTTAGATGAATCTCCAGAGACAGGATGTGACCGTTTAACCAAAGACGTGGCAAAGCTACTGGGATTTGCTAATCAGCATAATACGATGGAGAACGTCCTTTTACAACTTCAATATGCTGTTCATGGGTTGGTGGCATGTGATGCCGCTAACAGAGAGTGCACAAGAAAGGTATGCATTGCTGTGTATCAGTTTCTTCAAGACAGGATTAACACATCGGACAGGCAAGTCCTGCTAGATCAACTGAATAAACAGCCATGGATATTTGTAGATAACAAGTTTGTAACGGCGAGCCAAGTAGCATTTTCATGGCATTACCACGGAGACCCCTTCCTTTACTGCCTTCCAGAAGAATTCACCTTGAAATTCAAAGAACTATTTAAGGCACTTGGAGTTCGGGAGTCTTTTTGTAGTCAGGACTTGGTGGACAAACTTTTCATGTTCGAGGAGACAAAGCAAGGCAAGCCTCTAACACCTCAAGAGTTTAGGACCGTTAAAACATTCCTTGAGGAAATTGTCTTGATGGACGACGAAGTCTTGGATTCGTATTTTGGGCACTTACCATTGCCAGATGTAAATCTTGTGCTCACAACTGCAGGAGACCTTGCAATCAACGATTCGCCATGGATCCACCACGAAGAGCAAATGAAGTGCCTCCACAGTGATATTTCTCCAACACTGGCCCACAGATTTGGCGCCCAAACGATTCGTGAACAAAAATTAGACAAATATTCTCATACCATCGGAAAACCATTTGGTCAAAGCGAACGCCTCACACATAGAATAAAAACTGTGTTAGAATCCTATCCATGCGACGCTGGAATTCTTAAAGAAATAATCCAAAACGCCGATGACGCTAGGGCTACAGAGGTACATTTTGTACACGACCCACGCCAACATGGTACCACTCGTATTTTGTCGGAGAAATGGAAAGACCTTCAGGGACCCGCTCTATGTATCTACAATGATTGCGCCTTCACAGAAAGCGATATGGAGGGGATACAGAGACTTGGAATTGGAAGCAAGGTAGAAAGCCCTGAGAAAACGGGAAAATATGGAATCGGGTTTAATGCCGTATACCATGTGACAGATTGCCCAAGCTTCATCACGAATGGTGATGTACTCTGTGTACTTGATCCACACGCCCGATATGCACCAGATGCAACTACAGAATTTCCTGGACGCCGCTTTGAGCCCCTTGACAAGGAGTTCTGGAATCATTTCGCCGATCTTAGACCCGGTTATTTGGAAGAGTTTTTCGAAATGAAAAACTCAACTTTGTTCCGCCTTCCAATCCGAACAGATTCACAGGCCATGAAGTCGGAAATCTCATCAAAGTGTTTCAGTAATTCAGACATTGACCACTTGCTGACAATTTTTGAAGGGGAGATTCGGGATATTTTGCTGTTCCTCCAAAGTGTGAAAAAAATAAGTATCTCACGGATAGAAAACAACAGACTGGTAAGAAGATACGAGGCAACTGCAACGATCCAACGTGCCGATCTATCGAAGGTTCGTGCTCTTGATGCAGAAATAATGCGATGTAGGGGACTTAAAGCCAACTGCATCCCTTGGGTCGGGACTACTTACACCATCACCATTCAAGATACTCTCGGACGAAGAGAGGGGTGGGTTGTTCAACAGTGTCTTGGATCTCGAATGTATGGAGAAAAGACGTTAATCCCAGAAGGAAGTGATTATGGACTGTTCCCTCGAGCTTCTGTGGCAGCACGTGTAGTTACAAATGAGGGTCTAAGCCCCTCACGACGGAAACGTTCTTTAAATTCACCATCACAGACAAGCCAGAACAGCAAGATTTATCGTGCCTTTTGCTCTCTTCCACTGCCCATTGAGACAGGTCTTCCCGTTCACGTCAATGGGCATTTTGTACTTGATCGTTCCAGGAGAAACCTCTGGAGAGACGAAGGCGGTCACGGTCAAAGAACACAATGGAATGAATTTATCAAGAATCATGTTCTGGCTCCGGCCTATGCAGAGCTAATTGAAGCTGCTAGGAATCACATTCCTGGCATTTCAGAGGGTATCCACTGGCACTTCAGTGACATCAAAGATGCAACTAGTGGCTTGAAATGGTACCATGGTCTCTTTCCTGATCTAGAAAGCATTCACAGCGAGTGGAAAGGCATTGCTTTGACTGTGTACAAATTGCTGGCAAATTCCAACCAACCTGTCCTTCCAATTATACGCAGTGAACCGCCTCTTACAAACATAGTGGCCTCCCCTCTAAGGTTTTCCATGTATGGCACAAATTCACATTGCAATTGTTTATGGGTTCCACCATGCAGTGACAAAGATGACCAAGAGGCATTTTTCAGCGTCCCTTCCGATCCAGATCTGGAGGAACTATTGCTCAAAGTTGGCCTTCCCATCGTTCACGTACCGCCAAACCTCTATTATAATTTTAAAGAAGCGGGAGCTATAGTGAAAACAGTGAGTCCTGACATCGTTTTGGCTTACCTTGCAAAAACGAGGCATTCTATGCTAGCGCTTCCGTGCTCTATCAAAAAAACTACCTTCAAAGACGCCAGTGACCTTAAGCGATTGGTACAGTTCTGCATGGAAGACGAAAATTTTCTTCAGCGTTTAAATGGTCTTCCCCTCCTACTTACCGATGACGAGGTGCTCAGAGAATTCGATCACAACAATCCAGTTTTTCTCACGCCATTTTCAAGTCTTGTGCCTTCGCAACCAGACCTCTTTGTCAACAAAGAATTTATTCCATTGTTTGCCAAGTATTCAACGAATCAGCTTTGCAAGGCGGGGGTCTTCAAACGTTTCGACACTAAGTCTGTTGAACCTTTCTTGATCCAAATTCTGCCATCTCGATGGTTTGCTTGTGACAGGCATGTCTCATGGGAACCAAGCGAAGCTGTTTTACCGTCAGTTGAGTGGTTAACAACACTTTGGGAATTAATCGTGAACACGTACCAAGAAAGGCAATCAAACTTTGAAGATAACGAAGATGCTTCCGAAACACTGCGACCACTTGATGACTGGCCCATTCTCCCGACCTCTAAGGGAACTCTTGCGCCACTGTCCCTCGGCAAGACAGTGTTGGATTTAAGTTCTCGCATCCACGACGACGATAGAATGGTGAGAATCCTATGCAAACTTGGAAGCTCGCAAATAGATTTTAGCGTTCTGACAAGGGCAAACAGAGAAGAGGCTTCCGTGATTGTATCGTCACACCTCGCAAAGCCATACTCACGACAAGATGTGATCAGGGTCTTGCATTATTTGTCTAAAGATGATAACTTCCATTGCGACCTCAGTCAAAGGGAAATTACTACTCTTCTTAGATTTCTGCAAGAAGACGTAACGACCGTGTACAGCAACCAATCTCTACTGAAGAAACTCCCCCTTTACAAGACATTAAATGGGAGGTTGGTTAGCCTCGATTCGTACACCTTTTCTTATGTCGTTGACCTACCGCAGTGTGTGCCATTGGCAGAGGTAGAGGATCGCATAGAGGAAGACAGTTGCGTCCTGCTAGAAGCAATACAAGAAATCGAACCGCTTTATAAGGCACTTGACATCACTTTCCTTTCTCAAGTTGAAGTCTTCGTAAAGTATATCTTGCCAAATCTTGATGTTATGTCTTCATCGAGTATTAAAGCAATTCTCCAGTACATCAGAGACACACTCCTTGTCACCTTGAAGAACACTCGTGAGAGAACCACTCTCCTAGAAACCCTGCGAGAGACCAATATCTTTCCAAGTGACGGTGGAACCCTCTTTCCTGCTAGCAGGTTTTATGATCCTGAGAATGCGGTGTTCAAAGCAATGCTTCCTCTAAGTGACTTTCCACCGGAGGAGTACAGATTGTCCCACTGGCTTCCGATGCTCCGACAGATTGGTTTAAAGCAAACCGTAACACAGCAGCAATTTATCGAGTTTACCGAAGACTTGGCCTCGGAGGCTACGACTCGATTTAAGGATCCATTAATACAAGACAAATCCAAAACACTAGTCACGTGCTTATTTCAGCAAGATGATTTGCATGATCCAAGCTTTCTTCACATCGTCTCAAGCATAAAATTTATAGCAGCAGCAGTCGCAGCAATTGAGCTGAGAAAACTACAGCCCCAATTTGGTTGCCCTTCAATTGAAGACGTTCCCCCTTTCACTGAATTCCATGGCGCTTTACCATCTGAGCAACAGAGACTTGCCTGGACTTGTATGCCTCTTCTCCCAGCTTGGGCTACTCCACAAACCGCCGAGAAACAGTTACTAGAGGACCTCGGAGTCTCACCTCTTCCGCCACTTGATAAAGTCATAAATCACGTTAATTTTCTAACAAAGGCGCACAGTGGGAACGTTCACAAAGACACTCCCAAAGAGCAAAGAGAGCTTCTGCATGATGTCATATGCGAGTCATTCAGTTTCATGAAGAGCGAGTGCAATTGTCCTGGCACGGCCTTGTCTGAAAGATGTACCAAGTCATGTCTTGCTATTGAAACCATTCTGAGGAAGACCCCATGTATTCCCGTTGAAGAAGGACGGGTGTTTGTTCAAGGAAGTCAATTAGCGTTTGAAACAACAATAGAACTTGCACCCTACTTCTATAAGGTACCACGAGAGTATGGTCACTTTGAACATCTGATCAAAAGACTTGGGGCAACTGAAAAACCCACACCATCACAATTTGCAGATATACTTGGGAGGCTTAAAGAGGTGTGTCAAGATAAACACATGGAACCAAACGAGAAAAGAGTGGCAAGAGAGGCAACGCATGGCTTCTTTACAACACTGTCACTGTTGGTGAAAGAAAAGAGTGAAGAAGCCGCAGCTCGACGTCTGGCATCACTTAATGAACTTTACTTACCTAGCAAAGAAGGTTTTCTTAAGCAATCAAACGAACTGATATTTCACGATTGCCCAAGTTTTGAGCGACGTGCAAGGGACTTTGCTGGCGACTTTGTAGACATAAGTCGGGAGGGCGAACTCACTGCAGACCGCCTTTCATACCTCTTAAGTCTACTACCATTGCGCCTAAGAGCTAAAACTATTCAGCATCTGCTGCGAGAGGAGATTCATCCAAGCTGCAGAGACAAGCGCTGTATAGCAGATAGTGCCCTTGGTTCAAACGATTCCTGTCCATTCGTGAACAGATATCGGAATGTACTGTTGTCTCCAAAGCTAGTGAATGGTATTCTCCGAGTTATCCGTCACCAAAGACAAACGCCTAATCTTCCACAAGAAGTAAAAGATCAAGTCCAGGTTCTTTGCAGCTCCCTGAGTGTGACATGCATGGCCTCACTGGACACCCACCTAGTTCTTTTAGAATCAGGACGGTCACTTAAGGACAGTAATGAGACACAAGACTGTTTCTTAGAAGAACAAAATGGAGAATGGGAGTTATTTATAAGGCACGGCACGGACGAAAACCCTCTACACATCCAGCTGTGTTTTCAAGTAAATCGTTTGATTCGCAACCAAATAGAGAAAGAGATTTACCTTCAAGCGATGCTAGCTTGCAGGGTACCGGATGAGATTCTCCCCTCTCTCGACAGATGTGGAGTCGCTCAAGACCTCATGGGGAGTGAGGCGCGGACTACAGAACCTGTTCTTGGATCAGAGATACCAGTCATGTATCACTACCTTCTCAGGCAAGATATCGAGTACTTTTTTCGACAAGGCGAAATAGTGGGCTACGAGAAAGAGCACCGAACGAAAGATGGTGAAATCGATGACAGTGAGCCTCTTTATGTGTACGCAAAAGTAGTAAGAAAAGTACCTAATCGTAAACGGTCTATGGGCACCAGTAAGTTTGATCTCCAAGCTAAATATCGCATCGATATTGGGGAACCTCGCCTCGTGGAGGTCAGCGTTTTGGATTTGTATAAGTTTGATCGCTCTGTTAAAGAGGTGCCGACCGTGCCTATTGAACTCTCAGACTCTCTGGAGGTAACGCTCTTTACTGGAGATCCCAACAACACTGAGCAAAAGTCAGCTACAAGAAACGAACGCCTAGAGAGAGCAAAGCGAGAAATCAAAGACACTCTTTGGGAAGCTTGGAAGTTGCCTGAAAATGAGAGAAGGAAAGTCATAAAACGCTTGTTTTTGCGGTGGCATCCAGACAAGAATGTTGGCTGCGATATCGCTAATGACGTCATGCAGTTCCTGCTCAACGAAATAGAAAGAATGGAGAAGCTCTTCCCTTCTTCTTGGAGGGACAATTTACGAGATGCAAAAGAACAGGGACATAGCGACGGTGGTGGAGGATTTCACGATTTCTTCAACCAGTGGAATCAGCGAGCTCGGCAGGAGAGACAAACGTACAACACCTTCAAGCGACAGGCACATCAGGGAACGCCGTACGCCAAACGGTCGACCAACCCTCAGAGAAACGAAGCAAAGCGGTGGCTGAAACAAGCAAAGGAGGATCTAACGGCCGCTAGAAACATGCACGCTCAAGAGGCGACCTTCTCAGCTTTGGTTTGCTTCTTATGCCAGCAAGCCACAGAAAAGGTTTTTAAGAGTGCTCTGTACGCCGCCTGTGGCATCTCTGAAAGCCAACTGGAGACACACGATGTGTTGAACCTTGCGTACGAAATTACTGAACTAGATGGGTCGCCTGAGGACATTCCTGTCCTTGCGGCCAAACTGAAGAATTACTACGAACAGACCAGGTACCCTCACTATCACAGAGGTGACGTCATACCATCTGATACGTTCACTTTTGAACAAGCGCAAGACGCATTGGAGATAGCTGAATCACTCATGGATAAAATAACACAGTTTGTAAATGACAATTTTGCTCAAGTGTCGTGACATACGGTAATGAATAATAGGCAGAATAATTTGAAAAAGACTTTGAGCAAGCTTTTCTTAACCTAAATGCAACATTTATAGATATGCTCAGGACGCGAACTTCGCACAGTCGAACCTCTCCACAAAAGCGAGCTTGGGGACGAAAGAAGTGGTCATTCTGGCAGTTGGGTCCTTTCCTTCAGGCAATGCTACACGAGACGACTCGCAAAAACGACTTTTAGGGACACAATGTTGGAACAATATCGTAACAGCTCGATACAATGTCGCAACAATGTTGCAATGCTGTGATACGCTGAAAATCGTCGTTGCGAATCGTCCCATCGTGGAGAGGTGGCCGTCAGTAGAGGCTAGACTGTGTCAAGCAAAGAAAAACAAGAAAAGAAAAAAAAAGTTGACAACGTTGGTTTTACAAAGTGAAAGTAAAAGTAGTGTAAAGCAACTGCAATGAATAACTTTCAATGTGTTATATGCTTATTGCAGATTAGCACTTTTCCCACTTATTCCGCAGTGAGGTTTACCAAAGTAAAGTTACAATTATAGGTAATAGGTGTAAAGAAATATCAATTGACGACGATTTTACATGCTTTTTAAGTTAATATGCAATTTTTCCACCCACTTCATTTGAATTTTAGGCAATGATTTAGACAAAAAACGTACTGAATTTGAAAAAAAGAAACATGTATACATTGTTTCTTAAATATTTTCCTCATAGTTATTTGGGAGGGGGTGGGGGTGGGGGGTCAGACACAAATCAACTAGTTAAAAAAGAAGCACCATTAAATTGTGTGGGGCTGTTGTAACGAGGATATGAATTTATTTTTGGTAGCAATCTGATTAAACCTGAATATATTATTGAACTGGCTTCATTGTCATGTCAAAATACCTGATTACAGTCCAGAGGTTTTAACGTAAAGTTATAGTTTACTATCAAGAAAATAAATTATAGCAGTCAAGTCTAAAATGAAGACTGCTTTAAGGGAGCTAATCTTCATCCAAAGCATATAAATTTACATGCTAGCAGGAGAATGAAAACTTACAAGTTTTTTAATCGATTGATTCAATAGAAAAAAACCATTGCCAAAGACCAGAATGGTTCTCTTCAAGGAAATAAAATACAACGCAATATTGGCTTAACTTAGAAGTCCAAAGACAGTCTCCTATGATATGATCATATATAAGAAACCTATTCAGCGGTACTTTAAAATGGAAAATTCGTCATACTGTACTAGTCATGTATAAACAGGTTCTAACTTTTGAAGCTGTGCATGTAATCGTACAGTATGGTGGGTACATTCAAATAAAACCTCTTCCACAGTAATTCTACTAGACTTACAATAAAAGTCCTTCATCTGACTTCACTGCTTGCTTGGCCACTTTGCCACCTAAAAAGCTCGCTCTACTCACTTAAAAACTTGTGACCTTGGGAGGTCGCCTTGAGGCAAGTCTATACTTCTACAAGCCACTATCACAGCTCTATATAGTGCCTTGTGAAACTAATATAAGTCTTATGACACTGTATAAACATTTTCTTAATTTGAAGTCTGTGGATGAGATCTCACATTGTTCCCATTCAACCTGAACTTATTTTAGCGTTTTAAAATGAAAGAAAGAAATTTACATTGTTCACATTTGAACTTTCAGGACCGGTAAGATTTTTATATTCTACCCCACAGTACAAAACAATGCTGTTCTAAAAAGATGGTTTCATGTCAAGCAGAGGTTCAAGAACTTTTTAAAGGCTGGTTATTAAAAAGCTGGTCATCAGACTACATTTCATTGTACAACAGGCTATTTACAATACCTATCAGCCTTCATCTTTTCTCTCCTATTCAACATTTCTTCATGCAATGTTCCCTGCATTCTAGCTTTTTTTAGTTTCTTGTTGTCCTCTTCACTTAGGCGCAGATTCCTGTCCTGAAAACTCTGGAATTTCTTGACATAACTAATTTCGTGATTCCTTAGTTCTTTTTCTCCCTCTGGTAAGGTGCTAGTTGACACTTTCCTGCAACAAACCAAAAAACCAGGATGATAATCGCAGTTATATACGAAACTTTTGCAGTTGCAAAAAGAAAGCCTGAAAAAAATTCAGGCTTGTACGGGATTCAAACCCTTGACCTCTGCGATACCAATGCAGCACTCTACCAATTAAGTTAACAAGCCAACTGGGAGCAGGTCGTTGAATTGGTTCATTATAAACCCGTGAAAGGATGGAGATGAAGTTATGAATAATGAAACTCATATATGTGAACTGCGGGGTGAAGGAAGGAAGGATGATCATCCTTCATTTAATATAATTTATTCTTCACTCAGCAGTTCACATGTAATAGTTCATAAACCAAGAAACCATAAGTAACCTGACTTGTTTGTACCTCTTTAGTCCTTACAGTCAACCAGCCATAGATGCTATGTAGTTGTATATTTTAAGTCTGTGGACAAAATCCCTTGTGGTTACCATCCAAATGAAAACCAATTCAGTAGCACAAATGCATTGAAAGAGAAAATTGGTTCAAGTCACTCTTGGGGCTTCAAAGGATTTGAAAACTATGATAAGGGTGGGCAATGGTGACAATATGCATATGTGTGGATTTTAATTTATATCATTAAACTGTAGAGTTGGCAGAAAACATTCCACCAGGAGCAGCTTTCCAGTTAATTCTTTCAAGAGGGGGATCATGCAGACTATCTGAGGGGTCACCAAGACCAAGAGCTAATCTTTCTTGTTATATTTAACTTAACACTTATATGTCATCTGTCAGGTCAGGAAGCCTTCTTTGTCGGGTCATTGACCCAAGACCTGTCTCTTATCTGAAACACTGCAGGAGTGCCAAAATTGTATGCTGCTTGTTCATTTTGACTGGGCTGCAGCTGGTGAGCCTTAACCCTTTAAGTCCCAATAGTGACCAACATCAATTTTCTCCTAAAAAAATCCATAGATTGTCAAGGGCAAAGTCTATGAGAATTAATAAAATGATCACAAAGGGAAAAGTCTTTGATCTTAAATCAAATTCTCTGAACCAATTTTTAAGGAAAATTAATGTATGGATATCAGTTTGGAGAATTTGTATTTGGATACTCTGCAATTCTTATGTGGATGACTTCTCTGTATGCTAATGCAAAAAAAAGATAAACTTCTCACAGTGTTAACACCACAAAACTAGTTGACTTACACTTTCACAGCACTGGTTCTTATGCAAAATGTTTCCTTTTCTCCAACGATTTTCTTTGTTGCAGAGAGTTGACCCTCATCACTCACTGACAGAAAGCAGCCATTGTATGTTTCTAGGGCAGCTTTATCCTCTTCAAACACACACTCAAACTGTTCTTGTGGACCAATGGCATCAGATCTACCACTGACATTTCCCATCATATCAACAGACATGTATTTCCCTGCCATTGGAAGAAAGAGTGTAAACATGTATTCACAAGCAACTACAGAATGCAGGGCCAAATTGTCAGGACTTAAATGGAAGTGGCTTGGTGGCTCACTGGGTAAAGACAAATGTTAAAAGAATGAGAAAGATAAATATTTAACTTAATAAACTGTTAGATACATTTTAAAGAACAAGTGAAAGTACATTGTATATATTTTCGGGGTTTGGTGGCCTGTCAGTCAAAGTTAGAGTCTTGAAGAATGAGGAAGGTACTGGTATAAAAAAAAATTATATATTTTAGTGGCCCAGCACCTCAGTGGCCTTTCAGTTGGGAGTGCTGAGTCACCAAGCCAATTAATGATAAGGTTGTTTTAACTCATTAATGAACCTCTGAGCCACTTGAAAGAATTATAATTCTAAAAAATAATAGTTGCTCTGTATTCTGTATTATGCCCATCATCGGCGATGCACGTCAAAATTTACTTATGGGAGTGAAAATACCAGTCCCAGAGTAAATGATAGTCTTGTAAGGTGGTTCCAGCTGTTCGGTCTGTGGATGAAATCATGTGGTAACTGCCAGTTTCGCTACTTGTCTAGTTCACCATGTCGAGTTTGCAACATGTTCACTACTAACACGCCGAATTCGCTAATTACTTTCTTCTGTCATCCTGCTTCCACGATTTTTTAGAATGAACATCTTGTTTTAAATAAGTCTGCCTTCCTCAACCTGAAATGGGCGCCATGTTTTAGCTCAGTTCGGTTCGAATTAAAACAGTGAATTAACAGAGGCAGCGAATTTGGCATGTTAGTAGCGAACATGTAGCGAACTCGAACACAGCGAACTAGACAGGTAGTGAAACCGGCATAAACCAGTCCTGAAGTGTGACTATTCGAGTGAATTACTGCGCTTTTCATAAACATGCAAATTCTGAAGTTCAAAAGCCAACTGACGATTGTATTTTTCGCTGCCGTCAATCATCTTAATGGACCTCTTAGGAAACAAAACTTTACTTTAACAGGTTCAAAAGGTCATGGTTTCTGATTTGTGATTGGTGGATTTCGATTCGTTTTATGTGTTTCTGTGTTTCAATGTTCGTTGCTTGTGATCGTAATTATGATTGATGGCAGCGAAAAACGCAATTGTGAAGTTGGCTTTTGAACTTTAGAGTTCGCATGTTTGTGAAAAGTGCAGTAAACCTTTTCAGCAAAATGAAATTGGAAATTTTGTCAAATTTACTTAAGGAAGTGACCGGGTTAACCTTGAAGGCAAACAAAATTTCCTCGGCCAGTTTACAAGGGGATGAGGCCCCAAATGAACTATCAACGATGACAAAGCCTTCAATAATATTTTCAACTTCTACTGGTATTCTTCTGCAAATCCAATTCCAAGAGAACTTGCGGGTGATTTTGTCTCCTCGCCATCTGCTAGTGAGCGTACAGATAGAAATGTGAAGCCGGTCAGATTTGGGATAAGATACTGGGAGAGTTTCATGAAATGATGTGGACAATAACAAGGTATTCAACTTGTGAACGTCTTTGATCGCGTATTAGTTTGTCCTGTACGTACCATAACCCGATTTCAGTGCTATTTTTTTATCGGACAACTGCACTGCAGTAAATACTTCAACAGGAGCCGGTGAATTTTCGCCATCATCCCTCGGTTCACCAACAGAAAACAAACCACTGTTTAATGCCTCCACGTAAGATTTCTTAAACGTTTGCAGCGCGACGTTACCGCTAGCTTCAGCGAATGATTCAACTTTTCTCCAACCACCATGGCGAAGTGCATCGATATCAGATGGTTCTCCTTCTTCTTCTCTTTCTCTTTTCTTCTTCTTGTGCTTTCGTTTTCTTGAGCTATCGTCCATTCCTTTGAGTTTCAGTCGACCTACTTTAACTTGCTTGTAGTTGTCCGCCATCTCGACGATTGACAGAAAGTAACTTGAGCCCGCGATAAAAGAGGAGCTCATGAACACCAACATCGTCATGTAAGCCAACTGAAGTGTATCCAAGGTTATCGGGGAACTGGCACAAAATGGCGTTCTACAGTCATTTTCGAAAAATCACAGTAGAGCCTGTGTTGTTCTCTTACATGATGTGCTTATTTATGTCATATCCCCTTATCCAACAGCTCGCGTTCAAAAAGATTTGCCACGAGAAATACAACGGTGAAATCTGCAAAAACCTCACCAAGTCACAAGAAATCTATGTGCAGCAAAAGACATCGAAATGGATTCTGTACCAGTCTGTTGCATTGACTTTACCATCGATCTTTGCCTCCCTACTCTTGGGTTCATGGTCGGACAAAGTCGGGCGTAAAGTCATCCTCATTTTGCCGTCCGTGGGAAGCGTTTTGCTGTACATTAATTACATAATGAATGCCGCATTCTTTTCACTGAATGTCAATTATATTATCATTGGCGTTTCCATCTCTGCGCTATTTGGAGGTTTTGCTACCACGCTCCTGGGCGTTTTCTCCTACATTTCGGACATCACTGACAAGTCCCAGCGAACCACGAGAGTAGCTGTTTTAGAATCCATGATATTCCTTGGCGGGACTGCTGGCAATTTGGTCGGTGGAGTGTTGGTTGAGCACCATGGTTTTATGCCTGCGTTTGGCCTTTGCTTGGCCCTAAATGTGTTAATAATACTGTACGTAAGTTTGGTCCTTCCAGAGTCTTATTATCCTCAACAAGATCAGGAAGGAAACTGGGCTTTACTTGCAGTACACAATCACCTGAAAGCATCAATAGCAGTCTTAACCAAGACTAGGCCTAAACATCAAAGACTGAATTTACTAGTGATTTTGTTTGGCATACTGTCATTCACTTTAATCAGTAAGTAGGTTATGTTATTTTTAATATAATTATACAAGAAACCACCCAAAATTACAAACCAAGACAGCATGCAAAGAAAGTAGTGTCAGATAGCCCAGTGCTAGTGGATTTTACTATCGGGCTAGTGAATAGACCTTGTCATGGTTTTTGACGCCATCTTGATGAGTAGGCAAACGCGTGAGAAATTACAGTGTTTGTATGAGAATCTAATGTCGAATAATTTCCGTAAAAAGGCTGTTCTGAAAAAAATATCAATTGTAAACGAAAACTACAAAGCAAAGGATTGTCCTAAAAAATTTGGGGGGCGTACCTGAGCTTAGATTTCTCCAGAGGCTTGCTTTAGATTTTCCATATATTTGTCTGTAATTTTTTCCCGGGACTTTCTTACAGACAAATGTATAGAAAATTTTAAAAAGTGGTTCTAGATCTTCTAGTGCATGTAACGCCCTCAATTTTTTTCATTAGAATTCTTAGGAGAGAAGCTTTAGTTTACAAATCATATTTTTGTCAGAACAGCCGTTCAACGGAAATTATTCGACATTAGATTCTCGTACAAACACTGTAATTTTTCACGCGTTTGCCTACTCGTCAAGATGGCGTCAAAAACCGTGACAAGGTCTATTTTGTTGTTAACTTGCCCGACAGGCAAGTGATGTTTTTTGAACAATTCGAATGACAGAAGGACTATGAAATCAATTCTGCTTGTCAAAAAGCGTCTGGGGTTAAAATGTCATCTGGGCTGGTAAATGCTAGTTTCAGCTTGCCCGAATGGCAAGCTGTAAAAATGATTTTCTTTGCACCCTGCAAGATTTGTTCAATCTATTACAGCAGTCCAGATTTCCAATAAGAAATTTGAATGACAGGTACATCTACCAGCAACAAGCATGTCTTCTCAGGGAAAGCAGAAATAGGGGAAGGGGGATACTTTTTCAAGACTTACGAAGAGGAGAATCTTCTCAACCTCCCCACTTAAAGTCACTAGTGAGGTCCTTCCCCCTCCACTGTACCTACTTCTTATTCTAAGGTGATTTGTTGGACACAATCTCTGAGTAATAAGGCAAGGCTAGTCTCTCCAGTCCATTTTTGTACAGTAACTGAAAATGGCTCACACACTCTGAAGTGTGGTAGACAGTGATTTTTAGAGTCTAGCTCTCTCCTTTCAATATTTAATGTCAGAACCAAACCCATTACCTACAGCATTAACATGGCTTTATCCAGTTTGCATATTCAAAAAGAGATCAATGGAATCAGTTTTTTTGGGTGTGATCGTTCTTATGTAGCTCACATGAACTAACACCAATATGCCTTGTGTACAATGTATTTGTCATTCTTTGAATGCTAGACAGTCCCACACGGCTGTATTTGAAACAACAGCTATTTTCTTTGATCTTTCAAACTGTTCCAGAACTCTCATAGTGATCAATGTTGCCAGACTTCACTTCTTACTAATTCTTGTGGTTTCTATATGATCATCACAATTATTATTGGGAAATTTTTCAGATAACTAGACATTACAAAATATTGCAGCAATGGAACTCTGATTAGTATGTTAACCATGTTGTAGAGTGTTTTATTTCATGGCCAGTGGAATCAACTTAAGTCCAGGTGTAGCACTGTTGAGTGAATTGACTTTCTGGCAAACCAACAGCCAGTGCCGTACATACATGTATAGGTGAAACTTAAACCTCTGGTACGGTTAAGTCCATCTGTAAGTCAGGGCTGAAATCTTTGTGCTGGGTCCCTAAAAGTGTACTAGGATTTGAGTATTGTATTGTGCCATGATTGGCCTGTTAAAAGCCAACTGTTTTTGATTAGCCAATTATTGAAGTGAAGGGGGAAATCAAAACATACCATATTTTTGATAATTTGTTGAGTCTGCCAGGGATCCATAACAAGGATTTTGCTGCTGCCTCGCAGACATTACTAGCAAGGGTGAGATTATGTCTGCGACACAGTACAGCAAACTGACTGCAACATATATCACAACATGTATCAAACAGTCATGATGTAAAAAAAAAAGAAATAATTATGTTAAACTATAACCCACAAAATAAGTGGTGACAGTCAGTGTTTTCAAGAGGTTTACTTTTTACTGGGGAAATTTTGGTGCTTTGGATTAATGGTTGTAGATTACAATGTGTACAAGAAGTGGTCGACAAACATAGAAATTTGACTTCATCTCTTGTAAACAAAGTAGTTTTCCCAGTCATATGCTCAGGAATGGGCATGGGTAAGGTCTTGGGGGAAAGGGAAGGGGCTGTGATTTGTATAGGTTTGGTTCAGTGATGTTACGTATAATAGATTTCTTGTCGTGAAAGGTTTAAACCCAGAAGTCATTTCATAAGTAGGTTGGGTATGATCATCCGGATGAACCTAGTCCTTAATAGGACTGTTGTTGTTGTTGGCAGTGACTGACTTTTTTGACAACTTGTGCGGTAGTCATCTTCAGAGACAAAGTGAGACTTTGTATCACGTCAGTTAATGGTATTAAACTTTGGTTATTGAACTGACTGGTCAATTAAGTCAGGATGTTTTTGTTTGTCTGTCAGTTAAGCCGTAATGTTATTGGCTATGAAGACTCTTGATGTCATTGGTGTGATTCAATCCATCAAATTGTCATTTATAATAATAATTGTTATAATAATTACTCACTTTCATACATTATTGTTTTCAGTTTTTGGTGGGTTTAATGATATCACAGCCCTGTATTGTAAGCGCAGCCCACGGAACTTCAGTCCAGCCTTAATTGGTTATTTTTTTGCGGAGGTATTATTTATGAAAGGAATTGGAGTTGTTTTGGTAATACCATTGCTGAACAAAATCCCTGAATGGACAGACCTTACAATTGCCATTACTGGTGCCATTGTAAGCATTGGATTTTATATCTTTCTTGCTTTTGCATCAAACAAATGGATGATGTTTGTTGGTGAGTTTAATGTGTGTGAGGTGGCTGTGTGACTGGTCCTGCAGGAAACAGTTAAGTTTGTTTCCCGTGAATCAATTATTGATGGGAACAAAATTAACTGTTTCTCCAAGGGATCAGTCTTTATAAAATGATTTGTTATAATTACAGATGGAAATTTCGAAGCTGGAAATTCATTTGTAAACCTCACTGTAACGGTGGTCGTTGGTCAACATTATTTTGTGGGTAACAGTACACTGTTACCCTCTGTCATCATAGAGTTTGCATTATTACCCACTCAGAGATTTTGGTGGGAAACAGTTTCATTGTTAGATGTCATGTGACCTTGAAGTAACCAATGAGAGCACACGCTTTTAGGAAAAAATTTCCAGCTATAGAACAGTAATATTGGAAAATATTATGTTTATAAAGGGTTTTGTTTATTGTTTTGTCTTGCAATTGTCACTTAGATATTTACTGCATACTGCAGGTCTTTCTTTACCCTGCGAGTAGAGTCTTCTTCGATTTTCCTAGGAAGATGCTCGCAGGGTAGTCTTTCTTCATCATGGTCAAAACATCACGATATTTAAGCAATAAATGAAACCTGTTATATATACATTAACCACTATAAACAATATCTTTCATGAAAATATCCTGTTTTGTGACTTTAAATCTGCTTAAAGAAGATCATGTGACTGTAAGCTGCAAAGGGGCCTACTGATTTTTTAATACTTTTTCCAGGTGGATTAATTGCTGTGGGTAGTAGTATCCTACCTCCGTGTATGAGGTCCAAGTTGTCAAAACAAGTGGAACCATCTGAGCTGGGCAAGTGACAGTAGTTGAGCAAAATGATATTGTGTAGTACAAGAAAAAATCTATAGTCCCCTCCCCCTGGAGGGCAACAGAAATTCCTAGGGGAAGATTATTTTACGTAGACATAAATTTCATTGATAGTTTTTTACAGTTGTTTTTTTTATGGCTTTTTTAATTGTTACGTCACTATCATTCATTTTGTCAATTATCACACAACAATGTTGTACTGTGCAACTCATCCCTAACACTATTCTTTTAGTACAGTGTATGTAATGTTTTTTTACGTTCTCCTCTGCTGATTGTAACCCTATACATCCTTAATGAGACAACTAAGGGAGAGGGAGTGGGGGGAGTTTATTTGCTATATTACAACCAATATTTCTTTGACTGATCTTGATTCACTGTGGTCCATTAATAACACTGGTATCTTTTTCAGTTTACATTTTGATGTTTTTTTCAGGTACAATGTTTGCTCTAACTGCATCATTAGAAGTTTTAGAGACTCTGTTAGCTTCTGTTATCTTCAACAATATTTATAGTGCTACAGTGGATTGGATGCCTGGGTTTTGTTACCTTTTGATGTCAGCAATAATCCTCATCCCAATATTCTTAATGATGTGAGTTGCATTTACAACACAAGTGAAATAATGATGATAATAATAATAATCATAGCTATAAGAAAATTCTCAAATCTGATTGGCTATCAACTGCCCTGATTTCAGCCTTAATAGGACAGTACGAGTCATGCCTAAGTAACTGCTTAGTGCGCGCGCACTCAAATGGCTTTTCTTTCACTGCTGGTAAAAAAAATCTGTGGAATTTCTTGTGTTTTGATTTAAAAAAAGAGCCTTATATATCGCAAATTTTGTTAAAGTTATGATTAATTGGTAACAGAACTTCGTGTCGTCCAATTTGGTCAGTAATCATACTCGTGATTAAACAAATCGGACTCCTGCTACGTGGTCGTCCAATTTTGTTAATCACTTGTATGATTACACACCAAATTGGACTCCACTCAGTCCTGTTACCATTACTACTACTACTACTACTACTACTACTACTACTACTACTACTACTACTACTACTAATAATAATAATAATAATAATAGTACCAGAAAATAGTCATCATGGTCATCATCGTCATCAATCAAAGTTGTGGGGTAGCAAGGCTAATTAACTGATCCCTGTGGACTGTAAGTGGACTACTAGAGTTGAAAGGGTTAAGTTTAGTATTAATTACCTTCTAGAGTTATAAAAACAGGTTTGATTTTCTAACTTGGTAATGCTGTTGCTTCTCCATTTTTAGCTGGTTGTACATCTTACAAAGACGTGATGATGCTTATTCAGCAATGGATGCTGTGGGCATATTATCAAGCTCAGAGCATTCTGTCAATTATGGATCTCCTAGTGAAGATCCACAAGCATAAAAAGGTTGCACTGCGGTGACGGCCAGTAGTTTGTTGCTAATTTTCTAGCCATAGGGAACCTTTGTGCCCAGCTATTAATATACATATGCATGTAATGTTTAACCCTTCAATAAACCCTAAGAGTGATCAGCATCAAATTTCTCCTTGTAATATCAATGCTTTGTAAAACAGAGTGGTCAAAACAAATGAGAATTATGGACATGCATGATCATGCAAAACCTTCTCCCCACTACTTCTGTATGAATTGAATAGGGGCAACAAATGTGAATTCAAATTTTGATCTCGGGTTAATACTGCTATAATCAAACATAGAGGTCACAGAAAGAAGAGAACTGTTCAAGATAAAAAAATCTTGATTTTTTTTAAGTAGTAACATTAACCCATTCACTCCTGGAGATTTTGCCGAAAAACGCGTTTTGAAGCTAGTCGAGTGGTTTTATGGTCACTGTCGGGTTATAAAGAGCTAAAACTTACCACAAACCGGTTTACAGGTCGAACACTTCGCGGCCTTCTGATCCAGATGCAAAATATCAGCTTGCGAAGTTCGGGCATGCGCAGAAAGCAAAATTTCGAGATAGTTTTTGGGTTTAAAAGTGACACAGCAGTCTTGACTTTTACTTTTCGCTTTCTCTCCTCCCTTCTTTTTTCGCTTTTCTTGCCTCATTTTTTTTTTCTCTTGCTGGGCATTTAGTGGGCTTCATTTTGGTGGGAAGAGTTTTTAGGAAAGCTTTTAGGATCTTAGGATTAGGTGAAAGGAAAGGTAGGTGGGTAATGGAACAAGATTTTCATGGAGATTTTCAGGTCAATGTCACGTGGTTTTTTGCTTGTTTCTCCGGTGTCCTTGACTGAATTGTGCTCATTCTGGTATGGTTTGAAAGATCTCTTCACTCTGCACAAGTTAGCGAAGAAAGTTGTCCTTGACCGTTAAAACTGATGACGTCACAATGGGTAGAAAGGACCTGGATCCGCACAGGCGGTTACGGGCGGTTACGGGCGGTTCAGGGGCGAATGGGTTAATAATGCCATAAACAGGGGCGAAACATTTTCAAATTTGAGAATATTGGTCTAGAAAAAACATTCATACTCCTGCATGCATCTCATTCTTGAGAAAAGAATGACAAAAGAGCACTTTAAAATAATGTCAAAAAAATTTTGTTATATGCCTCACAAACCTGTACCCCACTGATAATGTAGAATAAATTTAATAATGTTTGAAGCTTATCAACCAGGGTTAACATTTTATGAAGAATAGTATACTAATTAAGTGATTTGTAAGCAAATTCTCTACACATGCATTTCACGTTTTGGTGCATTTTTAAATCGTTCTTTGTAAAAAAACAATGTAACATTTCAGTGTTTACTGTTGTGCAGAACCATTACACACAATGGTTTGAGCAGTGATATGAGGCTAGATCCTGATTTATTTTGAAAGTTATGTCAAAATAACCCAAAGTTTGGAACATTTTGCAGTGTTGTTTAAAGAGAGTAAGACTCAATGAATGTACTGATCAAAGTCTATTTTCATGAGGCCTTCTCTGTGGCATTGGTACAGCAGCTCAAATACGTAAGAGATTTTTGTTTTTATTTTGAAATCGAGGCTGGTATACTGTAGTCACTTCACGTTAATCTTAAAAAAATGGATAAATGCATTATTAATTGAAACAAATTTGGATTGTAGACTCAGCAAACATGTGTACATAGAATAATAATAATAACAATAATAATAATAATATAATAAAAAAATATTATCCCACTCGTCATTCAGCATACAATCATAATGAAAACTTACATTGTGTTCATGCTCAGTTTTACTCACAACAGAGATAAGACAAAACTTTTTCAGTTGTATATCACTTGACAACTTAATCGTAACCTAGCATCACAGTTAGAAGCCCGGTAACTTGAACTCTGAAGGGAAACAAAAAACGGGAAATTTCAGTGAAATTTTGATCAAGGGAAAGGAAATTTTAGTTTGAGTTAGTGGAGAATTCCAGTTATCCAAGTTTGAGTTATTGAGGTTCTACTGTATTTTATTATGAAGACAAAATTTTATAGAGTAAAATTAGATCAAAGTTATTTTTGTTGATTAAATGGAAAGTGGGTCAAAGAATAAGTTTTTTTCAATAAAAAAATTCCATTCATATATTCTAGCTCATGACTTGTATATTTAAAGAAAGTAAAAGAAAACATTAATTTTTTGTTAATTGATTACAAGTAGTTTTAAAAATCATTTGAACAATAAAAATTACAAATGTTGTTGATTCTTGAAATGTTGTTAATGACCAGTGCCATACCTAGACCTCTTTCTCTCTATGAAAAATTTACATGCAAAGGAAGGTGGGAAGGAGAAAACGGGCAAGAGGTGCTTTGCCTTTTCCCAACCTATGATCCCTTGCACTCTGTCACCAGTCACTCGTGTCATTTGCATTTCGTGCTTGCCTCCATGCAAAAAATGAAGCACTTGAGGAGGAGGCAGGTTAATGACCCTCCCCTCCCACTTATAGACAGTTCATGGAACGTTCTGCCTGAGGGGGGAGGGGGGTTCAAGGGGTTTGAGAGAGGTAAATTATTATTATTTTCACAGTGGTTGCTGGTGGTTTACAAGCTCAATTTTTCCCATAGCTGTAAGAATCGCTTTATGATCATGAGGCAAGGAAAGGGTTTATGCTTTCAATCAAGCTCAACTCAAGTAAGTGCCAATGACCTGGGGGCAAGTAGCCTGTGAAAGCATCCGTTTTTTTAGGCTCAAGTTTCTTAGTTTTACCCGCCAAGAAAAACGGCGGGTGAAACTAGAAACTTGAGCCAAAAAAACAGATGCTCCTGCAGGCTAGGGGGCAAACAACTGGCACATAATAATACTGGTACTCGAGTCTTCAGAAATATTGCTCTTTTAAAGTTCCCCAATCCAGTGAGCAAAACCTACTGACCTGGAAATGTAATTTCGATGTTTTTAATGACATTTAGATGTAGTTAATTGATAACCGATAATTGATAGTAATTGATATCATCAATCATCAATGAATATAGATTTCCAATATAGATCGATAGAAATCGATAAAGAAAAAAAGGCTGTGATTCGATTAATATTGATGATTTTCCGATACAAAATCGATAATGATTTTTTATCGATTACTATCAATTCCCATCGATTGTTATTGATTTTGTTAATTGAAAAATTGTTTTTTCTGTGACTTCGATTTCTAACAATTTCTGATATCAATAGATACTAATTGGTGGATTTCATCGATTAATATCGATGATATCAATTGATTCTTGATATTGATTGTTATTGATTAACTACGTCTGGGGTATGGAAGTGTCATTATAGTCCTAGTAATGGCAATTACTCTTCCCCCAAACAACAAAAACAACTAAAAAATGTAACGTCATTTGAGGTAGGCAGCTAGTTTGAGTAGAGTAAATTATTGTATCAACAAAGTTTGAAAGAACATTTCTTTAATTCCTTCAGGTTAGGGAAAAGGAGTCAACTTTACTGTTGAGGGAGGTTTACTAGATTTTTTTTGGCCATTATACAATAATTAATGTCAGATCCCGAGGGAAAACAAAACTAACTGGTTTCCCGAGGGACCTGACATTAAGTGTTTTGTTATAATTTTCTAGACTGTCACTTCAACAGCAACAAGAGAATAACCAGAGCGAACCCAAACAGTCGACTCGGTACTAATAGCAACACAAATTTAATTCTCAAAACCACTGAATGAATGATTTACAAAGTACCTTCCTTATCTTATCTGCATTTATTTATTTTCCTCCACTAGCTGCTGTTTTTCTTCTCGGAACTTCTTGGATAACAGTAAAAATCGTTGCTTTTTAGCTTGAGACTTCTTGTTTGTGTTGTTGTGTTCTTCAGGAAAAAGAAAACTGGCTGGACCTGGCAGTGTTTTTCCTGCCTTTTGTCACGCCACTTTCCACCATGCTTTGATCATGTGCTGTAATGTAGCCCAAGCGGGGTACATTGCTTAATGTATCACGATCGGGATACATTTGATTTTAGTCAAGGTCACGTGACCAAGAATCAACCAATGGCAGTCCCTGTTTAGATGAGTGAAATTCTAGGAATATAACAATATTACTTATCAAAAGCACTGTCAGTTCTTAATAAAGCTTTTCTTAGAAATATAATGTGCACAAATTCAGCATTGCTACAAGTTAAACAAATCTGAAAAGTCACTGGTTTCATCACTCTTTTGGAAACAGTGTGGAAAATTTGCACAGGGAAACCAAAAAGGAATTATACGGCTGTCCAGCTGTGAGAGCCATTTGTTCCTTCTAGTGGACATGTGGTGTAACAAAGCATCTGAAATGTTTGCTAACAGTTCTCTGTAATCTGTGTTTGGTAAAGGTGTCTTCTCTTTGGGGTCGACCTCGACATTGAACAGCAGAGGAGGATCAAAGGACTCAACTGTTCCATCATCTACATCAAAATAAACAATAATTGAACAAATAATGATAAATAGTATCCTTTCCTGATGGGCATTTCCATAATATGGACAGTTCTCTTGGTCTCAAAAATACCCAATTTTAAACATTCCCTATAATAAGTATCATATATAGACCTTTCCCATACTCCACTCCAGTGAACAAACACAAAGAAATGAGGTTGAGACTTACGGTGGCAATTATCACCGGTGGCATTTGTACCTAAGCCTCAAGTTGTTGCCTTTGTTTGCAGCAATGTGGGAAAGGTCAATATTGCATGTAATTATGCAACTTATAAAGGCAAGTCTGTAATGTGGACACTTGGCTCTGATCTGTCCCAGTGTTTACAAATAAGTACAAGTATTTTATCAAAAAGTGTAAAACATCAAGACCCAAGTATGTTTGTCTATGTATACAAAAATGACAAGTTTCATTAATTTTGGATGACTAACGACTAATTTTATTTCTTTATTATTACCTTTGATGTCTGTGTAAACAACTTTATAAGATCCTGCTGTTATGGCAGATGGCTTGGTAACCTCAACGTAATGGAAAATATACTCATGTTGAGATTCTACCGATGTGTTGAACAAAACAGGCAACAAGCTTTTGCCATCTGACTGTAAAGCATCAGCACTATGGTTGAGTAATTCCAGCACAGTGGGCATAATATCCATGATGGTCACAGGTGTCTTTATAATTTGATTGGGTGTTATGTGTCCAGGCCATGTTATCACTGCTGGCACACAGATGGTTTGTTCCCAAACATCATTCTTATCGATACCTAGAGCAGTGTATTAACAAGACTGACATCAATCAACTCTGTCTTCATGTACACCTCTATAAGACAGTCACCTCTATAGAACAGACAGCTATAGCCTGTGAAAACAGCCGTTTCTCCTCGCTCTTCACCGCTGGGGACGTTTTGCGAGGAGGAATGTCTGTGACTTGGCAACAGAAATTCTATACTGATGACGTAAAATCGGTCTGGAATCCAGACAGAAGCGCTGATTGGTTGACGCAGTAGTTACATTGTTTTAGCTATTGTTTACGAATGACAGACAAAAGACAAAATGACACAAGAACAATGTAAACACAATGAATCTCTAACAAAACAGTTTATATTTGTGGAATATAGTCCTTTCTAGAAGAAGCATTTGAGTTTTGGTGGAACTCGTTCACAGATGAACACAACACTTTATATCACCAAAATTGACCAGGAGAAAGGTAAAATTGAACAAGTTTGCATTTGGAACCATATGACTACCAGATTTATTAAGTAAACATTGATTTGCGTCATCAGTATGGAATTTCCGCTGCTGAGTCGCAGACGTTCCTCCTCACAAAACATCCCCAGTGGCTAAGAGCAAGGAGAAACAGCTGTTGTCACAGGCTAAGACATCTAGAGTTGGCCCCCGCTGTTGTCAAGAAACAGATAGCCCAAGCCCAAATATTTAAGAGTTTGCATGAGAATGTACATGTAAGGATTGACATAACAGTTTAAAGGGGCTGTGTCACGGCAGTCCAGTTCATTTTGTTTAATTTTGCCAATTACTCGCCCCCAGTTGCTATGGAACTTAAAGTAAGCAAAGAAATTACATATAAATGACAAAGTCTGAGATCCAAGACAAGCAAATATGTCTCCTGAGAATTATTTTTGAAGTTGCAAGCAGCAGGGATCACCTTTGAAAAACAGTTAGCCTGAACAGTTTTCAAAAACCCCACTTTTGATCCGTTTCAATCTTCTTCAGTTTTGCCCATCCATGGCATCTGTTGTTGTTGTTATCATGCTATTTTAACCGCCCTGCTTAAGTTTTAAGCGGTTATTTTTATGTTTCTCTTAATTTAATGGACATTTTGTAATTTCCTAATTTGGCTGAATTTCGTGACACAGCTCCTTCAATATATGGGAAAGAAATTTAATTAATTTATGGAGAGGAAAACAGTGAACCTTAATAATAATAAATGCTTGCTGAAATTATTATTCAGCAACAGCACCATGGAAACATAAATGATACTCACAGGAGGAAAGTAACTTTTTTAATTTAATGTTTCTTTCCCATATTTTCTGTTTGAAACTGAGCTGACAAATTTAAATAACGTTGGTGTAACTCTACTACTTAATATTATGTATGCAGTAAAGAAGAAGTTAAGGCCAAGTAAAAAAAAATGTTTCTTGTCCTTACCCGCTATAGTTATTGGGGCCACCTCTCTTTTTTTGGAAAAGTTAAAACAAACAAAACCAACAGGCATCACTTTCAACACCAATTATTCCACAATCCTGCATAACAGACCATGCTGTTTAAAGCATGTTGTATAAATAAATCAATTTTGTGTTTACATTATCTGGCATTTCATTTATTGATATTTGACCCAATAACTCCAAATTATTCTGGGAGGGGGTAATAATTTGTAAAAGAAGCTTTCAATTGGCAATACCCACCAACTCTAGTTTTTAATGGAAATCCAGATGAGAAGCAGTCAGTAACCTTGCAGCTCTTCAGAACTTCCAATTTCATAGGTTCCCCTCATTTCACAGCTTTTCTGATCTTTTGTTTTCTGGCTAGATTCCACTGTTTACTTTGTTTGTTCATTGTTTTCCCAACCAATCGTGTGAGGTCTTCTGAGAGCTGCATGGTCACCCGAAACAGTGTCTTTTTTTTTTTTTGACTTGGCCTAACCTGATCATTGTTTTGGCAATTTTCACCTTTTGAACAGAGTGTTTCTTCATCTTCATTTTCAGATGGTGTAGAGCTGTCACAAGTTTCATCAACATGATGCCCCGTGGCTGATGTAAATATAACAATGGTATTGTTGTCAACTCTCCTTTCTCTTATTGTCCTCACTATCCTCCCAATGCTCCAGTCCACTTCTCTTAAAGCATCGGAATAACTACTCTTGCTACCATTAGAAAACAACTGTGACGCAAACACCGGCTGGTTGAGGTTCATGAAACTCACAAATAAAAAGAATGGTCTGCTTGAAACTGATGATTCCTCTAAAAAACTAACAGCACTTCTCGTAAACCGCAGTGTCAAATTTTCTAAAGTGTAGGGTTGTTCAATGATGTTGTTATTCTTGTAGAGTACACAGCTCCTTATCTGAATTACGTCCATGGTGTAGTGAATGACATCGTGCAACACACTGGTATAAAATATAAAAGCTATTATAATTATGAAAACAGTGACCATGTTTATAGAATATCCATTATACCAAACAATAAATGCAACAATTGGTAAAACGTAAAGCAGTGGGCTGAAAAACGAGAAAACAGATTCCCAAGTATATTGAGAATCTGATGCCGCTCTATAATTCTTTGTGCAGTGTTCTTTGTGGGCTGACGGTACGCCATACCAATAATCAAACCCATGATTAAGGGGCAGATATTCTCCATTCCTACCGACTCCAAGACCCCACAAACCAACAAAACTCGTCGAATAGCCTTTCGCCTTTAAAACTTTTCCCAAAGTAATTTCACTGTTAGGTAGTCCTCCAGTAGAAGCTAAAGATGGCATTTCCTTAAACGATAAGAACTTGCTCTTTATCATTCCATTTCGAGGTGGCAATAATCCTGTTAAGATGGAAGCTAGGGAGGAAATTCTCGAAGACTGAGAGTACCAACGTGAAAACAACACTCCTTCACGAGCCAAGCGATCGATGTTCGGAGTCTGCTGAGAATTATTCCCATAAATACTTAGATCCCGAAAAGAAAGATTGTCAGTTAAGAAGATGATTATGTTACGATTTTCACTGAGAGCGGTCTTGCAAGAGAAACAAACAGAGAGAAGAAAGAAACTTGTAGATGCCGCCATCTTGAATTTAACTTATACCGCTGACCACAACGTCTGCTCAAGTTGAGCCCAGATCTCGTGCCAATCCCCAGAGCATTTTCTCTTTTTTTGGTCAGGCAAGCCCCGCAAAAAAAAAAAAAAAAAAACATACGAGATTGTTCCTCAGTCAATTATGTGCGTGGATGTGCTGTGCGCACAAAACGTGCAAAAATTTCAGTAGCTATACGACCCGAAAGTTTTCCTGGCAGCGACTACTATAACTCGGAGACATAAGGGCACTTAAAACCTAGTGAAAATTATTGATTCTAGCTAAGGGAGCATTCATAATTTACCTAGAGGGTGGGCTATGATGATTTTGAGGGGGGGGGGGGGGGTCACTCTTTTTCCCTACTATGATTTAGGGGGGCTGTGGAAAATTTCCAACGAAAATGACATCAAGCATAGGGGGGGGGGGGGCAACCATTTTTTCCCTGAAAAAGAAAAGGAAATGAAATATGCTGTTAGACGCTCTTATAATTCCTGTCTTTTATTTCATTTCGACAAAATGTTGATACAGAACTAGAGTATGAAACTTGATGCATGACGCCCATTTCTTGTGCTTTCTTGTTACTTAGTGCAAGTTGTTACTGATTTAATATGTTAATTACTAATAAAGCTCAATATACCTGTCACAAGACTTTGATATGGCTAAGGGTGAGTTTGACATGTTGTACTTATGTGCTGGGGGAGAGGGGGGGGGGGGGGCTATGATATTCTCCTTTGATAAATCAACATCTCTTGAGGGGGGGTCAGAAAAACCCCCTGAGATGATCAGGGGGGGCTTCAAAAAAATGAAAGGAAAAAATAAGGAAATCATCATAGCCCACCCTATAGATAAATTATGAATGCTCCCTAAACAGAACATAGGTTATCATAGGTAAATGAAAGGAGTTGTTTAGATGAGCGTTCCAGACAAATGGTTTCTCCCCAATACACATGCCCTTTTCAGAACCAAATAGTGTTTGCAGTGTGTCTAAGTTTCTTTCGAGGGCGATTCTGGCCGAAAAGCCTTGTTTTTTGCTATTTTTTCCCCTTTTTCTTCAAAATCTAGCCCCCACGGGGGAGAAATGAATGCATGACAAACGAACCCCAAAGGACGTCTGCGGGGAGGCTAAATCTAGCTAAGATTTCATTTAAAAAAATCTCAGCAAATAAAACAAGAAAACTCTTTAGACGATAGCGGTGGAAACGGGGGATAATGCTGTATGCAATTTTTAAATAATTTCTTTACTATTGTTTACAGATTGACCACGAAAAACGACAACACAATCGAGTACAGAGAATACGAAAGTGCTTCAGTGACTCCAAAAACAACACAGAAATATTTCACCAATTTCCAAAATCCTTGTTTCTTAAACAAATGATCGTCAATCCCACTAAGGTTTTTTCCCTCATTAGTCTAATGTAAGAGCATCTAATCGCTTTTCTTTGAGGTTTGTTGGATGCCCGGGAGACAGTTTGTTTTGTGATAAAGCAGTTTTGAGTGCTAAGGCCTTTGTGCCACGATACTAAAATGGCGGCCGAGAAAGCTATATCTGAGCATTCCATCAGTATGCCATGTATTAGAATAAGTATTTTATTTCTCTGTTTAAAAACTCTTGAATGATAGCTAAATGATATGACTCTAAATGATATGACTCTCTTCATAGCATAAAAATAAATGAAGTTTACTCTAACTTTGTATTACATTAAAGTAGAAGCTTATCCAGCACGCTGGGGCCAACCCACCCCCAAAAACGATCACATTCACGCTATAGACGTTCAGACAGTATATGAAGTGGCTCAAATATTTGCTGAGTTGTTTGCTCTGGTTGGTAATTTCTTAATTGCTTCGTACCTGAACAATCTAAAGTAAATGGAGTGCGAAGCAAGCCTGTTCCAAGCAAGAGAGAGCAATCTTAAGAGCATTTTCCAATAACTTTATAGGGCATCAGGACAAACTCTGAACTGAGTGCGTCTAGACAATTTATCTCTTTCTCCTTTCCCCACCCCCACCCCCATGTGCTCATTTGCGGTTCTTATACATGCGCTCGACTATGGCTCTAAAGAGAACACAGAGGGTCTATGAACAGGCTATCTTCGATTCTTTCCCTTTTCCCGGTTGGATAGTCCGTAAATGACTCTCCTAAAGGCCTTCACCGTCGTTTTGCCTCTACTTACAGCTTGGTCTGAACCCGAAGCAATTCATGGATAACACTGACCAACGCTCCTTGTGTAGTTCTACTATGGCGCAATTTTTATGGCGCAAAAAACAACTGGAGAGTGTCATGCTGTGGTTTTAGTACTAATTTATTTTAGCGGTTAAAAGGTACAGATTAAGCTATGTTTCTTCATACCTTCACGCTACAACTTCTAAGCAACCAACCATGCAAAAAGAGAAAGTAAAAAGGGCGCCAAACATGATCGAGAGACCATGAAAAAAACCGCCACGCCAAAGTAAGATATCAAAAACCAACTGAAAAATATAAATAGTGGGTCAAAAACATCGCACCGGTGCCTTGAAGAGTAAGCACTAGACTCAGATCAGTTTAGAACATACTTCTTCATGCATATTTCGCTATGGCTTGAAAGACCAGTAATCGAAGTACCCCCCTCCCCCCGCCCCACGGCATTTTTGCGCGCTGGGTGGAATGATTCCTATTTCAGTTTTATTTCAGCTTTGTTATTTGTTAAATGTGATATTATTATCGGGTTATGGCTGTTGATCATGCCCAGTGGTCTGACAGGTTTTCAACTTCGGCTCCGTTTGAAGTGGATCACTCGCTTCCATGGCCATCAAATGCCATCAAACTACAAACATTTTTTAAACCTTCATCATTTAAACCATAGATCATGTGCTAAATTAGTGTACGCTTAACTGATGGAAACCCTCGTGTGCAACCAAGAGAGAAGTAGTGAAACTTGTGTTAAGCGGACACTCATTTACTGAGGGGGAGGGGGACGATCAACCTCGTCCCCAGGGCTTTTCCCTCAAAAAGAGGGGAAAGCCCTGGGGACGAGGTTGGGGGACGATGAAGAGGTGTCAGTCAGTTTCTTGTCGATTCCTCAGTTCTCGAAAGTTTTCATTATTTGTATTCCACTCCCAAAAAGCGGCACATTTACTTCATTATTCCACGCACGAAATGGATGTTATTCCATTTTCACAAATCGAAAATTCCCGTTACTCTTTTTCTATTATTTTTCTTCATCCCTTGTCTCAGAGGGTTAAGGGTCTTTTCCATCCCTCCCTCCATCGAAGAGACTACCCGCACAAAGGAGAAAGAATCGGTCCGCCATCTGCAATGACGTGATTGGACAAAATTGGTCACGTAGAGCGTGTCCAACACCGCCCGCCACTCTCCTTAATAAACGTTTTTCTTCAAAGCAGTCGTAAACAGTAACTTATGGTCCCACTCTGTGTCCCACTTAAAACAAAAATGTATAAACTTAGAGGAAACTACTTTAGAGAATATAATCTTCCTCACAATCACGGATGGATGAAGTTTCACAATAACTAAACCGTAACACATAAAGCCGTTTTCAAAGAATTTACCAAATGTTAATTAACATCGCCACAGGGTATATCATTCAGATGGTCGAATTAGTGTTTAATGCAATACACGGAGAACAATTTCAAAGTTGCGAAACGCAAATTTTTAAGAACATTGATGGAAAAATAAAGTTTCTTCTCAAATTTCCCATGAGAAATTGTTTTAAAGTACTCAGTATGCAACTACGGATGACTGGTTTGCTTACATCATGGTTGCTAGGATTGATTTCGATTTTGCTAAAAATTCCGACAGCGATCAATTAATGGGATTATAATTCGGCTGACAACTGACACTTTAACATTGCTGCCAAGAAGCCAAACACAGTCAAATCGTGACCTGACTTAAGGGCCTCTTCATATGAGCCCGGTTACCGAGATGAATTTTGCCTTGGGTTCATATGAGAAATTTCAGCCCGGTTTCCGAGATGAGAAAAGGTCAAAGATCCTGGGTATGAGTTCTGGCGCCAAATTTGGGAAACAAAGCGAACACAGCGAAACACAAAAATTTTAACTTTCGGGCCTATCTTAGCATCGGTAACTCTTAAAGGTGTATCACTCCAGTTAAATGGGATACTTATGATGTGGAAAACACAGCAGGCAATGCAAGACGATGCCATCCGGACCGCCAGAATTCGTCCCGCCGTTCATCACGGTAACCGGGATGAAGTGTTCATATGGCAAAATTTCCACCCCGCTTACCGAGATCTCGGGAACCGAGCCAGCCCGCCCTCTCATATGAACACATCGAAAATTTTACAAAGGATTTAGAGGTGAAGCGAGATCTTGGAAACCGGGCTAAATTCTCCCGGCTTATCAGTATATCCTGTAGGGCCTCTTCGAATCGTACACGCAACTTGCGATTGTTTTTACTTAGAAGCCCATTTTTCTCTGCTTGTAAATATGCGTAACCGTTTTCATTTAGATAATGTGAAAATGTTTTGCACTTGCCATTTCAAACCTAAGCCCACTCTGATCCACGATGCTTTTTGCTGTAATGTTTTCACAGTTTCTTGCCCTTGAGTACGTTGAGGATACTCAATAAGCACGTTCGTCTATGCGCCTCCGATTTCGGAATAAATAATAGTTACAAGGTTGTACCAAATATACGTTTTTTCGAAATCCGAGCGGGCCATAACCTAGTCCGCCCCACGGGAATCTAGTTCGCTTCTTCTTGGACATGGAATTTTACCCCCATTTTTAATAAGATAGTAAATAATTGGCGGCAAATTTCAGCTATTTATTCAACAGGAGAGGTTTGAATTCGAGAAAAAGCTTCCTAGGGGTGAATATTTGAGCATCATAAGTGCAGGAGGTGAAATAAAAGGAGATCCCGCCAGAAACCTATTATGCGTATTTCTAGACTTGGTGCATAATCAAAGAAACGCTTCCCAAATGATGGTTTAATAAAAATGCAGACTTACAGAATATTGCAAGATCTTTGCGGATTTACCGGTACAAATGTCTGTTTTCGGTACCTTCCATGTTTTAATCTCAATTTTTCTTAAGACAAATAGAAATAAATCAAGACGAAGGCGTTGTCCTGCCTCATTTAGCACAATGACTTTGCCCAGAGCTAAGGTAATGCCAGATTTTTCGATATTAAAACGCCAATGAGTACCTGAGTCTAGCAAGAGGTCCGAATGATAATTATAGCATTGATACGGGTACTAGTTCCTCTAGCAAGAGTGACTCTCACAACCAAACACGTCCTAAGATTAAACTCGGCTTTTTATTATAAGGAGAGTTACTCTTTCACTTCACAGTACTTCACAACTTCCTCAACAACATGTTTCTAACAACGTCTTTCTTCAACTAATCTTGTGTCCTCTGCACTTCACTTTCTTTCTCTCTAAAATCTACTCGTTCGCATCTCGCTATTTATTTGTTTGTTGGTCGTTGACCATATGTTTACGTTCTAACTTGATAATATATTTATATTCTTATTAACATATATTAACTTGTTACGCAAAATTCCTTTTAAGAGCCTTTCTCTGGTTCTGAAGGAGAATGACCCGTAAAAGAAACTAACTAAGCAAAGTTCAGTAAAGGAACACACTTTTACGCAGCTACTTTTAAGTTACTCGGTTCTTTGAAGCTAAAAAACCAAAAGTGCAAACTTCATTAATTACAAACAAAGGATAACTCCCATATTGATATAGGTGAGAACAAGATAAATAGAGGGAAAACTTTACCAACAAAACCGAGCCGCATAACCCTTAAGGATAAGCATCTTCGAAGCGACGTCAAGTTCGGAGACAAGATGTCCCGCTCATAAACCTCATTCCTATATGAACACACCAAAGGAGAAATTCTTCACTTAGTCAGAACATTCATAAAGAGTCATAGAATGCACAAAGAATAATTAACCTGAAAATACATGATGGTACAGATGGGGGTTGTCCTTGGTCAATAACCAACTAAGAAATGATGCATATGATCTGATTTCGTGCATGGTGCAACAAGGCACACTTTTAATCTTTAATCTTTTAGATAAGAAGTTCATTAGCAAATGTTATTTATCTTCTTTGACTTTGATACTTATTAATACACAGTCAAAATGTTTCAGAACCTAGAAAGCTTCCTACAACGATATATATCAGTATTTATGTCGAATTAACTAGATACAATTGTCAGAAATCAATCGGCAGATTCCATTTTTCATGCTTTATCTTTTCATCTTTTAAACATTGTTTATTGGCGTCATATTTTAATTATTCCGCAAAGGACACATTTAGCTAAATCAAGTGAAATATCGGTTTCATCTTAAAGGTCATTGGAAAGATATATAGAACTTCCATCAAGTTATAATATTTTTTATAAATCGGGGAGATACGTCCTGTGACAGCATTATTCTCTCGCAAAAAGCTTTTTGGCAAATATTTACTCTTAATGCGTCGAAACCAAAGAAACGCTTCATATGATGATTAATAGGGGAAATGCTAACGTACAGAAAAATGTTTGAGATTCGCTGACGCACAGGTATAATTGTTTGGTCTGTTTGGCATCGGTACCTTCTATGTTTTGAAATAAACGTTCTTCAAGCTAAAGACGTGGTCTTGTTTGCCCCATTTTGGACAATGACTTTGGTGGGAAAGGTCGAGAAAAAGCAACCCATGACTGAAATATTGGAACAGCAATAAGTAGGAGGTCCCAATGTTAATTAGGATTATGCCTTCGTAAAATTCTTTCATGCACAATGCACCGAAACCAAAGAAACTTTCTTTGAGTTTTCTGAAGACAAATAGTTTTTCTTATCTGAGATAAACCTTCCTTGTGTCTTACCTCATTTTAGACTATGCCTCTGACGGCTTAGGTAATGCGAGACGTTTCAAGAAAATCAGCCCATAACTGAAATATTGGAAAACCAATGAGTACGTGAGCTGAGCAGGTTGAATAGTATGGAACAGCATTCCCGACAGTGATCTTGCTCTACCTAAATATAAATTTAAGAATACCCTACGGAGTCGGCTACTGGGCATTTTGATACAGGAGGATACTTATGTTGGCGTGCGTACTTTATTTGACGTATTTAGTATATATTAAATTTTTATTTTAATTTCATTCATACCTTGTTTCATTTATCTGTTTTGAAATATATGTATTTTTTTGTCTTATTAATTGCCAACGAGGCAACCGAGGTAAGAAGCGAGGTTGCCTGGGCGGCAGAATTATAACGCCGCGCAATGTAGGCCAATACTCTCCAAATCTGCGTAACCCTCTTAAATTTGCATTTTTGACTATACTTGGGTGTAAGTAAGACCCCATATTTGGGTGGTGATATCATGATCTTGTACTAACTCGTCGTCCGAAATTGGGTGTATCAGTGTGCAGCTGTTCGTTGTCTGTTTAAGAACAGGTGAGCAAGCTTTAATACGATTTCTAGGCAATTAGTGCTCTGGTTTGCTTTATAATTTGCGTTTAAAGCAGCAGCTGATCAAGGGATAGGGTTTTACGCTCAAATGTTTTTCAGAACCAGCTCGATTTACATTGAGGTAGCTGTACGCTTCAGGACTAAGCACCAGGGTTTTCAGTGTCCTCTTTTCCTTTGTGAATTGAATTTTAAGCGGTTGTTGATCAAGGCATAGGGTTATATTCTCAAAAACTTTATCTTTTAAATGTCTTTCGAGATATTTTGTCAACCAGCATGTTTTTTTTTGCTGCTCGATTTACATTGAGACAGCCCAAAACTCCCGCCTCTGGGGAATGCAACGAATTTGCGGACCTCTTGTTTTGAAGACTATCATTATGCCTTTCGAGAGACTCTTTGTCCTGTGACACTCGCTCATTAGATCTCTGTATTTTATTCAGGTTTATATTTTTATACCTCTAATACATTCCGCCCCATTCTTGGGATTCTCACACATTTTACTTTACACCAATTTTTTCTGGTGTATATTACCACGCGAAATATTTTTCTTATCCCTGTTGCTCGGAATTTAATTATTATTTTTAATTTCAGCAGTCAAAGACCTCATTTAAACTATATTTTTCTTTCTAACGTTTATAGTTTTGCTACAATGGAATTTTCCCAGAAACATAAGTGCTAAATTGCTCATATTTACCTACAAAGTTTCAAGCCATGTGGTGATTGTTGAATAAAAGCGAAAGCCTTAAATGTGCCAAAGTCGTTGTTTTGAACTTGGGTGCCATCCTTTTCCTTTGCGGAATCCATTTTAAACCTCTAAAATTATGAAAAAAATATCGCGAAGAACTGAATAGGCACATTCCACAAAAGATAAACGAATTCGCCTCGTTGGCACTTGCCGGAAGGTACCCCTAGTTTTAATGAAGTTGATTATAATGAAAGCTGAAGATCTGAGGTGCGGTAAATTGCTATTAAAAACTTTTTAACCTTTCGCATCCTACATATTTTACTCTTAAGGACTCTTGAAAAAAAAAAGGACTTTATTTGAGTGCCAATGTATTTACAGTTGTATTTAGCACGAAAGTGCTAATTGGGGACACTATATATTAACGTCTCCAACTGGAGACGGGATGGCCATTTTACGTGGTCATCCGAGCCACGCAAGAGTACCAGCCTGTTGCAGTGCAAAGGGAGTACCTTCATTTCTCAGTAATTTTAAGACCCTGAGTATTGGTCCGACCCCGGGAATCGAACCCGCGACCTCCCGCTCTGCAGTCAAGTGCTCTACCGACTGAGCTAATTCTGCCGCGGTGAAACCAAACCAAGCAGCAATCTGTGTTAAGCGGACACTCCGTAGACTTCTTTGGTTTGTTGTATAGAACATGCGAAAACGTCGGCCCGCTTTATGCAGGTCCCTCTGTCAATTTCCCATACTAGCTGCCATGAGATGTAAAGAGTCAGACACCAAAATAAGGGGTGAAGAAGATCTGTGCTCAAGCGAGAAGCGTCGGTATAAGAAACTGAGATGAAGAACAAAAAGTTGGCCGGATGCACTGTTAGACCAAACAACAAGAAGAAAACTGACATGATCAAATCAAATAATGATAATAAATTTACTAAATAAGATAAAATAGTTCAAAGAGAAAGAATTTGGCATCTTTCTTTTGAAATAACGTCATCCCTCACCTTTACTTTGATCTTCATTTAAATTAAAACCAACAAATTAGAATAGACTTAATTGGCCATTGAGGTCTAGTAAATCGATTTAACAATGCTATAGATATGCATAAAAGTAAATAAATAAATAAAATAAATAAAGAAATAAAACTGGCTTCAAAAAAACATTTGCGCGGAATTAAAAGACAGCCTGAACGCCTAGCCATGGATCACAGACTGTACAACCCGGAGCGAGGCTTTGACAGAGCAATGTTAAGCATTGTTTGTTATGTTACATTGGCGTTTAGCCTCCAGAAACTCACAAAGAGCCGCAAAGACCCTGAAATACATACGATAGCGTGGGTCTCCGCGGTTTTTTCTAAGGCTAGAAACGCATAATTTTCATAATTTTTTTTTGGCGGAACAAAAAGGTAGTGAAGCGACATACGCCGCAAGCACGCGTAGGTATCGGGTCAGTGGCAGCATACAAATTAATTGTTATGATTTTCAGCTGAATGTTTTTCATTTTTTTAAAAAAAAGAAATCACTACTCTATTTTCTTTGGACAATGAACTAGCTTGAACGACATTGAACCTGTCAAAAAAACTATCAAAACCAACAAATTATCATATTTTTTATTGGTGGTTATAAATAAGCTTCAGTAATAAAGTGGATCATATCCAACAATATCGTTTGAACAGGTTTCAAGTTTGGTGTTAGAGCTAAAGTTATAGTTAGAGCTCGTTAAGCAAGAGTTAGCGGTTTAATTAGATAATAATAATAATAATAATGTTTATTTCTTATATTGCGCAGTCTAGCATGCGATAAAGATATGATCGAGTGCGCATTACAACACTAAAATCTTAAAGTAATAAATGGCTAGTCCAAATGATGATAATAATAATAATAATTTACAATTTTCGGAAAACAATAAAAGTAAAATATGAGTTAATAAAAGAACTAATAAAAAGCTAATTTAAAAAGATGTGTCTTTAGTAAAACTTTAAAAATGTTCAATGATTGACATTGTCTAATTTCTAGAGGGAGTCGATTCCATACTTTGGGCGCAGCATTTTCAAACGCCCTATCCCCGAGTGTCTTTTTTGTTCTATAGGTATTATCCATTAGGAGTATGCCCCGGTATGATCTCAACTGATACCGCGAGCTCTCTTTGATTTTTATCAAGTCTAAAAGATATTGTGGTGCGACGCCGTAGATACATTTGTGAACTAGCATTGCTATCTTGAATTCTATTCTGTGGGTAACCGGAAGCCAGTGCAGGTTGATCAGGGATGGTGTGATAGGATCATACCTAGATATAGTACATACCAGCCGAGCTGCCGCGTTCTGCAGGCGTTGCAGCTTACCAAGATGAACAGCGGGCGTACCATATAATAGACCGTTACAATAGTCTAATCGTGACATTATAATAGCCTGTACAATGGACTTCCTATTATCATATGATAAATACATATAAATAAATACATATAAATAGATAAATATGCGTTACAGTACGTGATATTACAAAAGAAAAAAAATGTAAATTGTAACAGTACAAGTTTGTTAGTTGGGACCTGTTAATACATGGAGGTGGGGGACCCCAGGTAAGTGAGGTAACCCGCTTAGCTGATGTAACCCGCCTGTCCATATAACCTCTCATTTTAATTTGATTGCGTTTACATGATAAGTGGGGTGCGTAATTTATTTTCAATATAAAATTTTTTTCAGTTGGGCCATCATAACTTGATTGAAAATAAAGTCAGAATTGCGCACAATAAATCATAATAACTATTAAATTTGCTATTTCTCGCGGTCGTGTGATTAATATTAGCCGCCGCCAAAAAACCTTGGAAACTGTTACAATTACTTCGGTGTGAAAAATTGGAAAGAGCTTTTTGAAGCAGCGATACGATTTGGAGGCATATTTTTTCAATATTTTTATTATCACAAGTTTGACCGCATTTAAAAACTTTTAAGTCTGTATGAGACAATTATGATAATTTGACTTGGCGGGAAATTTTAATGTACCCGTTTTGCCGCATTCGAGCAACAGAGTGCATCTTATCTGCCTTTGATGTGTTTTTTCAGTATCTTTCTCATCAATAAATTGATTTTTTTGGTGTTCAATTAAAAATTCTTCAGAGAAGAGCCTTCTTTCTCTCTAAAACTATCCGTGCATGGTGTATCCGTTGTGTCAGCCGCTAAATATAAAAATAATTGGATGATCGTTTTCTAAGCTTTTGATTTCTTTGTAGGGCTACATCACCTAAATAAAGTTTTACAAATTCATTATTTAAAAAAAAAAATCTTAAATTTGAGATCGCAAAGTGAAAAAACAACTTAAACAGGCTCATTACATCTTGGCTGTACTTTTTAGTCTCTAGTAAAGAAAGAACTAAATATAACTCCCGTTAAAGTAGCTCATTAAATTAGATTTCCTCACATTGATTTACTTTGAATAGTTAGTGATTGGCAGAAAAATATCCCGTGGCTTTTTTAATAAGATTATATGATTTTAAAAAATAACTGAAAAATTAAAACTGACGACACCTGCATGTTTCTATAGCTCGGATCTATATGTTCGTTCTTGGCTTATGTGCCTTTCTACGCCCCTCTGTGCAGATCTACCAGAGCAAAATTATTTTTCTTTAAATTGGTTTTGTCTGGTTTTGCTTTTCCGAAATTTAATTGAAACAAAGACCAGTTCAAAGATATGAGACTAAATGAAACGGTTGACTCCTTTCATGCACATTGCAGATCCTTTTTGTCTGATCAAGGCCGATCAAAGTATCATCACGAAGTCCGTATTTCCGCTTACCATGCTTGCAATTACGGCCGTTATGATTACGTCGGTCACGTCACGTGACATGTTGTCCCATCGTTCCTATAGAGGTGAGTTACTCTTCTGCTCCATTTTCAAAAACTCTAATTGTATACGGGTTATACGATCTACAACTTCATCAACAAAAATACCCTAGGAGCAATCGGTTTACAGTTAATAGTTTATAGTTCAATTTACTTGTGTTTTGAGAGGCTTTCTGGGTGAGGGGTGGGTTGTTGTTCCGAGTATTTTCCCCTTTGCTGTCCCAGCAGATAATAAATTGATTGACCCTTGGTGTAACTGGGGGATTTGTTTCATTTAAAAATGATTTCTCCTACCCCTGTCAGTAGGACAATCTTGTTTCCTGAGAGGCTGTTCTGGTCAGCACCAAGGATCACTAACCGTTGCCCCTCCCATGGACAAGGGTACCAAAGGCTCATGGGACGGTATTGGGTATTATTGTTATTATGGTCGTTTTTTCTTGTTGTTGCGCATACTTTCTGAGCATCATTCACACGTAAGGGTTCGAGAAACTGGGGTTTTCAAGAAAATTAAGACAGAAGTCGTGTAATACACAACATTTTTGCATAGCTTTGTCTAGGTGGGAGATAGATCTCACGAAGACATGTTCAAATCCGCGCAGTCTGTCTTGGATCGGCCGCACCTTTAAACTAAGTACTATAGTACACGACCATAATGCGTTTACAATGGCGAGTCACGCGCGAGACATTGCAAACACCTATACAGCTCGGACGCGCGAATATTTCATCGTACTTTATATTTATATCAAAAGTCAGTTAGACTGGCTAATTAGCTGCACATTTGTTACTTCAGACGAGCTGTTCAGTAATAGCTTGTAATAGGGCTTACAGCGATTTACATGTGTCTCAAATGCTCTCATAGTTTTAATGAATAATGAATGAATTTTATAAGCTTTGTCACATCTATTTCAATATTTTTAATTTTACATTTCAGAGCTTCGTGCAAGAAATTTCAAAGCAAAGGCTAACTTTGACAGACCCACTCGCTGGGAAGAGGTATCTTGCGAAGAATGTTATCCAGGTTGCTTAAAGGCCTTAGAGAGAGATGAGGTAGAGGGTGACCACGTTAAGCTGTGCAAACAAGAATGCAAGTGTCCAGAGAATCGAGGGCTAGACGTTTACTTTGACAAAGCTTCCGTGGACGCTAGGAAGGAAGATTTTGAGAGACTTGCCCAAATGAATGACTGGGAGGAGGAGACTTGCAAAGGATGCTTTGCAGATTGCTATGATTCCTTTCAAAGCATCACTGGTTTTCTGATTAGCTTCTGCGCGGAGAAATGCAAGTGTGAGAATAAGGTCAGCACGGTTCCCAAGGATCTACAATTTTGTGGAGGATGCTTCCCGGCTCCCGACGGATGTTATTGGCCGGAGAAAGACAAGGTCAACCCTAAACAGTTAGCCATCTGTCTTGATGAATGCAAGTGCATTTAATCTCAATTAGACCTGTGTATTTCATCTGTCCAGTAAATTTAAACTATGAGTAAAATTTTGAACTTAAACGCCGGATAAAATTGAAAACTAGTAAAAACTTTCGACCTCAACTTCTTCGCTGGCAGGTGTCGTGTCCCGCGCATAACGTCCTCGGGTTTGAGCGAGGAGTAAAGGAAGCCATCAGGCCCAAAGGTCCGACTCTGAAAAGGGATGGGGGACGGTACAACCTCCCCAGTGCCCCAGTGTGTGGGACAACCTTCTTCTTAAAATGCAGAACCGGGAGGGGGGCTGAGCCAGGGCCTATCAACAATGACGTAATCGTAGCACATTATGCGCACGACACGACACCTGCCAGCGCTTAAGTGAACAAGACTTCAGTTGAGGTCGAAAGCTTTTATCAGTTTTCAATTCTATTTGGATTTTAAGTTAAAAAGTTCGCTCAATTAGAGCTTAGTACCCAGTTCCTCTATGTAGTACTGATTGAACTGAACGAACGTTTAGTTACGTTAAAATTTTGTTCGGAGCAAACATGATGCTGATATGTTCAAGAGGTGAAATCCGCGTTGCAGAATCTTTTTCAAGGAGGTGCTTGTTATATGCCCGTCGCATCGTCATATTCTATGACGATGTAGCTGTTTCAGCTATAATCATTTGTCGATTTACTTGTTAGTTACAGCCTCCATATTGTACTTAACTGAGGCTAATAGTTGTCAATATACCAGCAGTGAAACTATATACGTACGGACAAATTAAAACAACCAAAATACATTTGCGGCCTGCCGTGAACTTTGGATCGACAATATATAGCTACCTTTTTTAAGAAAAGCAGCCGCGTTTTTAGGCTGGTGTAAAAACCGTGTTTGCAGAAAAGCTTCCCCCATTGCAATCCTATATTTCATATTACAGGGGCGGATCCAGGATTTTTTTTAGGAGAGGGTGCACTCGTCTCTTGCTCTACTTCAACACCAATAAACCACATAGTTTTTTTTTTGGCAGAATACCATTTGTATTAGAAAACCGCAGGTCATCTCGGGGGGGGAGGGGGTGCGCACCCCCTGCACCCTCCCCCTAGATCCGCCCCTGTATTACAAGATGATTATTTGGCAGCCTGCTAAAACAGTTGACTATGTAGTGTTGCGGTGATGTAAAGGATGCAAAACTATGAACCTTTCGGTTTCCCAACATAACTTTTTTTAATGATATAAATTTGCCGGGTGTGAGTAGGGTAGGTCCTTCTATAATTTTTCGGTTTCTGAAAGCTCTTGACTGTTTTGTTTTAGTGTGTAATTATGATCGTTTGAAACACTCTTTTCGGGGATTTTTTAAACCATTTTTAAGCGTTTTCTAAAAGTTATAGTCGGCACTTGTCCCCTATGCCTATATGGTTTTATCGACAGTAATAATAATAGAGCATTAACTTACGTCAGTGAGTCTCTTATCTTTCCACCTTTAAAAATGGTATCCAAATCTCAACTGAAGTTGACTAAAATAACAGGGTGGATTAATTTGCCACATGGGTCTATTGCCGTCGTTCTTTGCCCGTTTGATTTTTTGTTGTTTTTAAGCTTAAAAACAATTATAAAATAACTCTAACGGCCAAAATGCGAGGGTTATACGCATATGTGGCAAATGAATCCACCCACAGATATATTTGAAAACACCTTTGTGAAACCTTTGACTTGAACATCGCGGATATTTGACCACTCCGGACATATTTGGCTACACCTTTGTCAAACTTTTGACTTGAATCTCAGACATGTTGGACGGTTCCTTTGCCCCATCTTTGATCTGAGCCTCAGACACATTTAACGACACTTCAAGCAAGCCGTTGACTTGAATCTCAGACGTCATTTTACCGCACCTTTTTCAAAACCTTTGGCTCGAATCTCAGACATACTTGATAACAGCTTTGATAGGGGTACAAATGTTGATCAAAAAATACCTTTGACGCGCGTTAAAGGTGAGGGATAGAGGCCCGAGACAAACGGTGTTTATCGCCTGAAGACCCGCCTGAAGACGTCGTGAAAGTCCATTTGTCGCGTGTCAAAGGTGTACAAAGGTGCTCTTTAACGCACGTTTGACTTCGCAGGATCCACTTCCACTCTCTATTCAGTTCGAATCCACCACAATTCACTCCAAAAAAAGAAAAATTGCGTAAGCCTTTATTTTCATATGCTCTTGGGAGCCGGAATGCATATTCTCTAGACTACGAGTAGTTCCCCATTTTTCCTCAGGGATAGTAGACCGAGCGAAACGCGAGCGCGCGTGAAAATCACCCCACGCGAGAAAAGGCGACACGCGGCGGGGAGAGAGAAAAATCATTTTTCTCTCTCCCCGCCGCGTGTTGCCTTTTCTTGCGTGGGGTGATTTTCACGCGTGCTCGCGTTTCGCACGCTCTACTATCCCTGAGGAAAAATGGCGGACTACTCGTAGTCTACATATTCTCAGGAGCATTTGAGAAACAGTAACTTATTCGACCCAAGTAAGGGAATACGGATTCCGGAATCCAAGACTTTTTGCTTGCGAAATCCGGTATCCGCGAAATTTTTGCTTGTAGAATCAAGAATCATGGGCTTTGGAATCTAGAATACAGCTCAAGGAATCTGGAATCCACTGAAGATTGGTATCTGGAATCCAAGTTTCATGGACATAGAATCCGGAATCCACGGCGTGGAATCCAGCACGGGTCGAATCTTATTCTAAACCCTGGGGACAAACAAAGTGTATTACGGGGAATTCGAAAATAGAAAGTCACTGTCACTTCACAACTGTTTCTCAGTTGGAGAAATGGTTTCACTGCATCATGGGCAAACTCGCGCTCTGTAAGAGCTTTTCTTTGGCCATATCTAGCAAATCTCTCATTGGCCAACGAATGTTTACTTCGTCTCATTTCACGAAAACGCGAAACAAAATGGGTCAATATATCCAGCCACCTACTCCGAACAAGTTTGATCAATAACGAAATCATATAGTACATAGGTCATCAGCGAAAAGTGCCACCAGGAATGCAAGGTTTACGGGAGGCGAGCGGCTTGAAGCCCCCTGTTCTCCAACCCCTCACCCCCGTTTTTGGTGACGAAAATAAGCATCAGTCGTAATCCATCCTCGGAGACCCAGGGGCAGATAGTGGGGGCGAGGGAAAGTCTAAACGGGCGGAAATATAAGGCACGAAGAAAAGTAAAGAACGGCCAGAAGAGCCCCTGGGGACAATGTCTTACCAGACCAGTTCCAAACGATCGCCGCCGTTCTGGCTTTTGATTGGTGCCAGAAAAACACAAGTTTTCTGGCAATAAGATAATTTTAATTTAGGGAAATGTGCCTAATCACATCTGTGTATAAGCTTTTCAGTTTCATTGGTGGATCAAGAGGAAAGGCCCTGGGACTCACCCCATGTCATTTTAGATCAAAGCGGGACCCAAGGGCAGAGGTGCTGAGATATTCTATTTCGGGTAAGGAGCGTCCCCACCGGGCCTTCCCCTGCAGGTGTAAATCGGTCTCTGAGTTGAATGGTTTTATCATTTTAAAGTTAAGAAAATTGAGGCCGTAAAATAGTTTCCAGAAAAACAATTGTCATTGATGGAGGCGCATGTCCCATTCCTTTACTTTCGAAATCTACCAAGAAAGTGAACAACTGAAAGCGTCCCCATGAAACTGTGCGGCCAATAACTCAGGCTTCTATGTTTCAACGCTGCTACAAGGCTACTTCTTTTTTGCGAAGACGGGTGACTAAAGATCCGGACAGACAAAAGCAAACAGACAAGGTCTTTTGGAAACCAAAAAACCCCGCTATGTCTGGAAACCGATAGTTCGTAGCTTTGCAGCGGTTACATCACAACACAGTATATGTACGTATTATCTAGCCTACGAAGTAGTCGTTTTCATTTCTTTCGATCAAGCGGGAAAAGCGCGCGAGTCGCTTAAGGGCATGGGGTAAAAAGGAGCCCACACACACATACACAAGTTAGGAGCGGGAAGGAGAGCGGAGAAAGAACGGAGAGACCTGACATTAAGTGTTTTGTTATATTTCTAGACTTTCACTTCAACAGCAACAAAAGAATAACCGGAGCGAACCAAAACTGTCGACTCGGTACTTATAACAACACAAATTTAATTCTCAAAACCACTGAATGAATGATTTACAAACAAAAGTACTTTCCTCATATTATCTGCATCTTTTTCCTCCACTAGCTGCTGTTTTTCTTCTGGGAACTTCTGGGATAACTTTAAAAATCGTTGCTTTTTAGCTTGAGGCTTCGTTTTTGTGTTGTTGTGTTCATTCACGAAAAAGAAAACTGGCTGGACCTGGCGGTGTTTTTCCCGCCTTCTGTCACACCACTTTCCACCATGCTTTGATCACGTGCTGCAATGTATCCCGAGCGGGATACATTGTTTAATGTATCACGATCGGGATACATTTGATTTTAGTCAAGGCCACGTGACCAAGAATCAACCAATGGCAGTCCCTGTTTAGTTGAGTGAAAGTCTAGGAATATAACAATACATGTAATTATGCAACTTATAAAGGCAAGTCTGTAATGTGGACACTTGGCTCTGAACTGTCCCAGTGTTTACAAATAAGTACAAGTATTTTATCAAAAAGAGTAAAACATGGAGAACCAAGTATGTTTGTTTTTGTATACAAAAATGACAAGTTTCATTAATTTTGGATGACTAACAGCTAACCCACAGGAGATCTGCTAACAGACCAAATAATTCAATACACTGTACTTTAATCAATGCTTTATTGTTTTGATTCAAGTATTGATTAAGTATTGATTAAAGGAAAAAAACCAAAGAATTCTAATTGAGGTTTGGGGATGAATTACAAATTAATTTAAATTTATTTTTATCACAGTTGGTCTATTTAGTACAAGCTCAGACCACTCATTTTGGTACCCGGAAACATTCCCACTAAATTTTCCACCACTCTAAAATAAACACCGGTAAGTTTCGTACATTATTCAAATTTCAATTTTTGATATGATGTCAAATTTTGTCAGATCGGACCCAAGAGGGCTTTTCAATATTTTTAACCAATCAGTAAGCAAAAAAGTTTTTGTTGCTGAAAACAAAATACCATATTTTTTTGCTTATAAGGTGCAGCATTTTTTCAATAAAGTTTGCCTGATAGCTCTAAATCTGTTGTAATTTTGCAGCATTGGTGCTATTATAATTTTAAATTTTTTTTTAGCAATTTTTAGGGGAAAATGTAACTATTTTATTTATTACCTTTGATGTCTGTGTAAACAACTTTATAAGATCCTGTTGTTATGGCAGATGGCTTTGTAACCTCAACATAATGGAAAATATACTCATGTTGAGATCCAGCCGCCGATGTGTTGAACAAAACAGGCAACAAGCTTTTGCCATCTGACTGTAAAGCATCAGCACTATGGTTGAGTAATTCCAGCACAGTGGGCATAATATCCATGACGGTCACGGGTGTCTTTATAACCTGATTGGGTGTTATGTGTCCGGGCCATGTTATCACTGTTGGCACACAGATGGTTTGTTCCCAAACATCATTCCTATCCATACCTAAAGCAGTGAATTAACAAGACTGACATCAATCAACTCTGTCTTCATGTACACCTCTATAATACAGTCACCTCAGTCTATAGAACAGACAGCTATAGCCTGCGGAAACTGTCATCTCTCCACGCTCTTTGCTGCTGAGGATGTTTCGCGAGGAGGAATGTCTGTGACTCAGCAGCAGAAATTCTATACTGATGACATAAAATCTGTCCGGAATCCAGACAGAAGCGCTGATTGGTTGACAGAGTAGTTACACTGTTTTGCTATTGTTTACGAATGACAGACAAAAGATAAAAGGCCACAAAGGTCAAATGTAAATGTGATAAATCTCTAACAAAACAGTCCATATTTTTGGAATATGTCTTCTCTACAAGAAGCATTTGAGTTTTGCTGGAACTTGTTCACAGATGAACACAACACTTTACCAAAATTGACCAGAAGAAAGGTGAAATTGAACAAGTTTGCATTTGGAACCATATGACTACAGGATTTTATAGTAAGTAAACATTGATTTACGTCATCAGTATGGAATTTCTGCCGCTGAGTCGCAGACATTCCTCCTCACAAAACATCCCCAGTGGTGAAGAGCAAAGAGAAACAGCTGTTGTCACAGGCTAAGACACCTAGAGTTAGCTCCCGCAGTTGTCAAGACACAGATAGCCCAAGCTCCTTAGGAGAAGTCACCCAGAATATGACATTGCATATTAACAAAAAAAATATTTAAGAGTTTGTATGAGAATGTACATGTAAGCATTGACATAACAGTTTAAAGGGGCTGTGTCACGGCAGTCCAGTTCATTTTGTTTAATTTTGCCAATTACTCACCCCCAGTTGCTATGGAACTTAAAGTAAGCAAAGAAATTACATGTAAATGACAAAGTCTAAGATCCGAGACAAACAAATATGTCTCCTGAGAATTATTTTTGAAGTTGCAAGTAGCAGGGATCAACTTTGAAAAACAGTTAGCCTGAACAGTTTTCAAAAACCCCAATTTTGATCCGTTTCAATCTTCTTCAGTTTTGCCCATCCATGGCATCTGTTGTTGTTGTTATCATCCTATTTTAACCTTCCTTTAAAGTTTTAAGCGGTTATTTTTATGTTTCTCTTAATTTAATGGGCATTTTGTAACTTCCTAATTTGGCTGAATTTCATGACACAATTCCTTCAATATATGGGAAAGAAATTTAATTAATTTATGGAGAGGAAAACAGTGAACCTTAATAATAATAAATGCTTGCTGAAATTATTATTCAGCAACAGCACCATGGAAACATAAATGATACTCACAGGAGGAAAGTAACTTTTTTAACTTAATATTTCTTTCCCATATTTTCTGTTTGAAACTGAGCTGACAAATTTAAATAACCTTGGTGTGAATCTACTATTTATTATGTATGCAGTAAAGAAGAAGTTAAGGCCAAGTAAAGAAAAATGTTTCTTGTCCTTACCCGCTTCATTTATTAGGGCCACCTCTCTTTTTTTGGAAAAGTTAAAACAAACAAAACCAACAGGCATCACTTTTAACACCAATAATTATTCCACAATCCTGCATAACAGACCATGCTGTTTAAAGCGCATTATATAAATAAATCAAATTTGTGTTTACTCATTATCTGGCATTTCATAATATTGATAATCTTGACCTTAAAACTCCGACCTATTCTGGGAAAGGGTAATAATTTGTATTGGCAATACCCACCAACTCTAGTTTTTAATAGGAATCCAGATGAGAAGCAGTCAGTACCCTTGCAGCTCTTCGGAATTTCTAATTTCATTAGTACCCTTCATTTCACAGCTTTTTTTTGATCTTTTGCTTTCTGGCTAGATTCCATTGTTTACTTTGTTTGTTCATTGTTTTCCCAACCAATTGTGTGAGGTCTTCTGAGAGCTGCATGGTCACCCGAAACAGTGTTTTTTCTTTTTACTTGGCCTAATGTATCGGTCATATCGAAGCTTCAACATTCCCCCCCCCCCGGCAACCCCCCGGGCATTTGACTTTTTTAGAAATTATTGTTCAAATTCCCCCCTACCAGGGCCAAAATGCCGTTCAAATGCCCCATACTAGGGTCCATTCAGGTGATCAAATGTTCCCACCCCGGGGACATTTCACAGGCACAAAAATAACAGAAGGACAGCGGAAACGCCTTCAGTTGTCGAACAAAATCTTTATAAAAATATAACAAAAGTTGTTGAAGCTTCGATTTGACCGATACATAACCTGATCATTTTTTTGGCAATTTTCACCTTTTGAACAGAGTGTTTCTTCATCTTCATTTTCAGATGGTGTAGAGCTGACACAAGATTCATCAACATGATGCCCCGTGGCTGATGTAAATATAACAATGGTATTGTTGTCAACTCTCCTTTCTCTTACTGTCCTCACTATCCTTCCAATGCTCCAGTCCACTTCTCTTAAAGCATCGGAATAACTACTCTTGCTACCATTAGAAAACAACTGTGACGCAAACACCGGCTGATTGAGGTTCATGAAACTCACAGATAGAAAGAATGGTCTGCTTGAAACTGATGATTCCTCTAAAAAACTAACAGCACTTCTCGTAAACCACAGTGTCAAATTTTCTAAAGTGTAGGGTTGTTCAATGATGTTGTTGTTCTTGTAGAGTACACAGCTCCTTATCTGAATTACGTCCATGGTGTAGTGAATGACATCGTGCAACACACTGGTATAAAATATAAAAGCTATTATAATTATGAAAACAGTGACCATGTTTATAGAATATCCATTATACCAAACAATAAATGCAACAATTGGTAAAACGTAAAGCAGTGGGCTGAAAAACGAGAAAACAGATTCCCAAGTATATTGAGAATCTGATGCCGCTCTATAATTCTTTGTGCAGTGTTCTTTGTGGGCTGACGGTACGCCATACCAATAATCAAACCCATGATTAAGGGGCAGATATTCTCCATTCCTACCGACTCCAAGACCCCACAAACCAACAAAACTCGTCGAATAGCCTTTCGCCTTTAAAACTTTTCCCAAAGTAATTTCACTGTTAGGTAGTCCTCCAGTAGAAGCTAAAGATGGCATTTCCTTAAACGATAAGAACTTGCTCTTTATCATTCCATTTCGAGGTGGCAATAATCCTGTTAAGATGGAAGCTAGGGAGGAAATTCTCGAAGACTGAGAGTACCAACGTGAAAACAACACTCCTTCACGAGCCAAGCGATCGATGTTCGGAGTCTGCTGAGAATTATTCCCATAAATACTTAGATCCCGAAAAGAAAGATTGTCAGTTAAGAAGATGATTATGTTACGATTTTCACTGAGAGCGGTCTTGCAAGAGAAACAAACAGAGAGAAGAAAGAAACTTGTAGATGCCGCCATCTTGAATTTAACTTATACCGCTGACCACAACGTCTGCTCAAGTTGAGCCCAGATCTCGTGCCAATCCCCAGAGCATTTTCTCTTTTTTTGGTCAGGCAAGCCCCGCCAAAAAAATAAAAAAAAAAACATGTACGAGATTGCTCCTCCGTAGATTATGTGCGTGGATGTGCTGTGCGCACAAAACGTGCAAAAATTTCAGTAGCTATACGACCCGAAAGTTTTCCTGGCAGCGACTACTATAACTCGGAGACATAAGGGCACTTAAAACCTAGTGAAAATTATTGATTCTAGCTAAAGAGAACATAGGTTATCATAGGTAACACCAGGTAAATGAAAGGAGTTGTTTAGATGAGCGTTCCAGACAACTAGTTTCTCCCCAATACACGCCCTTTTCAGAACCAAATAGTGTTTGCAGTGTGTCTAAGTTTCTTTTGAGGGGGATTCTGGCCAAAAGCCTTGTTTTTTGCTATTTTCTCCCCTTTTTCTTCCAAATCTAGCTAAGATTTCATTAAAAAAAATCTCAGCAAATAAAACAAGAAAACTCTTTAGACGATAGCGGTGGAAACGGGGGACAATGCTGTATGCAATTTTTAAATAATTTCTTTACTATTGTTTACAAATTGACCACGAAAAACGACAACACAATCGAGTACAGAGAATACGAAAGTGCTTCAGTGACTCCAAAAACAACACAGAAATATTTCACCAATTTCCAAAATCCTTGTTTCTTAAACAAATAATTGTTAATCCCACTGAGGTTTTTTCCCTCATTAGTCTAATGTAAGAGCATCTAATCACTTTTCTTTGGGGTTTGTTGGATGCCCGGGAGAAAGTTTGTTTTGTGATAAAGCAGTTTTGAGTGCTAAGGCATTTGTGTCACTATACATGACTATACTAAAATAGCGGCCGAGAAAGCTATATCTGAGCATTCCATCAGTATGCCATGTATTAGAATAAGTATTTTATTTCTCTATTTAAAAACTCTTGAATGATAGCTAAATGATATCACTCTCTTCATAGCATAAAAATAAATGGAGCTTACTCTAACTTTGCATTACATTAAAGTAGAAGCTGATCCAGCACGCTGGGGTCAACCCACCCCCAAAAACGATCACGTTCACGCTATAGACGTTCAGACAGTATATGAAGTGGCTCAAATATTTGCTGAGTTGTTTGCTCTGGTTGGTAATTTCTTAATTGCTTCGTACCTGAACAATCTAAAGTAAATGGAATGCGAAGCAAGCCTGTTCCAAGCAAGAGAGAGCAATCTTAAGAGCATTTTCCAATAACTTTATAGGGCATCAGGACAAACTCTGGAATGAGTGTGTTTATGTCTTACTCCTTTCCCCACCCCCACCCCCATGTGCTCATTTGCGGTTCTTATACGTGCACTTGACTATGGTTCTAAAGAGAACTCAGAGGGTCTATGAACAGGCTATCTTCGATTCTTTCCCTTTTCCCGGTTGGATAGTCCGTAAATGACTCGGAAATGACTATCCTAAAGGCCTTCACCGTCGTTTTGCCTCTACTTGCAGCTTGGTCTGAACCCGAAGCAATTCAGGGACAACACAGACCAACGCTCCTTGTGTAGTTCTACTATGGGGCAATTTTTATGTGGCAAAAAACAACTGGAGAGTGTCATGCTGCGGTTTTAGTACTAATTTATTTTGGCGGTTAAAATGCACAGATTAAGCTATGTTTCTTCATACCTTCACGCTACAACTTCTAAGCAACCAACCATGCAAAAAAAGAAAGTAAAAAGGGCGCTAAACATGATCGAGAGACTATGAAAAAAACCGCCCCGCCAAAGTAAGATATCAAAAACCAACTGAAAAATATAAATAGTAGGTCAAAAACATCCCACCGGTGCCTTGAAGAGTAAGCACTAGACTCAGATCAGTTTAGAACATACTTCTTCATGCATATTTCGCTGTGGCTTGAAACACGAAGTACCCCCACCCCCCCACCCCACGGCATTTTTGCGCGCTGGGTAGAATGTTTCCTATTTCAGTTTTATTTCAGTTTTGTTATTTGTTAAATGCGACATTATTATCGGGTTATGTCTGTTGAACATGCCCAGTGGTCTGACAGGTTTTCAACTTCGGCTCCGTTTGAAGTGGATACGCTTCCATGGCCATCAAATGCCATCAAACTACAAACATTTTTTAAACCTTCATCATTTTAACCATAGATCATGTGTTAAATTAGTGTACGCTTAACTGATAGACCCTCGTGTGCAAGTAACGATGAAACAGTTTTTTATAGTGAAACTTGTGTTAAGCGGACACTCATTTACTGAGTGGAAGGGGGACGATGGAGAGGTGTCAGCCAGTTTCTTGTCGATTCCTCAGTTCTCGAAAGTTTTCATTATTTGTATTCCACTCCCAAAAAGCGGCACATTTACTCCATTGTTCTACCGACGAAAAATGGGTGTTATTCCATGTTTACAAATCGAAAATTCCCTTTATTCTTTTTCTATTATTTTTCTTCATCCCTCGTCTCAGAGGGTTAAGGGTCTTTTCCACCCTCCGTGGCTTTTGCTATCATCCGACTCTTGCTGTTCTTACATGCCGGTAGAATAACTTACTATCCACAACGTATAGTATGACTTATGAGCTTCGACTAGCGATGCATGACGCATGGCCAACAATCCGTGACATACTACGCACGACCCGACCCACCCAACCACGCCAAAACACCTCGTAAGCTTGTATATTTTGGGTTTCCAATATGTCATGTTATAATACTCCAGAGAAATATTTCTTTAAATTTTTGGGCAAATTCCCCTAAGAGAAATGCTTTTGTTCTTGACCGCCAATATGTCCGCCGTGACGTCACATGCAACCCAGCAATACTTAACTGGCTAGGACTTGAAACACCAGCCGAACCCTGAAGTGAGCGCCCATTTTACGCGCCGAGACATGTTTCTTGGTTAATTGCGCATTTGACAGTTATAAAATAATTTTATGGCGTTGATTATAATGAGAGCTGAAGGTCTGAGGTGCGGTAAATTGCTATTAAAAACATTTTAACCTTTCGCATCCTACATATTTTACTCTTAAGCACTCTTGTAAAAAAAGGACTTTATTTGAGTGTCAATGTATTTAGCACGAAAGTGCTACGTGCTTAGCGAGCAAAAAGCAAGTGAAGCGACAAATGTCGCGAGTGCAGGCTTCGGTTCAAGGGGCATAAAAAATGAGTGACAGACAATACTTTATTTCGTCTAAATGGTGGAAGCAATTAATCAATATTCAAAATAGTCGAATCAATTAATCAGCTTGACAATATATACCCCTTTGTTTAATCGTGCAGTTAAAAGTTAGAGCCCCACACTATCAAATCAGTTCGCCATTTGAGCTCTTGTTGGAAACATCAACCAGGTCCCTAGAGGTAAGTCTTTTATCTTTGCTAATAACGATTTTGACTCGACAAAGACATTATTATTGCACTCTTTATTGATTGCTCGTAAATTAATGATGTAATGTTCAAGGTTGTCTGTCTTTCCTATTAGTACGTATCTTTTGAATTTATTCTAAGTTATGGTAGAAAACTTGCTTGTTGTCGTTAAAAAAGCGCTTGCGTGCTAAGCTTAGAGCCGCCCGCGCAAACTTTTTCCCTCTTTCTCTAGTTTTACACAAAATTATGAGTAAAAGCGAATAAAATTTATTAACTTAGAGCCGGCGATTAATTTTCTGTATTAATGTGTGCCAGTATTTTTGTTGATCACTGATAACTTATATGTAAGTACGTTAAAAGTTCAAATAGCATTGTGCAGATAAAATTCAATTCTGGCCATAATCTATTTTCAAAATAAAATTTTATTCAGTTAGGCCATCATAACTTGATTGAAAATAAAGTCAGAATTGCGCACAATAAATCATAATAACTATTAAATTTGCTATTTCTCGCGGTCATGTGATTAAGCCGCCAACAAAGCTTGGAACCTGTTACAATTACTTCGGTGTGAAAAATTGGCAAGAGCTTTTTGAAGCAGCGATACGATTTGGAGGCATAATCGAACTTCGAGTTATTATTAAGATTCTTCCAATATTTTTATTATCACAAGTTTGACAGCATTTAAGAACTTTTAAGTCTGTATGAGATAAATTATCATAATTTAACTTGGCGGGAAATTTTAATGTACCCGTTTTGCCGCATTCGAGCGACAGAGTGCATCTTATCTGCCTTTGATGTGTTGTTCAGTATCTTTCTTATCAATAAATTGACTTTTTTGGTGTTCAATTCAAAATTCTCCAGAGAAGGGCCTTCTTTCTCTCTAAAACTATCCGTGCATGGTGTATCCGTTGTGTTAGCCGCTAAATATAAAAATAATTGGATGATCGTTTTCTAAGCTTTTGATTTATTTGTCGGGCAACATCACCTAAATAAAGTTTTACATATTCATTATTTAAAAAAAAAATCGCAAATTGAAAAACAACTTAAACAGGCTCATTAAATCTTGGCTATACTTTTTAGTTACTAGTAAAGAAAGAACTAGATATAACTCTCGTTAAAGTAGCTTATTAAATGAGATTTCCTCACATTGATTTACTTTGAATAGTTAGTGATTGGCAGAAAAATATCCAGTGGCTTTTTTAAATAAGATTATATGATTTAAAAAAATAACGAAAAAATTAAAACTGACGACACCTGTTTCAATCTATAGCTCGGATCTATGTACGTTCTTGGTTTATGTGCCTTTCTACGCCCCTTTCTGGGCAGATCGACCGGAGCAATTTCCGAAATTCAGTTGAAACAAAAACCACTTCAAAGATAAGAGACTAAATGAAACGGTTGATTCCTTTCATGCACATTGCAGATCCTTTTTGTCTGATCAACGCCGATCAAAGTATCATCATGAAGTCCGTATTTCCGCTTCCCATGCTTGCAATTACGGCCGTTATGATTACGTCGGTCACGTCACGTGACATGTCGTCCCATCGTTCCTATAGAGGTGAGTTACTCTTCTGCTCCATTTTCAAAACTCTAATTGTATACGGGTTATACGATCTACGACTTCATCGACAAAAATACCCTAGGAGCAATCGGTTTACAGCTCATAGTTTATAGTTCAATTTACTTGTGTTTTGAAAGGCTTTCTGGGGGAGGGGTGGGGGCGGGGTTGTTATTCTGGGTATTTTCCCCTTTGCTGTCCCAGCAGATAATAAATTGATTGACCCTTGGTGTAACTGGGGGATTTGTTTCATTTAAAAATGATTTCTCCTACCCCTGTCAGTAGGACAATCTTGTTTCCTGAGAGGCTGTTCTGGTCAGCACCAAGGATCACTAACCGTTGCCCCTCCCATGGACAAGGGTACCAAAGGCTCATGGGACGGTATTGGGTATTATTGTTATTATGGTCGTTTTTTCTTGTTGTTGTGCATACTTTCTGAGCATCATTCACACGTAAGGGTTCGAGAAACTGGGGTTTTCAAGAAAATTAAGACAGAAGTCGTGTAATACACAACATTTTTGCATAGCTTTGTCTAGGTGGGAGATAGATCTCACGAAGACATGTTCAAATCCGCGCGTCTTGGATCGGCCGCACCTTTAAACTAAGTACTATAGTACACGACCATAATGCGTTTACAATGGCGAGTCACGCGCGAGACATTGCAAACACCCATACAGCTCGGACGCGCGAATATTTCATCGTACTTTATATTATATCAAAAGTCAGTTAGACTGGCTAATTAGCTGAACATTTGTTACTTCAGACGAGCTGTTCAGTAATAGCTTGTAATAGGGCTTACAGCGATTTACATGTGTCTCAAATGCTCTCATAGTTTTAATGAATAATGAATGAATTTTATAAGCTTTGTCACATCTATTTCAATATTTTTAATTTTACATTTCAGAGCTTCGTGCAAGAAATTTCAAAGCAAAGGCTAACTTTGACAGACCCGCTCGCTGGGAAGAGGTATCTTGCGAAGAATGTTATCCAGGTTGCTTAAAGGCCTTAGAGAGAGATGAGGTAGAGGGTGACCACGTTAAGCTGTGCAAACAAGAATGCAAGTGTCCAGAGAAGCGAGGGCTAGACGTTTACTTTGACAAAGCTTCCATGGACGCTAGGAAGGAAGATTTTGAGAGACTTGCCCAAATGAATGACTGGGAGGAGGTTTGCAGAGAATGCTTTGTAGATTGCTATGATCTCCTTCCAAGCATCACTGGTTTCCTGATTAACTTCTGCGCGAAGAACTGCAAGTGTGACAAGCTCAGCACGTATCCCAAGGATCTACAATTTTGTGGAGGATGCTTCCCGGCTCCCGACGGGTGTTATATGCCGAATAAAGACAGAAAAGACAATTCAGCCCAGGAAGCGATACCCTTGTGTCTTAATGAATGCCAGTGCATTTAATCTCAATTAGACCTGTGTATTTCATCTGTCCAGTAAATTTAAACTATGAGCAAAATTTTGAACTTAAACTCCGGATAAAATTGAAAACTAGTGAAAACTTTCGACCTCAACTTCTTCGCTGGCAGATGTCGTGTCACGCGCATAACGTCCTCGGGTTTGAGCGAGGAGTAAAAGAAGCCATCTATATCAGGCCCAAGGGTCCGACTCTGAAAAGAGATGGGGGCTGGGCCAGGGCCTATCAACAATGACGTAATCGTAGCACATTATGCGCACGACACGACACCTGCCAGCGCTTAAGTGAACAAGACTTCAGTTGAGGTCGAAAGCTTTTATCAGTTTTCAATTCTATTTGGATTTTAAGTTAAAAAGTTCGCTCAATTAGAGCTTAGTACCCAGTTCCTCTCAAGCTATTTGGGCCGCGGTGGTACTGGAATGAGAGATAAAATGCATTTAATCTTAGTAAATAATTACTATGTAGTACTGATTGAACTGAACGAACGTTTAGTTACGTTAAAATTTTGTTCGGAGCAAACATGATGCTGATATGTTCAAGAGGTGAAATCCGCATTGCAGAATCTTTTTCAAGGAGGTGCTTGTTATATGCCCGTCGCATCGTCATATTCTATGACGATGTAGCTGTTTCAGCTATAATCATTTGTTGATTTACTTGTTAGTTACAGCCTCCATATTGTACTAAACTGAGGCTAATAGTTGTCAATTTACCAGCAGTGAAACTATATACGTACGGACAAATTAAAACAACCAAAATACATTTGCGGCCTGCCGTGAATTTTGGATCGACAATATATAGCTACCTTTTTTAAGAAAAGCAGCCGCGTTTTTAGGCTGGTGTAAAAACCGTGTTTGGAGAAAAGCTTCCCCCATTGCAATCCTATGTTTCATATTACAAGATGATTATTTGGCAGCCTGCTAAAACAGTTGACTATGTAGTATTGCGGTGATGTAACGCTTGCAAAACTATGAACCTTTCGGTTTCCCAACATAACTTTTTTTAATTATATAAATTTGCCGGGTGTGAGTAGGGTGGGTCCTTCTATAGTTTTTCGGTTTCTGAAAGCTCTTGACTGTTTTGTTTTAGCGTGTAATTATAATCGTTTGAAACACTCTTTTCGGGGATTTTTTAAATCATTTTTAAGCTTTTTCTAAAAGTTATAGTCGGCACTTGTCCCCTATGCCCATATGGTTTTATCGACAGTAATAATAGTAGAGCATTAACTTACGTCAATCAGTCTCTTATCTTTCCACCTTTAAAAATGGTATCCAGATCTCAACTGAAGTTGACTAAAATAACAGGGTGCATTAATTTGCCACATGGGTCTATTGCCGTCTTTCTTTGCCCGTTTGAGTTTTTGTTGGTTTTTAAGCTTAAAAACAATTATAAAATAACTCTAACGCGCAAAATGCGAGGGTTATACGCATATGTGGCAAATGAATCCACCCACAGATATATTTGAAAACACCTTTGTGACACCTTTGACTTGAATATCGCGGATATTTGACCACTCCGGACATATTTGGCTACACCTTTGTCAAACTTTTGACTTGAATCTCAGACATGTTGGACGGTTCCTTTGCCCCATCTTTGATCTGAGCCTCAGACACATTTAACGACACTTCAAGCAAGCCGTTGACTTGAATCTCAGACGTCATTTTACCGCACCTTTTTCAAAACCTTTGGCTCGAATCTCAGACATACTTGATAACAGCTTTGATAGGGGTACAAATGTTGATCAAAAAATACCTTTGACGCGCGTTAAAGGTGAGGGATAGAGGCCCGAGACAAACGGTGTTTATCGCCTGAAGACCCGCCTGAAGACGTCGTGAAAGTCCATTTGTCGCGTGTCAAAGGTGTACAAAGGTGCTCTTTAACGCACGTTTGACTTCGCAGGATCCACTTCCACTCTCTATTCAGTTCGAATCCACCACAATTCACTCCAAAAAAAGAAAAATTGCGTAAGCCTTTATTTTCATATGCTCTTGGGAGCCGGAATGCATATTCTCTAGACTACGAGTAGTTCCCCATTTTTCCTCAGGGATAGTAGACCGAGCGAAACGCGAGCGCGCGTGAAAATCACCCCACGCGAGAAAAGGCGACACGCGGCGGGGAGAGAGAAAAATCATTTTTCTCTCTCCCCGCCGCGTGTTGCCTTTTCTTGCGTGGGGTGATTTTCACGCGTGCTCGCGTTTCGCACGCTCTACTATCCCTGAGGAAAAATGGCGGACTACTCGTAGTCTACATATTCTCAGGAGCATTTGAGAAACAGTAACTTATTCGACCCAAGTAAGGGAATACGGATTCCGGAATCCAAGACTTTTTGCTTGCGAAATCCGGTATCCGCGAAATTTTTGCTTGTAGAATCAAGAATCATGGGCTTTGGAATCTAGAATACAGCTCAAGGAATCTGGAATCCACTGAAGATTGGTATCTGGAATCCAAGTTTCATGGACATAGAATCCGGAATCCACGGCGTGGAATCCAGCACGGGTCGAATCTTATTCTAAACCCTGGGGACAAACAAAGTGTATTACGGGGAATTCGAAAATAGAAAGTCACTGTCACTTCACAACTGTTTCTCAGTTGGAGAAATGGTTTCACTGCATCATGGGCAAACTCGCGCACTGTAAGAGCTTTTCTTTGGCCATATCTAGCAAATCTCTCATTGGCCAACGAATGTTTACTTCGTCTCATTTCACGAAAACGCGAAACAAAATGGGTCAATATATCCAGCCACCTACTCCGAACAAGTTTGATCAATAACGAAATCATATAGTACATAGGTCATCAGCGAAAAGTGCCACCAGGAATGCAAAAGAACAAAGTTTTCTGGCACCAATCAGAAGCTAGAACGGCGGCGACCGTTTGGAACTGGTCTGGTAAGACATTGTCCCCAGGGGCTCTTCTGGCCGTTCTTTACTTTTCTTTTGTGCCATATTTTTCCGCCCGTTGAGACTTTCCCTCGCCCCCACTATCTGCCCCTGGGTCTCCGAGGATGGTCGTAATCCCGTCTCAACGAGGCTAGTGTTCAGGTTAAATGAGTTGCTATTTACTATTCTTCAAGCTATTAATGATAACGTTTTTTTACACTCCGGACTAAAGTCGAAAGCACAAACTGATCAATATTGTTTATTCCAACAAAAACGGGGAACGCAAGACAAATTACTGATACCAAATCATAAGTTACAGAATCAAAGACTCGAAAATGTTTTTTCTAAGCAAAAATGATAATTTTTCTTATACAACAGAAACTTTCCAAGGCTCAGGAAAAAAAAAGAAAATTGATACGAACCTTTTTACTAGACTAAAATTTCACATATCCCGACAAAAAGCATTGAAAATTATTAGCTGATCGTGAGCTGTAAGCGTTAATTGTCTCCAAATTGACTTCATATTCAGCTCCGGAATGCAGAACCCTCCGGTAAATACGGCCTTGTCGCCCTGTCGCGTGCTCTCTACGCCTGGCCTTGTCTTTTGGTAAAACTACTGGGACCTTTCGACTTTCTGCTGACAGGTACACTTCACCAACCCTGTAGCCAGGGCTCACTCTGGCTTCGTATGGAATATCAGCCACTTTTGAAGAAACCAATCCGCCAGTTGTATCACCAACAACGCTTTTCACGCATCGTGTTGAAGTAAAGACGGACGTTGTGTTGCCTGCGTCGAACACCATCCGACGTCTGAGGCACCTCAATGGTGAAGATTTTTTATCCTGAATTTTGTCGTGTGCAGGGGAGCATTCTTCAGGTGGGTTAGCACAATTATTGCCCTGGACCAAAACGAGTCGCGGCTTGGATACATTCACATGTGTGAAGGCCATGTTTGAGGTTAAAGTAGGATTTATGTCTTGTTTATTTCTCTAAAGGGAATAGTTATAGTGGCTATTGTTACTGAAGGAAGGGATAAATAAATGAAAAAAGGAAGAAAAGGGGGAAGGAAAGAAATACCGAGAAGTATATTCAACATTCGTGACAAGGAAGACGTGGTCAAAAACTGAAGCATAGGTGCCGTGCATTTTTTAATTGCAAGATCAGAGACAACCTTCTTCCCAGGATTCTCTTCCCATAAGAACGAGTGGGAGAGGTTCCCTGGGAACGAGGTTGGATAGGAGAGATGTGCACCTACCTACGAGTTATTTGATTACATTTTACCGAAAAGGAATTTGTAGTCTTAGAAAACTTACGACACCGTACGTGAGTAAACTAACGGACCGGGTTCACTAGGTCCACCAGTGCTAAATTCCCCGTAATCTGCGTTGCAGGCTTTTGAAGGAGAAGCGAAGATTCGGGAACGCAAGGCAAAAGGCGAAACCTTCCCCCTTCTTCGCGCGGCCTAAAATTTGTCGCGCGCGGTGCGCCCCCTTCCCCTTCGAAAGCTTCCCAAGCAGGCTAAATTTCCCGAGATATCAAGTGATGTTAGTATGTGTAATCATATTGTGACGAGTGAAATTAGGGAATAATTTCACGCACGTTTTGTCCTAATAAATCCTAATAATTTCCCGAGCCTTACCTATTAATATTATGAGTGACGAATTACGTTAGCAATCGTGAATTTTTGACATTTTTAACCTGGATCGCATCGATCGAGAACTCCACTCTCTCAAATGTTTAGACCTTAAATTCGGCTTAAGTTCATAATTTTCAGAGTTTGAAGACGACGAAGTTATGTTCAATTAATAAGACTAGTCTTCGATAACAGTTTTCAGTAATACCATAAATTTCAACGCCATAACTCATTTCCACGTTAAGACTGTGACAACCCTACCTGTATTTTCAGTGAATAATAACTTCTTGACTTCTCTTCTTTTCGTTACACCTTCTTCCTTTAGCCACAAATTAATGTTTAGATATGAAAGGAGCATCAACGAATAAATAGGTTTTGAACTGAATCATGTGATAAAAAAGATAAGACGCAATAAGATAATTTTAATTTAGGGAAATGTGCCTAATCACATCTGTATATAAGCTTTTCAGTTTCATTGGTGGATCAAGAGGAAAGGCCCTGGGACTCACCCCATGTCATTTTAGATCAAAGCGGGACCCAAGGGCAGAGGTGCTGAGATATTCTATTTCGGGTAAGGAGCGTCCCCACCGGGCCTTACCCTGCAGGTGTAAATCGGTCTCTGAGTTGAATGGTTTTATCATTTTAAAGTTAAGAAAATTGAGGCTGTAAAATAGTTTCCAGAAAAACAATTGTCATTGATGGAGGCGCATGTCCCATTCCTTTACTTTCGAAATCTACCAAGAAAGTGAACAACTGAAAGCGTCCCCATGAAACTGTGCGGCCAATAACTCAGGCTTCTATGTTTCAACGCTGCTACAAGGCTACTTCTTTTTTGCGAAGACGGATGACTAAAGATCCGGACAGACAAAAGCAAACAGACAAGGTCTTTTGGAAACCAAAAAACCCCGCTATGTCTGGAAACCGATAGTTCGTAGCTTTGCAGCGGTTACATCACAACACAGTATATGTACGTATTATCTAGCCTACGAAGTAGTCGTTTTCATTTCTTTCGATCAAGCGGGAAAAGCGCGCGAGTCGCTTAAGGGCATGGGGTAAAAAGGAGCCCACACACACATACACAAGTTAGGAGCGGGAAGGAGAGCGGAGAAAGAACGGAAGAAACGTTCCCGCAAATTTCCCCGCTCGCTCTTTTTCTTTTCCCGTCTTAGTGCGTCATCTGGTTTATCAGGCTGGAAAATATCTTACACAAAACGCAAGGCTGAAATGGGGGAATTATAAGCTTTCTGATCCAAATACGATTTGTAGATATAGTTTAGTCACTTATGTCCAGGTTTGCAAGCAGCTGCAAAATTTGCCATTTTTCGTGTGCTCGCGAAAAATCCCAAAAATCGAAATTTTGGCGACTTTTCGCAGGTCATTGCCATGTTAACGATCAAGTCGCAAGTCAGTTGCGGATTTTTACAAATTTGCGAAAATCGCAAGGTCGACGATTTTTCGCTTTACTCGCGATTTTTTGGTAATTCACTTGTGAAGGCAATTAAAGCATAAGTGCTATGTCCCAGTGCAAAACATCCTCGCGCTACAAGCTTAATGAGCAATCATAGAGATGCACGAATGTTTTGGGACGGGCCATACATTCCTATTATATCTGATACAAGGTGCTTTTAGTAATTCAAAACGAGATTTATTCCGCAGTCATTCACGACTACTCCTTCAAGATGCCAGTTATATCTAGCCCTTGGCGCTGTTATTACGAGAGAATAAGTACAACCTGGATAGAAAGAAGGACCAAGGTATTACAGAATATATTCATTATTATACTACTTATTAACAGGGAGTGTAATCTCAGACTGATATTTCCCTGTAATGGCAGAACGGACGAGGTTAACTAGTTATTTATAATATGGCTTTTTCATTATAGCCAGCGGATAACGTTAAAACAACACATCGATCACCAAGAGTTGTACAATTAAGCCCGCAATATAGTCAGGTGACTGGTCAGTGGATACCCTTTCTGACAGCTGTCAGTTGTCCATGACATGGATGGCCGTAAGGATGTCCACTATCAAATGATTCATAGTCAGTGAATATAGCCAGTGCAAGTTTAAGCTTACCAGAAAAAGGAATACAATCGATTAGAAGTGTTACAATACAAGAGTCAACAAATTCAAAATGTTGCTGTACTTTTTAATATTGTTGAAAACGGCTTGCAGCAAGTTCACCGCATTTCAGCACTTTGAAATGGATCACTGCAAAACTCCGTGATCGCAGTTTAAATGCCTCAAATGGTAATATACGTGTACAATATTATTATTAGTTTGTTACTGGTATCACAAAATAAAATGAGGTTAAAACTTTTCAAGTTAATATTTTGATGAAAGCAAAATTAGCCTTGCAACAAAATTTTTCACAGCATACATGATAGAGATATGTGCTGGTTTTAATTGCCTCGCTCAAAACTAAAAATCTAAATTAAACCATTGAACCAATCAAGTCTACATAGTCTAAGGTCCAAGCGGTTCCTGATACTGACTTGAGCGGTTACACGTCACCCAAATAGTTCCAATATGGATAAGCCGTACGTGGTCTTCTCCTTCCCTCGCTACCTTGAATCTACTAAAGATTGCTCAAAAATCCGCACCTCATTTCTAGACATAGGACACAATTCTAACACCCCATTTCAGACGCTAGCGGTTTAAATCTACCCAATTTTTCAAAACAAAGCTCCGTTGATTGGCGCCACACCTACATACATGTCATATATAGCTTATAGAAGATGCAGCAGAGAGGAGAAGTGTGACGTCACGTTACCACGTTAGTACTATTTCTGGATGACAACAAAACCAACGACGACAGCGACGCGACGGCAAGAAGAACGGCCAAAAATAATATGTTTATATTAACAAACAACAACTTTGCACATGTATCACGCTATTTTGTATATTTATTTGCTGTCGTTGCACCACTACGACATGAAACTTCCTAATTTCACAAGCCCGCTTTATGGAGTAGGTGAACACGACCAAAAAATTGTCGCTTTAAGTTTCTAAACTTAGATAACGATAGATACGGTCCCAAAGAAAATTTCGCCAATATTTGCCAAATTAAATGAAGTTGATTAGTGAAGTTTGAAATAGTGCGAATACACTTTAAAGTGACTTTATCAGTTTGTTGTCATCCAAAAATTCTGCTACCATGGCTACGTGATGTAACGACGTCTCCTCTCTATTGTCTGAAACAGGTGACTTTTCACTTCAGCAATGAAAGCGTGATCACAGCAATACGTTGGCCCAGTTCTTCAGTCGCGTTTTTCGCGCCACTTGATTATCGCTTCCTAAAACCTCCGTAGCGCCTTCCGATGAAAACGACAAAGTCATCTTCTTTACCTACGTGACAGCCTTCCCGATCGACTTTTTTATTTGGTTCAACCCAAAAGCTTTTCAAAAAATTCAAACATCCCAAGCCCTGTTCAGAGGAAGGGCCCTATCGAGATGGCAATACGGAACTAACTAACTATTAAGCGGCTTAATAGGGTGGACGCGTTTGTATTTTCTATATTAGAATATGATGACATGTCAGGAAAATAACAAGAATTCACTTAAAAAGCTGCCAAGGCGGCTTTCACTGCTTTCACATATTCACATCATGAATTCTTTGAAAAAATTTGTACCTAATCTAAATGTTAGCTCAGACTAATTATCAAAAACAAATAATAATTTTTAAGAATACTGAATGCAGTTTTTGTCCTTTCTTAGTACCATCCGTCACAAAATAACTGGCGTGACGTTGAGCGCTAGGCTTAGTTGGTCTAAACACACTTGCATTCATCAAGACAGGTGGTTATCTGGTCTGTGTTGTCACCATTCTCATAACATCCGTGAGGAGGAGAAAAGCATACTTCGCAAAATTCTGGATCCTTCGCGTCCATAAAAGGTTCGTCAAAGTAAGCGTCCACACTTCGTTTCTTTGCACAGTAGCATTCTGACGCACACGTGTTAATCTGGTCTCCGTCGTCGCCTACCTGATAGCACAGTGGAAAGCAGTGTCCGCATTCTACGGCTGGTTCATTCATGTAGGCGGGTCTGTCAAACTCAGCCCGGTTTGTTCTGAAATATCTTGCACGAAGCTCTGGAATTGTGAAATGCAGAAGTAAGTAAGCAAGGTAATTTTTAAGTGCTACCCCGTCAAGACAGACTGCAAGAAGTCGAGTCGAGTCTTCGCGGTACTGAAGAGAGCGAACGAGCCCAGAAGGGAGCTATCTGTTCGCGATACAATCCTAAGGGCCTTGTGCTAGCAGCCTTGAGTGGCCGTTTTGGTGAGGTTGTTCGAGAAACTGGTTTGTTTCTGTTCGAATTCAACCATGGGACTGTGTTTGATTTAACGGAATCGTTTCTTTTATTTTCAAAGTAGTTTACGCAACAAAGACGACGACTTTGGCGAAAAAAGTGAATTCACGCATTTCAAAATTCATCCATCATATTCTATTACGTTCAATTTGTCAAATGTTGGGTAAAGTGAGCGAGGAGAAAAAATAGGGGAGAAGAGAGAAAAAGCAGTAATTGTAATCTTAGTGTTTTAGTTTTGGCTACTTTCGACGGAAGAGCCGCAATTTTAAAGAAACGTTTTTAAAAATCCAGCTAGAAATCAATAACAAACTTCACATTGACTTGTATCTAACAAACCATGAAGACTCCCAGACTGAGAGAAAAGAAAATGAAAGGAGAATTTAGAAAAAAGCCCTAGGAAGAAAAAATGAAACTGATGATTAAAGTTATAATTTCTTTCAAATATTTCGTCGTTTCTGATTGGCTTCTAATTCTCCATAACCAGCCGACACTTGCCATATTTAGAAGACGCAAGCAATAGTTGCTTAGCCTGTTCCAAGCGTTCAGATAGTGGAGAGCGGTGCGAAGTACTAGGGATAGCGATGAAAAGTAGAGGGGGACTGGGGAGAGAGGTGCGGGTTCCCTCTCTCACCTCCCCCCTCCCTCGCTTTTATTTTTTCGCGCTCCTTTTTTCTTCCCACCGCTCCCCACTATCTGAACGCCTGGAACAGGCGAATAGTTGCTAAATGTAGTTTTGTAGCTGAAAGCTTGTTCCAAGGGTATTATATTATTTTCTTTCAAATACTAAGTCTTTATCAAATTAATGAAGTCGTAATATTAGTAAGAAACAGTTTTATTTTTGAATACCATGAGGGCAAAAATAGAGTACAATTCTGAGCGCTTTGAACAATAGAGTGCAAGGGTAACTTACCTCTATAGGCACGACGGGACGAAACGCCACGTGACATTACTGACGTCATCATAATTACCATGATTGTCAGCATCATAAACGAAAAGGCGGTCTTCATGGTGATAGTGTAACCAGGGCAAAACAAAGGACTAGAAGGATCTAAAACATGTATGAAAAGAATCGATTGTTTAAAGTGATTTTTAATTCAGTTAACTCATCCAAAAAACAAAAGCAATTCAATGATAAATCATTTGCTCTAGGTAGTAGATCATACGCTTAGAGTGGCATAGGAAGGTACGGCTGAACTAAGAAAGCACAAGGAGACGCAGTACCTGTGTGTTTTTTTCTCAGTTAGAGATTTCGGTTAATTCCCTTTCTCAGTATTCGTCGAGAAAACAACCACAGGATTTTTCTACCAACCACCGAGCCATTAAAACCAAAAACAAAAAGAGGAAATAATATATAAAGGCCGCTTAAGCCGCGAGTTAAGTTCTTTGTTTAATGCAGTTACTAAAAATCAAAGGCAACATACAATAAGTCAGTGAGTCTAAGTCTTTTTTTTTTATTCTCAGTCTCAATTTCAAAGTGTTTTGAAAATAAAACGAAATGAAAACTTTATCAGGTGATGCTGACTGAAAAAAAAAAAGAAAAGAAAATAACATAAAAAGGATAATTAGGAAATAATCGAGCTACGAATTATTTTTCTTTTAGCTTAACGGATAGACCATGAACAGACAATTTTAGAGGGAAAGAAGACCTCCTCTATTAACGAATTTACATCAAAAAATTTAATTTATCGATGGGAATGATACTGAAACGGTCTGCTTTTCAACTTGAAAAGCAGACAAACTCTTTCTTGTTAGGGAATAGCAACTCGGTGGACACTTTCAATTTCACCCTTGAACTCTGCTGCTCAAATTTGGCAATGCATCTTCATTTCCGGCAAGTCCAATTGTGATTTTTACGAAGTAAGTCTAATTATGACAATCATGCCATGCAGATTTTCTTACTTTTGCTTTCGATGATAAAAAATGGAAAAGTTGAAATAAAGACACAATGGTCGATTATCTCTCGAAAAAACCAAAAACCTTTTAATTTCCAGGCCACTTTTCCACTCCGAATTCAAATCTAACGATTTGGCCGGTTTTTTCAAAGACACGAGCTTGCGAGCTTGGTCAGGTCCTGAAGGAATAGTACAGTAGCAAATTATGATAATTTATTTGTTGCGCGCAATTCTGACCCATTTGTTTGCAAGCATCAAGCATGAAATATTACATTGCATTTTTTGGCGGCTAAAGTTTGTTAGACAACATAAATAACACAAACAGCGGTGACAGACATGGTAAACTGAGCACACAGTTTTGAAACACTGTAACAGTTACCTTTGCAAATGTAGGTCATGATCTTACGCCAGGCCGCTAGCAGTACATGTAACGTAAATTTCATTGTGAAAATGCACTGGTTTTCCTTGTTTATCCCAACCGTTTGTGTTTAATTTTCAATCAAATTACGATGGCCTAACTGAACAAGTACTTATGATTTTTAATTATTTCAGTTTAGCGCTTGTTCGTAAACAACCCTAATCCTAAACTAAATGAAGTATTAATACTGTAAAACCCCGCGACTAAAAACCTGGTTTTTTCCAAGTTAGCGTAAACAGCTTCTTAATATAAATGGTAGTTAGCACAAGTTTAGGTTCTTAAATAGGTTCTTTTCTTCTGAAGAAAAAAATGCAATATATATACCTCAGAGTATTTAGTGGTTCAGCTTATTCCTCACATAAAATCATTATAAAAAAAAACTGAATTTCTGTAAAAATGAACATCGTTAAAAAGAAGAAACGTTAAAATCTGCAATTGTATCAATGAAAATTTTATTTGGTTTAAACAATGGCATTTACATTGCAGTTGGAATGATGTGGCACTTACATGTACGTTTCCAAAGAGGATTCTTAATGTTTTTTCATTTTAGAAAGTAAGAACTTGTTTCAAAGTTTTGGCTGCACTTACAGTGAGAATTAAGCCAGTTAAAAAAGTCTTCCTATCTGCTATGATATGAATTGCTATTTAAGTCTTTAAAGTGCTTTTAAAGAAGTTATCAGATACAAGATCATTAAAAATGGTTGAAAGAATAAGAAGCCTTTTTTGTGCCACTCTAAGTTTTCAAAAGTTACTTGGTCGATTTTACTATGTGCTAATGTTATTGTGTAAAACTAGGGAAAGAGGTAAAATCTTTGCGCGGGCGGTTCTCAGCGAAGCCCGCGCGCGCTTTTTTAGACCGAGCTAATTTTCGATCATGAATCAAAAAATAATACAGAAGACTGTGGAAAGAATTAGATCCCATCAACATAACATTCTTTGAGTTAATTTGAGAACATATGCAATAACGAGGCAATAATAACTTGTCTTTGTCAGTTCAAAATCGTAATAATAGGCTTACCTCTTGGGACCTTAAATGATGTTTCCACCACAAGCTCAAGTGACGAACTGATTTGGCTGTATGGGACTCACACCAATTAACTAAACGATTTGACAAAGGGTGTATAGTCTATTATAATTGACTAATTGCTTAGACTATTTTGACAGGCCGAAGCTAGCCTATTATTCTAAGACAATAGAGTAGCGTTTCTTTTTGTAAAAAAACATTCAGCTGAATTAAAAATAAAACACTGTCTAACCTTCAATTCGTATGTCCTGTGAACCGAAACCTACGCATGCGGTATAGGTGCCTCACTTGCTCTTTTCCCGCCAAATTAAGTTGCAAAAATTATGCGGATGTGTTTCTAGCCATTGATAGAAAACTTAGGAAACCCACCTATCGTAAATGCAGTTCTCCTCTCTTGCTTGTTTGTTGTTCTCTGACTCTTTATGGCGAAATTCCGTACGTTCAGATCAACACATTTGTCATATACGCTAATTAGGGTCCTCAGAGTGTCCGCTTAGTACAGAAGTCATCGTGGAAATTGTTGCATGGTTGGTTTCACAAGAGTGCTTCCATACGGCATAATTTACGAATTAGCATTTCACGTAGAGTGTGAAAGGTTATTAAAATATTTGTATTAGCAATTTATATACCACACTTGATGACCATTGTAACCATATCCACTCTAGCCGATGTGTACCACACACCAAGCATAATCAACACCATTAATTTATAACTGTCAATAATTTATTTAACCAGGAGCCAATTCTGATTTAACCAATAGAAAAGCAAAATAAAACTTAAACAAGTAAAATAACGATTTAATGTTCCGACGTTTCGGCGACATCATGACGCAATTATCAAGGAATAAAGATGCGAGTTGAAAAGGAGTTAAATACAACTCGAAATGGCCTCCGAGCAAAAAGATGTATCCAAGCTGCGACTCATTGTGGTCCAGGGCGATAACTACTCAAAAGAAGCAGGAGAATACTCCCGTACAAACGACAAGGTTCGAGATAATTACATCTGGGTGTGTGACAGCAAACCTCGGATGATGTTCTATTCAGGAAAGGGTTGGGTCATCACGGGAACATATTACATGCGAAAGGTTCTTGATGGTGCTTGTGGCGGCTTCGTGTATTCTAAACATGGTGATGTCTTCCCGTACGAAGCTGACTGGAGCCCAAACTTTGAGATCAGTGAAGTGTATCTATCAGCTGAATGTCGATGGGTGCCAGCGTACAAGTCACCCGCCCTGCATATTCATTGGTCATCTCCAGCTAATCCAGAAGTTCAAAGAGAGGGTGTTACCTGGTTCTATAACGAGGTTACCGTGAAGGAGACAGCAGATTTTACCTACTATTGTACCAGTGAATTCTATGGAGGCTACATGGGAATCCAGGATCGCTCAACTAAATGGGTGATCTTCTCGATATGGGACAGGACCTCCACAGATGATAATCCTAAAGCGCCATCTGATGACTTGGTGAAAGTGCTTGCTCAAGGGGTAGGCGTGACCGTTAAACGATTTGTTGGAAAAGGTACTGGGGGTCAAAGTCACCTTGTCTATGACTGAAAGGTGGGTCACCCATATCAACTCATGGTCAACGTTGGACCAGACACAAAAATGTGACAAGGCCATATTCACAGGATGGTTTCCTATTCAAGAGCTGAATATCTGGCGTCTGCTGGCTTCATTTTAAGTGCGTCCCAAAGCGGCAAGCAAGCACCTGGAAGATCCTCACTCATTTCTCGAGGATTGGGCAGGAACTGGACGTCGACGACAGGGCTTTTACGGACCGGCTTGGATTAAAACAGACAAAGACCCTTGGGTGCAGGCAATGCACGGCAGAGGCACAACGACGGAGTCACAAATTAACAGGAATGTCGTCTTGACCGATGATCGCAGACGTCTTGGAATGAAAACTGGTGGACTAGCATTGGCCAATAAGTCCTAGTTGTTTTTGTTGTCGAATGAAACTGGAGCATTCTGTGCTTTATACCGAGTGTAGAGCCAGTCTCGTTCGTACCCAATTGCTTCTCGTATTTGCGCTGTGATTGCTTCAATAGTTTTTAGAGTGTCTGTTCGGTTTGAAGAGAAGGAAGATTCTTCCTCCTTCCCAAGCGCCTCTGCGGGAATTAATCACTTGTATTTATGACTAAATTGCGAGTAGAGTTCGAATAAACGGAAGCTTGAATAAGCTGACACTCGGCCGGTACCAGTCTGGTGTAGGGAGCTCAGGTTAAGTTATAAAGCCGACAGTACTGTGGTTTAGGCCTTTGGCGGATGTGCTAGTAAAAGTATATCCCGTTGCTTTCCCTCCTTTATTTTGCTGGAAAGGCAAAGATAGAGCGATTTTCGTGTGACGGTGAAAAATAGTTTGGTAAGTGTTCGTTATTTGTTTTATCAGCCAACAGATGAAAAGATTAAAACATGCCCGAACGTGAGGCCGTCCTTGGGAATATTGGCCCGAGGTCGTGGCAGTACGTACTGCCACGACTAAAAATTCCCCAGTACGGCCCGAGCGAGCTCGGTTAGTAAATTGTTTATTATATACACCGTATTCACAAATGGCGGACACGCGGGAAAAAACTGGTGCCTAGTCATGAAAGCGAGGCGTTGGAGGGTAAACAAAAATTGCAAATGAAGACTTTCAGTGAACTTGCAGAGTGTTTAGCACGGATTCCACGTAAAATAACTTTGTATGGACGTCTTTTTAAATGCAATGACGTGGGATGTCTTCTGCTTTTAATGTTTAGTACTGATTTGCTGTTTGCAATCAAAAGGGACGCGTATATCTTCAAGGAAACAGGATGATTTTGGAGGTTGCCGAAGCCTCAGAAGCTCGACAAGTGGGCGATGGCTGGAGAAAAGCGTCAAACGTGTTGGCCCAAATTTCACGCTGAAACCGAATACGAAAGCCAGCTCACTGCAATTCTGTAATACAGAATTAAAAACCGATATTGGTGGCAAGAAAAAAGGAAATAAGCGACGGATATATGGCCTACTTGTCAACGGAAGAGACGTCCGCCATTACACAAAACAGGTCAAGTCGAGAGCGGGTGAACGATTCATTCACGAGACTCATTCATTCATGTCAGTGTCATTTTATACATATCTATGTATGTCTGTATTTACAACTTCCTTTGGATGATATTAATTCCGTCGCTTTGGAGTGAATTGTTAGAGGTACGTTGGCAGAGCTTAGCAAAAATCTTTTGATTTCTTTGTCATTGCGAAATAAAATAATTTTATAAAAACTAGAAGCTCTAGTGTGTGAATCTTATAGCTTGCTATTTGCCTGGTCTCCTTTAGGGCATTATCTCGGAGAGCTCATGGTAAAAAAGTGGTATAAAGCTCACATTTTACTAGGTTAAAACTTTTAAGGCAATGTTTGTGTCAGGACTGAACACGGCAAGCTTCTGTTTCGAATCATTAAATTCGAGTCTGGATCCGTTGAAGAAGACCATCATTTTATTTATTTATGTATTCTTCACTTTTAAAATATTATGGAACATGAAGTTAAAACTCTTAACAGCAAAAGATAAGAAATAGGAAAATTACTCGCTGAAATGATATGTGGCCGGCTTACCGAGTCTGCCGAGTAAGAAGTTGAAATTTTGAGCGTACTCCACTCGATCACTCCCTCATTTATACTAAAAAAATAGTTCTAATTGATGTCCTTCATCAAGAAAGACCAGAGAATAACGTCCTGGCAAACAAAAACCAAACATAACTTCATCGAAACCTCAGTCACCGCTTCTTTCCTGTCTTCCTTTTTTCCATCTCGACTTGAACTGTTTTGTTCAATGGCACACGTCTCTTGCAATAACAAGTAGGCCATATATTTGTCGCTTATTTTTTTTTTTTTGCCTCCAAGATTTACATTGTTTATATTTCTGTTTTACCGAATTTCAGTGAGCTGGCTTTCGAACTCGGTTTCAGTGTGAAGTTTGGGCCAACATGTTTGCCGCTTTTCGCCAGCCATCGCCCACTTGTCGATCTTCGGAAACCTACAAAATCATCCTGTTTCCTTGAAGATATACGCGTCCCTTTTGATTGCAAACAGCAAATCAATACTAAAAATTAAAAGCAGAAGACATCCCACTTAATTGTATATAAAAAGAAGTCCGTACAAAGTTATTTTTGGTGGAATCCGTGCTAAACACTCTGCAAGTTCACTGAAAGTCTTCATTTGCAATTTTTGTTTACCCTCCAACGCCTCGCTTTCATGACTAGGCACCAGTTTTTTCCCGCGTGTCCGCCATTTGTGAATACGGTGTATGGCACTCGGCTTCTGATAGTAAAATGCACTTCCGGTGGCTTGCACTTAAAGGGCTTCCGCCGTGACGTACTCTTGATGACGCGAGCAACTCAGACAAAAGCAAGCTTCCAAGAGTTCAAAAAAAAACTCATTAAACAAAACTTCAAAACACTTTATAACGGAATCAGACAAAAGCAATTGTTGAAATTTGGGAATTTAGCGATCAAACCATACTCTCTTGATTGAAATATGGATCAAGTCAGGGTCAAGTGAAAGTCTAAGTTTGAAGCTGTGAAAATTAATTCAAAACTGGACATAGTTAACAAACATAAGTTCAAAGTCAATCGTCCTCATCGCTGTCGATAACAATATATTCGACGCGTCCTTTCATTCTGGACAATTTCCACATTACCATAAAATGTTTGGAATGTGCACCTGCTGATGGATGCTATGTTTGGCACTGGAGAGGTGGAAGAAAGTAACGGATCGCTTGACTGATATTCTCTTGCTCGGAAGAAGTGAAGTATAAAAGTGTTGTATAAAAGTGTTGTATAAAAGTGTTGTATAAAAGTGTTGTATAAAAGTTTTCTGTTGGTTGATAAAATCGTCTTTGGCCTCATGGCTTTCGGCGATGCCCGTTTCATTTTCTGCATCAAATCAATCCTGACCTCGCTCGGAAAATGTTCGTCTTCTTCACCCATCTTTGAAATCTCAGTAAAAATTCAATCTTTTTAGCTTTTTCTGGTAGTTTCGCTATGAAGAATGAAAATATTCACATTTTTTTTTTCGCTGTTTTGGTTGCAAATTTTGAATTTGCCGGCTTTGCTCCAAAACAAAACTACACGGCTTGGACCGTACTGCAAAATCCCGACCGAGAAAGAACCAATCAGAGCGCACGGATTTGCCTAAGACTGGTTTTGCCATATAATAAAACTTAATATTTTTTACAATAAATTGCTATCATTGTTTTAATGTCAATGCCACTGAAAGGACCAAAAGAAGCATCTGGAAAAAGAAAAAAAAATTACATAAATTCCAAATGGAGTCATCTTTATATTTAAAGAAGGGATAATTATGTCCGTTTATTCGCGTGCTCCGAGAAGTTAACAAATTTCGATGAGTTGGTATGTTTCTTATTTGAACTGTCACCGTTGAAGCATTTGCACCGAATAGCCCACACGCAGCGCAGGTTTGAAAGTTAAGGAGGTTGACGTACAAAATTCAATTGATAGCCATTGAAATACGCAAGACATAAGCACAAATAGAAGTTATGAATAATTTATCTCCTAAAACATGAGTTCTAGACCCCCTCCAACTGCGAAAGAGCGCGCGTAACAAAGATAAACAATTATATCCTTGCAGAATGTTGTGCCTCTTGGTTTAGATTGTTGCCAAGGCATCGTTTCAAGGCCTGATGAACGGAATGCCGAATAAAGAAAAAGAGGTAAACTAGACTAGCGGCAATTTTTTTGCCGAGGAATCGGTCTGTCGTTTTTAATGAAAGCAACCGTAGAATGAGTTTGAAGGAGGACAATGATAATAATTTATCTCTGTTTTAAAGTTCCTGGTTGTGTGTTTAAGTTTTCTTTTGTTCGACTCTTTGCCCACAGAAAACAGAAAAAAAGTTATCTGACGAACAAGTCGCCGGTAAGTCGCTCCACAGAAAACATTTTTGTTGTTTAAACTACGAGACCTGACCACCAGTACAAAATTCCGACGAGCATATTAATTTAGAATATATCAATGTGTCCAGCGTGCGATAAATTAAAGTGAAAATTTGTTTTGTGTGTGTGTATGGCGGTGATCCGAGCAGTTACGTGAATAAAAGGTTAGTGAATAGAGCTTTCCGTGTAATTTTTGTCGGGAGTTTTTTGGTCTTGTTTCTCTACAAGCGAGAGATCATATTATAAGCTTTATGAAGAGCAAAATTTTCCATTTGTTTCAGAAGTCACTTGGCAAAAGCTTAGCAATAAAGCAATAATAAAAACTGAAAATAAAAATGATATCATTATTTTTCCGTTATGGGATCAAAAGCTAGTTGAGGGTACCCTTAAAGAGCAGTAATCTTGGGAATACACGTCGCGTCTTTAAAACAAGACGTGTCATCGAACTGCAAAGTCAATGTTCGAAGTATTTTGAGCATGGCGATTGAATTGTATGCAAAACATCTTAGAATAGGAGTGATGTTTATTAAAACAGCTCTATGCAAGCACCTGCTAGCACCTATCACTGGCATGACGCCTCAAATTAGATATTTAGTTATTCACTTGAAAAAACCTTTGTTTTGAAGCGAGTCCAAAACGTTTTGCTTGCACGAACTTGTTCCTCGTTTTGCTCCAAGAACGGGTTAAAAAAAGCTCTCCGGGAAAGAGAACCATATTATATTTTTCACTTTATATCGAGAATAATACTCGACGCCGTGCCAATTAAAAGACTCGACATAAACAAAGCTATTTACATGAACCGTCACGTTTAGTTTCAGGCGGCAGTTTTATTCTTTCTCCTTTAAGAAACTGATTAAAACATGAATGAGTTAATTTTAGTTCATGACGTAAATCGTATTTTATATCATATTCATTGACACAGACACAAACAATATTTCCTCATTTTTTAGTGAATACGGCCGCTGAAAAATTCACCTTGACTCTCCCTTGTATGTCTTATAATTACTAGGCTTTAATTTTTGGCTGACTGCGCCCGTCTGAAATGCGCTGAATAATGCTATTTGAAAGTAATAGTAGTTTCTTTTAAGCCACTTAGTTCAGCCATAAAAAAGATAAAATTCGGACAAGGCTAAAAAGTGAGAGCAAATTAAGGATTAGCACAGTCGGCTAGTGCGCTGCCTAATCTGGCCATGTCCACACGAATGCGGACATTTTTGGAAGAGCATATTATTTATCAGGATTCGTGTAAAAGGGACGTTAAACCGCTCTGGTGACTGGCTTCAAAACAATGCGGTTTCGGTGTCTGGGATTCACTGCTTTCGTGTGGACGAAAGGCCGATTCCTGTGAAAAAAGTATTGGGTTTCAAAAATATAATTCAATTCATGACAACCGAAGCAATTATCAGGGGCACCCAAAGACAATTTTCGGAAAAATATCTGTTCGGAAGACGATTTGAGATCTAGAATTTTCGGAACATTTGTTGTAAAATTTCTCGTTGCCTGCTTCTCCTAGGATTTTCGAACATCTAAAATATGGTATAATTGCCTATTTTTAACCGATTTTTACCCTAAAAAGGTCACCTAGAATTTTCGGGAGCCTTTTTTCTGGCTGAAATTTTCGAAGTGGTAAGTTTTGATCCCTATAATTTTCGGATCACTAGACTTTCAGCTAGGAAATCCGAACAGATGAAAAATTTTTAGGGGATAAAAATATGCCTTTATCTACCGTTTAAATACCAAAATACGTTTAACAATGCTATGTTTTAGTGGTTTTGAACTATATTCTCGTCGGGTGCCCCCGCAATTATCGACCTATCTCTATATTGCCAATAATATCTAAACCTGTGGAGAGGCATGTTGCACGATCTTACCTTGACTAGTTAACATCAAACAAGCTTTTACACAGTAAACAGCCGGCCTATCGTCCTAATCACTCTTGTGAGACTGCACCGTTCAATTCTCACTGACAAAACTGGCTTAGAGCCATTGACTCAAAGGAACTTGTAGGTACAGTACTCCTCGATCTAAGTAAGGCTTTTGATCTGGAGGATTACATTTTATTGTTATTAAAAAACAAGAAGTATCATTTTGCTAACACATCTCGTCAATGGTTTCAATCTCATTTATACGATCGATAACAGCGCTGCTGTATCAATGGATCATTTTCTGATGCATTCTTTATCACACGAGGTGTCCTACAAGGCTCTATTTTGGGCCTCGTACTTTTCTAGTTGTACATTAGTGATCTTCCGCTTGGTATATAAGAAAGCTATGTAGATATTAATGCTGAGGACACTACATTACGGAAGACTGGTACTGATCCTCTAAGTATGCAGCATGGCCTTCAAAGCAGTCTCATTAAAGCAGATCACTGGTTCTCCCGAAACAAGATGATGCCAAATGCAAAGAAAACAAAAAAGTAATGTTACTTTTTGAAACTAAACAAAAGATTTCTCATTGTGAAAATCCGGTGCCGAATCTCTGTTTGCGAAGCACCAAAATTAAAGAAGCTGTCGATGAAATGCTTCTTGGCGTGATTCTAGACAAGCATCTTGACTGGGCAAATGATATTAATATGATCACCAAATTTATTATCTAGGTCCAGCGTACTTAAGAGGGCCAAAAAAACTCTGCCCCTTCCGCTTAGGGAAATTATTATACAATGCTTTGATTAAGTCAATATTAGAATATTGCTGCTCTGTGTGGGGAATTCCTACGAATGATAATTTAAGTTAGGCTCCTCAGAATTCAAAGGCGCTAGCGTTGTGCAAGACTAATTTTGGACACAAACACTCATTCTCTCTTGTGCCAGCTCAGTTGAACTTCTTAACAAGCTGGGCTGGATCTCCATTGATGATATCATAGCTATGAGGAAACTTTGTATTGTGTTCAGTATCAGTTCATGGTAAATTTCCTGATTATTTCGATCATAATATTTGCTACGTCAATACCAGAATTAATTTTGAAACTAGAGCGTCAATTAATATAGAACTGAAATCCGTCCCTTTTTTAATACCAAGACTGGTCAACGTATTCTTGCAAGTGGCCCCGGCACTTTGGAATGATCTAGCTATATACAAACATTAGGGGTCTAAGTAGCATGGCCAAATTTAAAAATGAATTAAATAAACATTTTTAGTTTGTAATTTTGAAAATGACCATTTTACTATTAGCAGAACTTTTAAACTTTTATTTTTTTTATTACAGATTATTGTTAACTCTTTCCTAAAATTGTAGAATTAATTCTATTTTTTGTAATTTTTAATATTTTTATATTTGTATCTGGACTACAATGAAATCTAGTAATTGTGTTATCCATTCAAGTCCTTATTATTATTATTATTATTATTATTATTATAAATATCCGCATTCGTGTGGACGTAGCTTCAACTCTTCCCTTTCGAGTCGTAAAACGGCTAGAGCACGAAGAAAGGGGGGTAAAATGAGCACAATGCCGGCCTCAGCTTGGTAACAGCCTAGTTAAACGAATTGTTACGAGTTTTTACCGTCGTAAACTATGATAAGGACCTTACCCATTACCTATTTTAGAGTGAAGTACAACTAGGAGTTGGCCGAAACAAATGAATACGACGAGCCCGAGTCAAGGCCGAGTCAGAAGACCGAGTCAACACGACGACCTCGGCAGTGGAAACGACACTGGACAAGGAAAGCACTTGCAATGAGTTTGTCGCGTTTATTTTAAGTCGTTCAGTTTATAAAATGTAGGCAAATTTCCCTGAAGTTAAATTCTCATGGGCCCTATCCAAGCAAGTTCAAAAAGAGAAAGGAAAATTCATCGCCGTGTCTCGATCACGTCCTCCACAAAACGTTGCATTGGGACCGGTTTCTTGTCGTAGTCAGTAGTAACAAAATGTGCACGTGATGGACGTGCAGTAATGTTTTTTTTTTTTACTCCTAAAACCAATTATTTTTCCCGCTCTAGTTACCGTCGTTGTCGTGGTTGTCCGCTTTCCGATGCTCGCGCGTTCTTTCAAGAATCGCTCCGCTCACCACTCCTGAGGCGGTGGAGCTTTTTGAAACGTAGGGGAGGGGGGGGGGACGCTCATCTTCTACTTAGCCAGACGCATATCCCTACTCAAATTTTCCTAAATGTCCTTTTCGTTGTTCGTTGGTACAAGCAATCTTCACAGTGTCTAATGTGTCCGTAATCGATTTGTGACAATGCATCAGTAGGTAGATCATTATCTTCAGGCGATCCTGCTTCATCGCGCTTCTTTGGTAGTTCTTGAGTCGTCTGAGGGCAGAAAATGTGCGCTCTGAAGTCGCAGATGTCACAGGCATTGTCAAATACATCGGTAAAAGTGTTTCTCGGCACTAAAACGTGGAGGAATTGCCCCCCCCCCCCCCCTTCCCTAGGGTATAAATCATTGTCATGTAGCAGACATGCAGCATCAATTAAAATAGCCATGTAAATTTCTTTCGTTAGTTGTAACACCCATTGTAAGACGTGGCCTCTTAGGCCAAAAAGTTTTGCTTTATTTTTCGCGAATTTGGATATGGCTTAACTTTTGGGTGGCCCTCTTTCCCGAGTTTCAAGAGGTTTTGTAGGGCGTGTATTTATAGTTTTTACTTTTGATGGGATACAAACTGTGTAAGTGAGTTGAATCAGTCGTTTTTATAATTTTTCCGCTCATCGTCCGTTCCTTCAAGTTGCTTATTTTTCTTCAAGAAAGTATGAGTTAACTTAATTTATCCATTTTTCAATCAGTTTTTTGATTCATAAAACGGTAAAAAAGAACGATAAAATCCGACTTTTTGGAGTAGTCATGACTCCATTATCAAGGGAAAATGTTTTTGGTCATGCAATTACAGCATTTAAAGCGATGTGGCGCGAAAATCAACATAACAGGGTGCGAAGATTATGAAAATACTTTCGCACGAATTGAGTCTGATTGCACGTTGAGATTTGATTATTTTTTGATGTCACATTCTCTTCGTTCTTTGGTCATAAACTATTTAGGGGTGTTTATTGAGAATATCTTATAAGCAAAATTTGTCGAAATTGGCGAAATCATTAAACTGTTGTGTAAATGCTAGGTTATGTTTTGCGCTTTTGAATTTGCCTCTCCCGCCTATTTATATATACCTCCTGCAAAAAGTGACCATTAATTATTTTATGTGTGCACATTATTGGAGGCACACCGCGGTGATTTCCTCAACTTGCCAAGGTGAACAAGTTTAGTAGTTTTCAAAAGAGCTCGGCAGGACAAGGCGACCTTGTTCTAGAACTATTCTCTATGACCGTTGGATAAAATTAAACTTTCGTTCAACAAACGGCCTCTACGTATTGTTTTCCTAAAACATTTGTAACGGAGCCATGGTGATCTCTTGGTACAACTTAAAAACCCGATCTGTCACTGACAGTCGATCTGCGAGCGACTCATTTTTATCAAAAGTGTTTAATTAACTAATGGATTTCTTGAATTTCCCCTTTGTCAGCTAAAAACAAAATGTTTATTTTCCAATATAACTCCCACTGAATCTCGAACGAGGTCTGTTGCTTTGATTGATTGCGTGAAATGCTTTAATTGACGAAAGTGATTAGTTTTATGAACGAGTCCATGCACCACAAAGATGAATACTGAAACGTCTACCAAACAGTGGAGCGGGAGCCAAAATCCTTCCCAAATGATGTCTGGTACGTAATTAAGATTATCTACTGACTGCTGTTTATGATAAGGGTTTATATTCAGACTCAAAATAAACCGATTAATGATTCAGATTTATTCGAAAACTCGCTCATATTAATATTAGTTTCTTTCTCACGTTTGGGTTATAATAAAACTCCGGATTTTTCGAGTAATTTATTGGAACCTGCGTTTTATATATGGCTTTAAAGCTAATTTTAACTGGCTTAGCCTCCAAGCTTCGTTTTACCGATTTCGTACTGAAATTAATGATAAAAATCACGTTCAGGCTGAAATGTGAAATCAAATTATTCTACTTTTAGCTATCTTCCAAACATTTCACACTATTCAAACTTTTGCTTGTTAGTAATAAAACCTTATTACCCAAAGTAACATGTAGTGTAAAATGTCTTAGCTTAATCTTGTTACTTTTACCTATACATTTAAGTCTATAATTATGTTAACGATAGGTAGAGGGTAAAGGTATTAGGTGCACACGAGCCAAAGGCCCACACGGCCGGAACTTATTTCCGGTTTCCGTAGCATAATATTGCTACTCCCCCCTGGACGGGGGGTTACCCCCCAAGCAGTATGTCGCCTGTACCCATTTATACACTTGGGTGAAGAGAGACAAAGTGGAGTAAAGTTCCTTGTCAGAGGAAACAACCCGACGGGCCAGGCTTCGATCCCGGACCTCCAGATCCAGAGTTCGAGGTGTCAACCGCTCGGCCACACACGCCTCCACAATGTTAAGTAATGAAATATCGAGCCAGATCACCACACTCACCACAGGGGATTTTGATAACGCTCATAAAATTAATGGCTTCTAAAGAACTCGTTTACACCGGTCCGGATAAACGGTTTGAACCGTCGATTTTTTTACATGTGCAACCTGTTTACACGGAACCGTAGAAATTCTGTTAAAGATTGCAGAACTGTTTACACCGTCTATTTAAATTTTTACACACTTTGCTTTTAAAAACCCTTCACCGGTTCCGTGTAAATGAAATAAAGACGAAACCACCCGGACCCTTGAGTAATGTCCGCACGATAAACACTTGTCTTGCAAGAAAACGATTTACTTGAGTTTTACAAATAGACTACAGTTGGAGGTAAAGTTCTTTCATACGGCAGAGATTTTTTCCTGCTGTCCCTTTTTTGGTCGATATCTGCACAGTTGACGTCATTTGTAGAGTTATCAGCAAAGATCTTCAAAATTTAGCAAACTTTAACTGGTTTAGATTTAACTGGGGATTTAAAGGGGCAGTGTCTCGGCTGGCTTGTTCATTTGGTCTTTATCCTTTTTTTTTATTTATTTAATTTGTTTTTTGGAGGGGCGAGGGAGTCAACCCACCATTATATCAAACGTTACAAACAACAAAAATGAACTTTGAAAAACAGGTATACTATTAACAATTCAAACTTTCGGAGAACCACAATTGCAATCCGTTTCAATCTTCTACAAGTTCGTCCATCCTTGCATGCTTTTGTAACTTTCTTGTTGCAGTGAGCAGAGAGGTCTTGTGCCTCGCTTTCATGTCATAAAAACACATATATAATGTCCCGGATAGCAGGAACGCCCCCTCCGCAAAAGCTGGAGAAGTGACACATTAAAGAGTCACATTAAGCATAAAACCATTTATTTCTTTCAGAAATAAATTTCCTTTGTATTTGTGTCATTTACCTTTACCTTTACCTTTTTAATGTTGCTTCTATTTTTCACTCAAGGACGGGGATGCTTAATTTGGACGTGCGTCGATTGATTTCATTTAGAGCAACAATTATCTGTGCTCAAGACATCTACTAAATGCCAATTTTAGTTCCTTTAATTTCCTTTCCAGAGCTTCAAGAGGCATTCAGTTTGTTCGATAAAGATGGCGGGGGCTCGATATCATACTCCGAGCTTGGTGCGGTGATGCGATCGTTAGGACAAAATCCAACAGAGGATGAACTCAAAGAAATGATAGCTGAGGTGGATGAAGATGGTATGATAATTGCGGTTGACAATTGGACTGCTTCCTAACTTTAATTTTTTCATGGGGATAAAAAATCGAGTATGGCGGCCATTTTCCCTGTCTTTTAAATTTACCCTTCTTCACGCAAGCTAATTGCCTCATTTTCATGTTAAACTGACCATCGAGACATCATAAGCGTTTTCCCGAAGTTTTCCCTTTTCTATAACTTTAAAAAATGCCACCCCAGGCCCAGTGTCCTCGTTAAAAACTAAAATTCGTTCCAAGATTTTGAAATATTTGTTGTACCAGCAAGGACTACGTCCTTAACGAGATTAATGGATGCTTATTACATCTTCATTCTACTGCATATTAGGGACGTACATTATTTTATAAGTGGTCGGGATTAAAATCTTTCTTCTTTTGACAGGAAATGGGGAGATTGATTTTGAGGAGTTTCTTCAAATGATGTCCAAGAAAATCAAGGAAACTGATACGGAGGAGGAAATAAAAGACGCGTTCAGGGTTTTCGACAAAAATGGAGACGGAATGATAAGCGCGCACGAACTGAAACAAGTTATGGCGAACCTCGGCGAAAAACTTACGGATGAGGAGCTGGATGAAATGATGAGAGAAGCTGACACCAATGGGGATGGACACATTGACTATGAAGGTAAATAAATTGTTACAAGCAAAAACATCTGATAAACCGAGGGAAATTGAGGCGGGAACAATTGCTGGTTTTCACATGAGGTCGTCAATATTGAAACTAAATAAACTATCGATCCTTCATGTTTTTTAATTTCTTGAGGTATAAGAGCAGATATCTTTTAATATGCCATGACGCTTCCAAATTTGTATTGCTAAAAGTCTAAACTCTTTCAGAGCATATTTGCTTTAAACTTGAGGTAATACCGCTGCTCAAGAACGCAAAATGTCCACTTCCGGTTTACGTGCGTCGCTCAAAAACTTCTTTGCTTAAGCTCCCGGATGAAACCATCTTATGGGCGTACATTATAGCAGAACTAACATACTTCAACGTCTTTTCGTTTCACAGAGTTCAAATTTTTAATGATGAAATAATAAATCTGAGTGAATGAAAGCCCCGATAAGCTGGATTGAAGACAAGTTATCTTTCGACGTGCCAGGAATTCTGGAAATTATTGCACTTGTACTGGATGAGTGCTACCTTGAAGCAGATCAAACGCAAATGATGAAGAGGTTATGTTGTGGACACATTTAACACGCGCTACTTACTGAACAGCGCTTAGAATCCTGCTGTAAACATAATGCGATCACTTTGGAGTAATTAGAAACCTTTCCGAGACCTATAGATTCTAGGGCGAGGCGGCGACTACGAGGACGATATGATAAGATACAATGGAGTGCACGCGCGTGAACCAGCGTCATTTTGGCGGGAAAAAGTGATAACCGTCGTAATTATACTACGGGTTTGAATGAAGTAACGGAAACAAGTTATCAAATGTTAGAAGTTTTATCATTTTGAGCGAATCAGGAGAGAGAGAGCTTATTACTCCCCTAAATAAAAATAATTGGCAAACCTATCCGGGGTGTCTAAATTTTTAGAAAACAGAAAAAAAGGCCTTAAGTTAAATCTCGTCCTTGTCAGTCTTCATCGTTCTCGAATCCAAGGGTCTCTGTTTTTCGGAACAGACCATTTGTATAAAGTATTTTACCCTTATTTTGGCCATGCTGATCATATTATATTCACCAACGTCTAGAATACTGTAAAGCATTTTCTTAGTGCTGCGTAGCACAATTATCTTGTACAGTAAACACCCGCTAAAAAGAAATAGAGAATATTACATGGCCGCGCGGAGATGCAAAATTCTCTTCGAGTGTTGAAAATTTTTTTTTCCAACTCCAGAAGAGAAATTTCGTATCTCCAAGCGGCCATGTAATGTTCTAGTTATAATATAAACACCAATGAAATACCAAGCCATTTCACTTTAATAGTTTTTTGGTGTGAAAGGCGCGATTAATTGTGTAGCCATAGCAACGGTGATCTTTTCAAAAGTGAAGATAACAATGTTATTTTCACGTGTGAAGATATCGTGTTTTCGCGCGAAAGCTCACCTGGTATTTCATTGGTGTTTATATAATAAAATAGGTTCTTTTACTTTGGGGTTCTTATTGGCAATTTAGACTACGTAGGTTTGTAATTAAGTTCTTAATTTTTATGAAGGAGATATAATAGATTGATGATTACCATAAAAAAAATATAGAAATTGGGTTAGGTCCTAGAAAGTACAGTATTTAATCAAAATTGTAAATTATTATATCCATAACAAATCTGATTACCGAATTTTTATACAGTTTGGCCAAGAGCCTTGGTTTGGTGCAGTATGTTCATGCTATACTTATAAATTAATTTTACAATCTCAAGGTTACACTCCTTGGTTAAATTGTTTATCATAATTTAACTGTATCCGCCTGGCACATAAAAGAGCCTACTTGATCTTGCTTGTCTAAACAGGTTCTTGTACTTTTGCGAATTAAATTGGCAAATTTCTGCTAGGAGATTCTTAATCCTCTTATTCGGGGGGTGTTTACTGCATTGCAAATTCAAACTCATATTCAGATTTTAGACTACTTTTTTAATTTCACTTCATAATGAAGCATTTTGAGCTTTTGAAGTAGCTAGCTTGTTTGATGTTATTTTTGACATTGTAATGATATTATTTATATCGTTTTTAATACAATCAAGCAGAGTGAAATTTCTTCGACTAGAAATACATCAGATCATAGTATATGCAATGTAATGGAAGATTTATTAACATTCCAAACCTTTTTAGATTTCATTATTCCAAGAAGGTTAACTTTTGAATATTTAAATTTCAGCAGTAATATTGAGCAAAGCGGCAATTTCCTTAATATGCTGGGCTTTCATGAATTTATCGAAATGAACCGAATTCAATTATAATCGTTTATTTATATTATGGCGTCCTGGCATCACAGTGAGCTTCATTTTCTTTATTGAGACGTTTCGGTCACCGCCACTGCAACATATAAATCATCTGCACATAACTATGTGGGCACGAGCCCATAATCCGAAGCGAGCAACTCCCATACTAGGCCTATGTCACCGTGTTTTTATGGACCGGTTTATTTTTAGACACATTTTAGGGAATTTTTTCCCGCGAAAATAAAATCTCCACCATATTTATGAGCCCATTCGAAGTATAAAGGGAAAACTAAACAACTATTGTCAGACTATTGTCATGAATACAAGAAAATACTTAAGGGGCTGACCATTTGACTTTTGAGAGGAGCCGGGGGGTAGTGATATAATTTTTTCCTGGCATACCACGGTGTAAGATTTTTTTCCAGCTTTATACTCCTTGAAAGATATTTTTTTCATTATAGGAATTTTTTTCGCAGGTATTTCCTTGCAAGAATTTTTTCCCTCGAAAATAAGTCTAGAGGACATTTTTTTTTCTGAAATCACCCATACCCCGATCAAAAGTCGAATGGTAGGGCCCTAAATTGAACATAGAAGTATTTAAGAACTCTTAATGACTGGTTCCGATCAAAAACAGTTAGTTTTGTTTTCCAAGAATCCCACCAAAATTAACTCGTTTCTCGAGGGACCAGCCTTGACTTCCTTTAAAAGGCCTGCAAAGAAATGCAGACCTTGAAGTAAATCTCAACTAGTGGTCGAAATAAAGCGGGTAACATAGCGCTTTCCCCTTTGAATTTGATAGATTTTGCAATGTTTCCCCCTTACCTTTTAGAGGGAAACAGTTTTCTTGTCAGGCATCATGTGATTTCGAAGGAATCAATGGCAAGCGCACTTAAGGGAAAAAAAAACAGTGTATAACAAAACCATTTGTTATCGCTTTGCGCCGCATTTAATTGTCGTTGTCAAACAAGGGAACTGAAATGAATCCAGTTTTGGAAAAGAGTCAGTAGCGCCACTATAATATGTCGGAGGTGACGTCATGTGAAAACGCTCTATATATAATTTTATAAACAACACAGGTAGCCCAAGCATAATGGAGAATAAAAACGTTTGCATTGCAAAAGGTAAAACTTCTTGAAATTAATTAAAGTGAGTTAAAGTTAACAGTAAAGTATAAACATTGCTACCTGTCTTTCTTTCCACGAAGTTTCAGTGCGGTTAATAGTTAAGCACTGTGTTGTGTCAGTATATAGTAATTGAGAATGTCATCTGCTTCAAAATTGGCTCCAAATTTGTTCTTTAAATACCTTTATCCTCTACAAATTCAGCCGTGGCAACCAAGCAACGATGCTGATCACAAATTGTTTTTCTGAACACCAAGCTACGGGTCACAATATCAACCCAAACAATGTAAAAGTACTAACACCATCAAGCGTAGAGTCAAGGCGGCCGTTGCTATTAAACAAAGGAAACCGTCTCGATCTGAATAGGGATAAGACGAGGGACTGGACCTGCCAGTAATTTACAATGCTCTTTTGGGATTCGTAACTTTTCTGTCACGCAGCCTGTCACTTCATAACGCTGATGAAGTACGAGTGATTCGCACGAAATCAGTATTCGTTTCATTTTAATTTTTCGTTCTGAGTTTTGGAATTTTCTGCACACTAAATGTCTTGGCCAGAGCAGATGAAAAAACTTTTTAGGTAACCATTCTTATGGCCTGCGAACACAGACGTCACGCGTTCCGGTCGTCGCTTGCTCTCCGACCCGTAAAGCCAGGCTCTCATATGCCGCCGATGCACCTGCGACATGGCCGCCGGTACTGCTGGGATACTGTTCCAATGAGAACAGAAGAGGCCAGCAACATGGCTCATCCCAGTCTTTAACCCAGGCATGCCTGCGAAGTTGACTCAAATTTAACTTCGCAGGCATGCCTGCGGTAGAGCTCTGCGATGACTCTAGTTGCCGGCGGCGCATGTTCTCATTTGTCCGAGAAGTGTCCCAGGCAATACCGGCGGCTACGTCGCAGATACATCGATGACATCAATTTACTACTATGACGACCAGGATCTTTCAGGGTTTCGCTTTCCTGTGCTAATTAGGGCGTTTGTCATTCAAACCTCACTGGGATTACAAAATTTAAATATGAAAGAAAAAACGAAAAGGATTCTTGTCGTAGTAGTAAAATGTGCGAATATTAATGGCCTATTAGTTTTCGGTTGGAGAGAGGTGATAACCGGAAACACACCTGCGTTCGCAGGCTACAATTTCTGCTTCTAATAATCAAAGCACTAAAGCCTGTCAAGAGGTAATGCAAAAGACCTGGAAAGGTGGTGCAAACAAGAGAATTAAAGCTCTAGGCGTAATCTACATGAGAAACCGTTCCATTCTGTTAAAGATCTTAGTGCGTTGTATCCTAAGACAGTGTAGTCGCGTGGGCTTCACGCCTAACCCTCGACCATATTAAAAAAGGGGGGAAATGAGCTACGAATTTCGACTTATAATTCTAAAAAAAGGAGTCTCTTACTCTCTCTTAAAGAATATTACAAAGCTGCGTTTAAAATTTGGGACTTTTTCGAACTTTAGTGAAACTAACTGCACTCAACCATTTTTTCAAAATATTCGCATTGTTCAAGAATGGAATAAACGACCGCAACAGTAGTAAAGGCGAGAATTTAGAAACTTTAAAGTAATAATATTTAAAAAGTTTTTTTTTTACACGGAGTGTTTTTTTTAAGTCTTTAAACTCTCTAAATTGTGGTTTAAATCATTTCTCAACTTGTAAATAGTTAGTTTAAGTTATATCTTTTCTCTTTCATTATTGTTACCACTGCGGGCTTCTTCATGTACATAAATTATGTTGTTATTCGATTTTCCTACTGTTTCCTTTACACTGATGTATTTTATTTATACTTTTTTCACATAATGAATAACTAGTAGGCATGTATTACGTAATCTCCTCCTCACTATCAAAATAGGAGTCCATTGTCGACCGAGTTTTATAGACTATTCTTTGTCTAGTACTGTAGAAAGTGTAGTGTATGGTGTTTAGAAGTCGTATGAATGGAGTATATACTAGTATTCTTAGTGTGCTGAAGGAATCGCCCTATGCTAGCAAGTATCTATGCACCTGTTTTGACTAAAAAGATTAGGGAGCTGTGAATAGCTTGAGTCTACACATCTCAAACTGGTCAGATTCATTATTTAAACAAGTAATATATTTGGAAGTTTCGTGTAATCCATCCTTATTCTACTCATGTTTTTAATTTTAGGAAACGCCGTGTTTCTTTCCGGAAACATACTCAGTTTTAACCAGAAATTGTCATGAAGTTTTGACTTCAAATAATCAATTTATTCAAGCGTAATAAAAGCGAATAAAAAATTGTCAACCTTGTCAGTTTTATATATCCAATCACATTGAAGCATTTTAGTTGGGTACAGGTGCTAATGTGAGCCATTAGCTGAAAATGGAAATTAGTTCGGTGTTTTCGCCGCCAGCATACAAAACTCTTTGACGTCAGAGCTAACGAAAACATTGAGAATTTATGCGAATTAGAGCGGTGTGTTGATTGCAAGAACTACTTGTTTATCAGCAGCACGCACCACAGAGAAACGTTTATGAGTCTCGCAAGGTTTTGCGCATCCTCTTTCACTAAGAAGCGAAAATTATGGTGAGTATATGTCGTTATCGCTATACAATGTTCGTCCGATTTTGCACGATTCGCTGCTCAAAGTGTTTTCTCGAGTTGAAACGTCAAAACAAAACCCAAACCGTCTCAAATTATGCCTGGATTATTTTTCTGTCTGACGCTCTTTTATTTTTCCCGTTTGTCTGCACGTTTCTCACTCGTCTGTTATTTAAAATTTTATTTTAGGCTGACCGTGAGCTTTCCGAGGAGCAAGTAAACGGTAAGCAAGCTTGACATAAGACAGATGATCGTTACTAAAATATCTTGACAATCTCACATGTGATTTAATCTTTAGCTTTACTTATATCGCTGCAGCAGCGACCCAGAATTGTTGTGTTTTTTTAATAAGAAATATCGTTCGATTTTCTTCTTTTTCGCAGAGCTACGCGAGGCTTTTTCTCTTTTTGACAAGGATGGGAGCGGCACTATATCAAATGACGAACTGGAGGTTGTAATGAAGTCATTGGGACAGAACCCAACTCAAAGCGAATTAAAAAAGATGATACAAGAAGTCGACGTGGATGGTATTAACTACGTTTTTCTGATGTTAAATTTGTTTTAAAACGTTGCACCTTATTTTTAATGTAAACCAAAAAAGTGCTAGATATATTAGGCACGTCAATAACATGGTCAAACTGAAAGAAAGATCCTTATTATCTCAGTATATTTAAAATTGCTGGAACCAAGCAGTGACTGAATTAGCTGCTGTCGCGGATTATTAACAAAAACACACACGTTTTAAGAGTCATTCTTGGCGGATACATCATTCACATTTTATGATATAGCTTCCAAGTCGATCTAATATTTTGCTTGCCTTTGCAAAATATTTTGTGACACTGGTAAATTTCCGGGTTTATATAGAAAAAACACGGAGAAATTAATCTCTAAGCGAATTACTTCCCGTTGACAAACTTATTATAATTGAAACTGTTCTAAAGTAGCTAAGGCTGAAACAACGAGCAACTTTAGAACCACTTTCCGGCTGCAATATCTGACATAAACCTTTATGAAACTGAAAATACGTGAAGAGGTCAGTTTATTTTCGTAATAAATGGCAAACTGATGCAAAGCTGTCATTTCAACTTTCATACTCGGTTCAACCAAATAAGTTTCAGATTAGCATGACAAAAGCTTGTCATTGATTTCTGATTTCCACACACTTGTTCCGTTCTGATGTGAAGCCATCGATTTTCTTCTATATAGTAACGTTTTCTTGGCTATTTTATATATATTTTGAAAAGAGCTAACAAAGACGGCGATTTCGGCCAAATTTTCCTCAGATTCGCTTAAAATGAGAGCGTTGCCCAGTACTGGTTGCAATTGGCTCGCGAGCAAAAATAAATATCTTGCCCCCAAAGCCGGGCTCAACCGCTGAGCTCATAGTATGTTACTTATCAAGTAAAAACGAACATATCAAAACCGAAATCCATATAAAATCGTGTACGTTTGCAAAGGCTTTTTCAATTAAGTGATCGATTATCTAATGGAGCTAAACTCACGGCAACGTAGAAGGCCTTAATTAAAAAGTTTATATTAGGGTTAGTACGTACGGAAATGGGCATCTTCCATGTTTGCCTTAAAACGCCATGAAGACTTTTTGCGGCTAAGCGGCATAAGTTCAGTTTATCATCGTCCGTTGACATAAATAAAAATAATGGATTGATAAATTAAATTCCTCAATTCTCTTTTGTTTTTAAGCCCAATTACATTAGGTATAAAGTCGACACCCACATATCTATTAAAATTTAGCCTAAGAAGCAATAGATTGTTTTGCTGTTGTATACTGTTACAACAGTTTTCGATAAAAAAAGACAAGATTAAGCGCTTACCCACGTAAAGTTAAATTTAATTATACTGGATAGCCTTCAAAATGACAGCAAAAACTAGATTTTAATAGCTTTGATTTTTTTTATTATTTATTATTTTTATTTATTTATTTATTTACAAAAAATAATTACAAATACGTGTTCTTTTAACTATTCAAAACTATTGTCTTTTTCATAGCGGGCTGAAAATAATAAAAAGAAAAAAACTGAATTCGTAAAGGAAAGAAGCGAAATTAAAAGGAAAAAGACGGAAACCTAATAAGTGAAACAGTAAAGCAGTAGAGTGTAGCTTAAAGGAACAGATGTGATACCTAGAAAAAAAAGGTCTCTCGTGATGGAAAACAGTTGGTTCAAGCTTAGATTATCCGCGCCGGAAGCACGCCAACTACGATCCATCTTTAGTTTTAAATTTTTTGGATATCTTCAGTGGCATGACTCCCGTCCAAACGATGTGGTGCTTTTCGATTAAGGCGGCAGAAACTTAAAAACCTTTTGCTGGTTATCTGGCAAGTCCCTCGAACATTCTGTAAAAAACTGAAATTTCGATTCGTCCTTTTGAACTTGTCGAAACATTAAGCTTCGAGCAAACTGCTGAAAATCGGCCTGCAATTCCTTAGTCTTATAAAAATGTTTTTTTAAATTTATTTTTGCTCCGAAAATTAGGGCCTTTTGGGATTTCGAGAGTTTTTTATAATCGACATTGAGGACTCCGCTTGCGAACGTGATGTCGGATCGGAGACGGAGAGACTGGAGAGAGATCATCTGTTCGGAGCATCCCTACCAGCGTTCATGGGAGAGATAAACTGAATGATGATGATACGAACCATTTAAATGTGAGAACTTCATTTTAAAGAAGTCTTAATTCTGGGAATTCTGGTTGGACTAGCACAAATTATGTTCAGTTTCTTTTAAAAAAAAAAACATTATAGGAGGTTATTATTTATCTGAAATAATATAAAATGCGAACTCGTGATGTCTAAAAGGTGTTTTTAAGATTTTTCAATCAATTCAATTACGGTCGGAGGAGAAAATAGTTTCCTCTTATTGATTTTACCAGTGAAGAAGGAAGCCCTTAAGTCTAGCAAGCTAACGATACTGCTGATCATAAACAGAAAAATGAAAATAGCACTGATGGAATAATTATAACACAACGTGCCGCCCATCATTAATTCAACCAGCGTGTTGACTATGCACGGATAGAGTACTGCGATAAGGTCACGTTCAGATTGAATTTATCATTGATAATTGGCATACATTATGGTAAAAACGTGAGTTGAATCGAACGGATGATATTTCCTCTCCGGTATGAATTTACTAAGTATCTGCAAAACGAAGGGTTTGTTGAAAAAAGAAAACGGACAAACACGCTCCGGAAAGAAAAGGAAAAAGAAAAGATGACCCAAGATCAGATCAAAAATCCGGATCTTTGGGATTTTTCTTTAAGGAAAGAAGTGATGTATCTAAAAAAGGATTATTCTTCATTTATTTCCATATAAACGACCCACAATATCAACGGTATTTCGGAGAAAAAATAACACGGCTACGGACAGTGTTGCTAGTTTGCCGATCTTTCATTTAGCTGAAGGAGACTGTTTTAGACGGGCCAAATGAAGACGAGTCTTTCGGTTAGATATGCCTGGAAAAGTAAGTCTTGTAAGACGCGCCGGCGAAGTTGTGTAGCTGAATTTTGTCCTTGTGAACTAGAACAATGCCTGTTTGTTTTGCAATTTTACCACCCAAATAAAACGGACAAAATTGATTGTAGTCAAACAGCCGATATATGTATTAAAATTGTTTCTTGTTACCACTGGCAGTATTCAATCTTTTTGGATCCGTAGCAAAGAAGCGCTTCGGAGCACGTATCCAAAAGTATCCCGTTTTGAATATGATCCAAAGAATCCATACGTCCATTATGGATAATTTGGAAATCCGTTTTTGGATTTTAGTAAAAGCAACGAACTATCCGGTGGGATAAAACGTCCGGATTTGGATTTTAGTAAAGAAACACAGCCTGCGTCTAAGCCATTTATGGTTTTTATGTACATTTTCCAAATTAAAACTACTGTCAAAGACATCCACGAGAAATGATAGATGGTAAACTAAACTAGCTATAAACTAAAAAAGATTTGAGAAAAAAATGCAAATTATTTGGTCACGTGACCGATCACGCTCTCTGTTGTTCGAAGATGTAACCAAGGAGTAGCTCAAGTTTCTCTGCATTTAAAAATTGACCCTACAAAGTATCTAAAATGGTTGGAAGCGTTAAAATTCGCAGGTGCAATTGGTGTTCATTGACTAGTGCCAGTTCTCCTCTTACTAGAACGTTCGTGAGGAGAAAGACTTATTGATCTCGTCTCATTCCGACCGTTTTTACGAGAAGACTATTAGTAGCCAATTTTTTTGACCTACAAAAGGAAAACAGTTTGCTCTAAGTATCTGATGGGAATGTCGACTCAAGGATTTCTCGATAAAACAGGGCGAGGCTGGTAACGTGATTCAGTTATAAACAATTTTTGATGGGCCTTAAATTATTAGTCATGGGATATCTTAAAAATACTTTACATTACACCACCCCCCTTTAAAAATTCTGAGCAATCTGTCAAGAGCCAGGCCTTAACCTACTTGAGTACGAGATAAATTTCATTGCGATTTAAACAATCGCTCCTCACTAGCTCTATAGGAAAGGTATAGGGGCAAGAGATGAGGATTTAAATTTTGGTATTAGAGTTTGAAGGGTTAATTAACCCTTAAGATTGGATATTAGAAAACCAGATTTGACTCTCCCGATAAAACTTGGAGTAAATTGCAAACGTCAAGTCAATGATTTATTATTCTCATGCAGATAAAACGCTTTTTCTAAGACTCTTTGAAACTCGGATATGGCCTATTGAAATACTAGTCTGTTGTACTGAGTGAATTGTAGGAAACCCAATGCAGACACAATCAAGTTCCTATAGATTCCTTCACAATGTGTTCACGCCTTAGCAATTTTCCTAGCCTCTTTTGTGTTTTTGACGTCGCTTTGTCTGCACTTAACTACTCATTACAACTCTTAATGTACCCTTCTTTGTTCACTTCCAATAGTACAGACACGGTTTGAGTTGTGTTAAAATAAAAAAGAGTTAACTTAACATCGATGTTATATTAGACTGATCGACTTGGAAATAAGGTGCTCATGGTTATTAGGCAAAAAGTCAAAAAATGCCAGAACGAGACTAAACGTACCAATAAAATGAAAGACATGAAGTTCATTTATTTTCCTTTCTTATTTTGCACTTAATTGAATTGATCCCGGATGTCTGAGAAAAACATCTAGTATGACTTTCCGTTTTCAAGATATGGAAACCTGAATAACTGTCTTAGTATTAATAGGTAATCACATGATGAACAAGCACGAGTAAATTTTTCAGAGACCATCAAAAGTGCAGTGGGGCAAGCGAGCTCATCTAAAATTCTGGCGCATCACGGCCTCGCCCAGCGCTTATTTGGTTTACTCTCGCTCGTTGTCGTTTGCTTCCATTTATATTAAGATAATGGGAAAAGGCCGAGGTCACTTGTATTCTGTGTCCATATGAAAATACATAATTGATTTGGATTGCAAGGAGCTGACTATTTGGATCGATTATTAAGACCTGGATACATCAACTTAATCATGAAAGGACGCAACAATTAACCTAAACTTTCTATTAAAATTGTCCTTTAACATTTTTTCCCTGGTCGCTCGCTCGGTCGCGCTGCGCGACCTCGTTGAAGCTCGCTTCCCTTGCTAAGACTTATGATAGGTCGACTTGTAGCAAGTGTACTGTTAACCGTCTTCTCAAGCTCATCTCAGTCAGTTATTTTTTCCCCTAGGGAATGGAGAGGTAGACTTCGAAGAATTCTTACTGATGATGAAAAAACAAATGATGTCTCGAGACGCCGACAGCGAAATGCTTGAAGCTTTCAAAGTTTTCGACAGGAATGGGGACGGACAGATCAGGTGAGATCTATAGACAAGATGAGGTTCTGTCACATTCCTCACCCGTAAATCTCTTGAATTATGCTATACGATCTTCCGAATTAGCGAATTTGCGTTTGTGGTCTTTAAGGGTATCATTTTAAGTTCCTGCTTTACTTGGTCATACTCAAACGCAGCTATAGCCAGTTAAAAAGGCAGTTGTAGGGAACAGTCCTTCTTCAATTCTTATAAAAATGGTCTTTGCCATCTGGACTAACAAATTACAGCTATGTATCTGAGTTCGGTTACAGAATGTGGCCTCAGACGGGCTAAGAGTAAAAGAAAAAGAACGTTTTCTTAATAACTTTCAAAATAAATGGCGATAAGTTGTACAATATTTTCCATTTGTCTTTGTTTATAGTCCAGGCGAATTAAGAAATGTAATGACGAGTTTGGGGGAGAAGTTGACCGAGGAAGAGCTTAGTGAAATGATGAAGGAAGCTGATCTTAATGGAAATGGTTTTATTGAGTTTGAAGGTACACTTTAGTATTAAATCTTAGTCTGCCCTGGTAGAGTACCCTTTGGAATTCTTTGTGCGAATGTACAACCCTTTTTTCCTCTTTGAGTGGAAAGTGGGCGTTTTTTTCCCCGCTCTCTTTTACACAAGTAGATGCTTGTTAGATTAGCCCCTGATATTCGCCCCCCAGATTAACCCCTGATATTTGCCCCCCAGATTAGCCCGTGATATTCGCCCCCCCCCGATTAACCCCTGATATTCGTCCCCCGATTAGCCCCTGATATTCGCTCCCCAGATTAACCCCTGATATTCGCCCGTACAATGTAGATTAGCCCCTGATATAGACCAATATTATTATTGCACGATGGTTTGTTTCATTACAGAATTTGTTCACATGGTGTCAAATATTTCCAAGAACCCAGAAGGACCTCCTCAGTATTTGCTGGTTACGAAATAGTTCAATTAGTTTAGAATCAGTCGGCTTTCCGTTATCTACTTAAAATATTCAGTTTATTGAGAGTAGTGTTCGAATGAATTTCACACGACGTCGTCTCAAAGACTCTTCATTCCTGGAGAATCGTTCAACGAAGACGATTAGAATATAACCGCATATACAGCGTTTTCCGCTCCAATTTGAAACGTAGAGAGGTCCAGAAACTGAATTGTTTCAAACAGAAAAAAGGACTCACGGTGAAAGCCACCCAGTCATTCGAAGACTGCTCTGTTGTAAAATTATTACTCCCAAGTTATTGCAGGAGCAGGGCTCCTGGTTATTGTAAAGTAGAAACTGATCGAAGAAAAGCATTATTTAGAAAAGCATTATGCATTTGAACATGGTTCGATCGTGAGCCAATGAGACGAAGGCGCCTGGTTGCGCTTGAGATTGGGTCAAGATTGTGTCGAAATGCACCATGGGACTGTTTCAGGGGACGAACCATTTTTCTCCCAGTTTTCAGTACAACTTTTGCCCACATCCTCAGTTAATCCTTCAGGAAATCGAGGGTGAAAGGAGGAATTAGAAGGGGAGAGATATAAATGGCCCTCAGCGACGGAGTTGCGACAGCAGCAGCAGCAGCCCATAATCCGTAGCAAGCAACATTCATGTACTTGTGTCATTTTCACTGACCAGTTAATTTTTTCAACGATTTTGGCGCGAATTTGTAGCATCGTCAGTTTAAGTGCAACGAACCAATCAGCAACCTGCCCTGAAAAGGATATTTTGGACCTTTTAATGACGTTTAGTTTTCGTTTTTTATATCCTATTTCTTGAATGTGCTCATAGTCGGAGAGGAGCTTCCATTTTCGCGGGAAAAATTGTTCTAAAATGTATCTGAAAATAAACCGGTCCGTGAAAACGCCGTGACGTACGTAGCCCTAGTTTGGGAGTTGCTCGCTCCACGCCCCCTGGTTGCAGTAATTGTACAGCGGAACCTCTATATAACGAAGTCCTCGGTATAACGAATGATTTTCTTTACCCCAGTAATAGTAAAGTATATGAAAAATAACCTCGATAAAACGAAACCTCGTCAGTATAGCAAACAAATGTTGCCAGTCCCTTGGCCCTTCGTTATACATCGAAGTTCTATTGCACATATGCAAAAAATCAACTGGGTCTCGGGTAACATAGCATCGCGTCATTGTCACGAGTTAAGCGTCAGTTTGATGGTTTGATTATTTAAAAGGTAATATTTATTACTGGAGAAGTTTTCTCTGTTTTCCCGTCGAAAACTGACCGTTCACGCCAACTCCGGTGTGAAGGTGATCTGACCTTGCTCACAGCCCTCTACATGAGCTGTCTTTGACTCAACAATTGTATCATCAATATGATCTCTAACTAATCCGTTATAAAAAGCTTAAAGATTTAAATACCAAGTGTTTATTCCAAGACAAACGATAAGTGAACTTATCATGCACTTACCATAATGGACAATATCTTTCACTATATAGATTGACACTGATACATATTAATGCAGCAACCAGCTGACGGGTACTCACCGAAGTTATATACGGGGACGCTCCGCCCCAAGGTCTAACCCTCTATCATTTTACATACCTTTTTTAACATAAAAGGTATCCCTCTCTTATACCTTCTACTGACAAATGGTACCCCTTACGACACAACTAGTTTAACACTCTGCTTCACTTTTAACTGCTGAAAATGCTCCGTCTTTTTAATACGAATAAATCACTAAACCAAAAAGTTTCCTTGTCTCTTTCCCATCCATAAAATGCGTCTGTTAGACCCTTCTGATCCTTTTACAGACCAAAATAACAGATTTCCCTACCCTTTTATATACTTCTAATGATGAAAACCCACTTTCTTACATATACCTGAAGCCTGAAAAAAGCACCCCTTTCGGGCGGAGCCTCCCCGTATAGCAAACCCCCCGGGAGAGCAACAAGCACTGACGGTAGTGTTTCCCGCTTATATCAAGGTAGCACTTTTTCCAGATAACTGTTTTTCTTTTGCGAAAAATTTACTCTTTTTTGTACATATAAGCTACTAAGTAGTCTTCTACGCATCCCCAATGTTGTGCAACTAAGTTGTGTGGGAGCATTTGTAAAATAAATAACCAATAAAGATAAAGAAAGAAAAGTACGTTGGTCAGAGTTATTCCCTAATGCACACCAGCCAGGAGCTCATGAATCAAAAATAGAAAGATACGGGCAAAGGATCCCTCAAAAATATAGAGCGTATGGAGGTCTGGGTCAGAGGCTCCAGCAGGCAGATAGGGATGGGTTCCTGGCAAAGGGGGTCAGGGGCCTGATAGTGTCCCTTTAAGCCCGCGCTGGTGTAAGTTAGTTTGCCTCTTGCAGTATGCATTCAATTCCACAAAGCTAATCGTACTACGTGGAAATAAACTTAATTTGAAAGAAATCAACGCGACACCGACAGAACCCAAAACAGAGCGGGGTTGTAGCCGTCGACAGCTCAGTGTTTTCGCCATTATTGTGGCTCGTCAGGACGGTGCAACAACAGGCAAAACAGAAGATCGGCTGAGAAAATACCCGCTCGCGCTGTTTTAAGCCTTAACATTGAACCCCATCACCCACAGAATCACGCTTTATCACGTGTCTCCAGGTGGCAAGAGTCCAAGTGTCGCTTTGATGTCTCGCAAAGAAAGTGTATACTTTGAGGACAAAACCAACCTTAGAAACATGGACAAAACCATGCAAAATGAACAGCATATCGGATTTGCGGTGCAAAAATGCTATTAGAAATAAAGGAACATTAACTGTAAAGGACCGCAAACGATCTTGCCGCAGAACGTAGGATCTAAAGGAGACTCGTTTTTTCCTGCAGTATAGCCTGGGCGACCGGCACAAGTAAAGAGGAAGTGAAAGGAGAAAGTCGAAACAGCGAGAACCGAGTGCCCCTCGCGGGTTCTAACGTGAGTAATTTTTCTTTTACATGAAAGCGTACTAAGCATCAGTGTACATGTAGCATGCAGTCAGCCTAGTCCCCAGAAGTTGTCAGTTCGGTCAAACCGGGATTCGACCCTGCGCTGTAGAGATCGCCTAGGGACTAGGGTGGCATGCAGTGAATTGGCCATTTGGGGCTACATACGCTAGCACTTTGAGACCGAGCCGGCTGTTGTGTCGAAACATTATGAGAATGTTTTCGAAACACTATCGCGAGCCTGCGCGAAAAAAAAAAAAAATAGAAGAAAAGAACATAAACACCAGCTAGGGACCAAATTTCATGACAAGCCCACAGTGCAGCATCCAGTGTCAGAAAGCCTCGGGTTTGTTGGATTGCTGCCGCGAAGAGATAGTTTCTTCTAAGACTTCGTGAAGGTCTCTCTATCTAATTAGTATGCTCTGTAAAAGTCATCAGGGGGGAAAGCAAAAGAGTTCGCCCTTGTCACTCCCGTAAAATGCCCTCATTTTCTCGGCATCGGCCTGATCGGCTGGGGATCGGCCGAATCCCGTTTGAGATAACCCTTTATAGCTATCTTTTCTGTATTTGCTCTTTTTTTCCAGCTTCCCACCACGGCCACCACCCTCACAATGTTTTAACGTTTGCAATTTACAGTAGCCTACAAATTAGGAATTAAAGGAAAAAGAAAACAAAATAATTATAAAGCTGATAATAATAATAATAATAATAATAATAAATTAAAGTAAATTCTCACTTGACCGTATTACGAAATCACCATGAGTGTACAGCGGAGAAGTAAAAACTGCATGCGCAACAATTGTGCGCAAACATCGTGTGAAAGAACGCCTAGAAGATATTAGCGTTTTCAAAGATGGATAAGCCAAATATAATTGAGCACGTACATAAACCCTTAGATTATACGCTCTTTGATGCTCGATGGATCCCTTGCAGTCCGAGATTTGTTGTACTTGGAAACTACCCACGTGGCACTGGTGCTTTGCAAATATACGAGGTTTCGAAGGGCTCTGTCAATCTCCTGAAAAACGTGAGTAAAACATCAGACATGCTGCATAATTTAAAGTAGTTCGTGTAGCTTGTCTGTCGCGAAACAAACGAACTGTGCGACAGACAAGTTACGCAAACGACTAAGTAAACGCTAAAAGTCACGCAAGATAGAAACCTCTGTTCGTAGGGTAATTTTATATTTGCCCTCAGTTAAGAAAAAATTTTGATTTTTAAATACTGCAAATAGATCCAAATAATGAACATTCAATTTATAGGGTATATTAATTAATACTGTAAATGCCGTTCAATTTATAGGATGAGAAAAGGACAGCTCTGAAATGTGGTACTTTTGGTGCTTCAAGTTTGCAACAGAGATATTTAGCAACAGGAGATTTTGATGGGAAAATGATGATATGGTTTGTCATTCAATTAACAAATAAATTGCAGCGCCGTAGCTAGTATGAGGCCAACCGAGGCACTCGCCTCGGTAAAATTTTGACGAATTTCGCCGATCATTTTTATTTTACATAAGCGATCATCGGATATTTTTAACGCATCATGATATTACAAAGAATTCAGCAATTCAGTAAATATACTATGAAAAAATTACCATATCATCGATCTCAAGGGGCTACGTACGTTAACCCAAATTTTTTTTGAACAAATACTGATTAAAACCATTGGCGAGGTTAACAGTCACCCAGATTATGTAGCTTGTTTCTGATTATTGCTTTTTAAATTCCACTTAAATTAACTTGAAAAAAAGTTACCGAAAGGCCCAGAAAACGCTGCAAATCGCATTTCCGAGAGACTAAAGTTCAAAATTTCTTGGGGGGGGGGGGGGTGCATGCCCCCGAACCCCCCTAGCAACTCCCGCCTGCCTCGGTTGGCCGTTTGGTCTGGCTACGGCACTGAATTGTACTGTTTAGAATCCCACTATATTATTAGAATAACTAAATGGTTGACAGCATGAGACTTTTAAAAAAGGTGTTATCAGTATGTTAAGGCAGACCTAACTAGTAGCAATGGCAGAGCCATGCAAAATCACCACCAATTCCATTTTGTGTTTCACCTACAGCCAACTCTCTCTAAGACTGGCATCAAGTGTCCGTCTTAGAAAGATGTCCGTCTTATAAAGAGTCAAATAAAGGGAATAAGCAAAGGCAGGGACCAACTCTGGGTGTCTGTTTTACAGGGGTGTCTGTCTTATAGAGGTGTCCGTTAAGAGAGAGTCGACTGTAAACTCTTTTTTTTAGCTTTTCTATGTCCCTTTTACTCCAAGACCATATTATGAGGAGAGCAGAGACCTTACACTGTCTTTTTGTATGTACATGTTGTGGTTCAATTGTATCCTTGGTTTAAATTTCATTGTATTTTGTTTGAAACTTATTATCTTACATTACCATACCCAAAAACAAAAGAAAATAAAATTTAAACCAAGGATGAAATTAAACCACAACATATACACTAGTCAGGTAAAATACCTGTATTCATTGCTGTAAATAGTGGTAGACTGCCCCTTACCCTGGAAGGTTGGGTTAAATTTTGTCAGGTACATGCGCCACTGGCCTCTCTGAACCCGTTAACCCTATTTATACAGTGTTGTCTATTCTGTAGCCAATTGTAGACCCTCTTTTAGTCACTTTTGGGTAAATGTAATTTTTGCAATCCCAACTTAGCCAATTTCTGTTTATACATCTACCCTAAAAAACCTTTTAACTAGGTCATCCTGAAATGAATAGTAATGTAAAAATCTTCCCAAATAGGACCACATATAGCAGTACCTCCGAGTTGCCTTATGACAAGGAAGAACCCTCCCAGCCCTCCTTCCCCCCCCCCTCTCCTCCCGGCCCCTTTCTTAAGAGAACAGGGTTTTCACTTAGAATTCTAGTAGCAGGAGAAAGGTGTAATGTTATAGAGGAGAATATTTTGAAAGAGGCTGCACATGTGTCTGAATAAAAAATAGTGGTAGGCTACCAAACATTTGCCAGACTGCATAGTTAACGGCGAATTCTCCGATCCCCAATGAACACCCTGAGAGAAATAGCTAAGCCACTGTGTAGAAAGATGGTGTCATTACCTCAAATGGGAACTCCTTTTCACCTTCATACAACTGTAAGGCAAACATGTTTCCTTACACTTGAATTTGGATAGAAACTATGTATCTCAAGGTCCCTCAGGGCTTAAAAAAGACTTGAATTCCAGTTTGTCCTTTGAGCAAGCTGCTCTCTCATTTTGGTTGCCCAGGGCTACGTCTTGCTCTTCTTAGTTAATGATTTAGTTAGATCAGTTGCTTGGACACTTGCCCATTGGACAAGTGAATTATAAAAGTTACTTGCTCAGAAGGAAATGTACTTCAATATCCTGGATGACTTGATGGTACTTTTTTCGAGCCCTGCCCCTACTATTTTTCACTTGATCTAACAAGTAACTTTAAAATCTATGGACAATATCTATGGTGTTACCTTGAATGAGGCCTTTACAGCAGATTGTTTGGATAGTACATGTACTATTAACATTTCTTTAGATTGTGTCTTTTGTTGGTATATCATTTGCATATTTAAGTACTTACCAGTAATGAAGTACCATTTTGTTTTCATGCAGGAATCTTGAGAATACTGAGAGACCAGTCTATTCAGTCAAAGCTCATTCACAGATAATAAATGCTATAGATGGAGTTGGAGGTCTCGGTATTGGGGAAGGAGCTCCAGAAATTGTTACCGCGAGTAGAGATGGTAATTCAGTCTAGAGTTATTGTATTTTATAATGATAATAATAACAGTTATAATAATAATAGTAATAATATTAATAATAATAAAACAACAATTTTATTCAAAATATGTACATAATTTACAGAAATATTTTGAAGTAAGGATTAAGCACTATACAACATTAAAAATTATATAAATCATAAAAATACAATCACTGTGTCCTTGTGGCTCAGATGTGATCAATAACTTATGCAGGCAAGTCCAGTGTTTTAAGTTAAGTCATGACAAAAGAGAATTATCCGTCTCTTACATTAAAAAAGAAACAGGTTAGAAAAGTTCCTATATAAAAAAACAAAACAAAACAAAATAAAACAAAAAAAAAATGATAATAATTATAAACATTCACATCCACTAGTTGTTCGTGGAGCTTTTAATTCAGCAGTATTAAAAATATAAGATATAAAACACTTAACTCTAGTAATAAATCAAACCATCATTGATAAATTTAATTGTAATAAGTATTAATAATACTTTTAGCAATATTATTGAATGAGGTTGAGTATCATCTGAAGAATTATGGACATCGAAGAGGGTTGCGGTCTTGTTGGATAACACTGAGTTCGAACCAAAGGTTCGATTGTATACATGCTTACTCAATCATCATCAAAATTAATACAATATAAAAGGTAAATATCCTAAAGAGTACTCGACCATTGGTAAAGTAGGAAGTGAAAAACTTTTGGAGAGGAAATCCTGTTTCATGTTGAATTAATTGTCTCCTCATTTGTCCAAGCAAGCGAGACTTAATACTTTTTTAAGAGCGTTCTTGTTTCATCTTTTTAAAAATGCTGTATATTGGCCTTGCTCTTTCTCCACATTAAGAAAAATAAAATTAATCAAATGTAAAAATGAACTTGGCCAATATCCATTCGTCTTGACTTTGTACTTTGTGAATAATGCGTATAATTCATTTTTCATTTGCCAGGATCTGTAAAAGTCTGGGATCCTCGTCAAAAGGACAAACCAGTTGCTAACATGGCTCCAGCGGAGGGAGAAGAGGGTAGAGACTGTTGGTGTGTTGCGTTTGGTAAGCTTTAAATGTGTCTTTTTTTAAAATTTCATTACAGAGATTTATGCTACTACATGAGAAATTTCTGCAATTTGATTGGCTTAGAGCAGTGGTATTTCAGCTTAATTTGAAATAACTACATGTGAAAATTACAAACCTTTTGTTGGTAGTAGTATAAA